>NC_142583.1:74341196-74682446 GCF_965207765.1 Zootoca vivipara
TTCAATTAATGCGTTCCTATGGGCAAAAAAATTTTCAAATTTTTTTCAATGCATTCCTATGGGATTTGCTAGATGAATTTTTCGTTATAAGAAAAGACCCGTGGAACTAATTAAATTCGTCTAGCAAGGCACCACTGTACTGAAATCACCCCTTGGCCCAAGGAAGACCTCAGATATACAGTTCCTGAAAATCTCCCTCAAGGAAGTCCTCTCAGATCAGAAAAAATTAGATATATGTTTTACAGCAAGAAAAGCTCTATTGTTGGAATAAATTACACAAGTTGTGCAAAACTATCCAAGTATTTTCATTTGTCTGTTAGTTTATAAGAATCTTAATAAACCAACTCATTAAAAAAATCAAGGTGATATGCAGTAAAATCATTAAAACACCATAAAACTTTAAAGTCTTAAAATTCTAGAATCATAACATATGGAAGAAAGGACCAACACTGAATCAAATTAATGAGCACCTAGAAAGGAACGCTGTGATCACTAAAAGTCAGCATGGGTTTCTGAAAAATAGGTCATGTCAGACTAATCTGATCTCATTTTTTGACAGAATTAAAAGCCTGGTAGATGAAGGGAATGCTGTGGATGTAGCCTATCTTGATTTCAGCAAGGCCTTTGACAAGGTGCCCCATGATATTCTTTTAAATAAGCTGGTAAAATGCGGGCTAGACAATGCTACCATTCAGTGGATTTGTAACTGGCTGGCTGACCGAACCCAAAGGGTGCTCATCAATGGCTCCTCTTCATCCTGGAGAGTAGTGACTAGTGGGGTGCCACAGGGTTCTGTCTTGGGCCCAGTCTTATTCAACATCTTTATCAATGACTTGGATGATGGGCTTGAGGGCATCCTGAGCAAGTTTGCAGATGACACCAAATTGGGAGGGGTGGCTAATACCCCAGATGACAGGATCACACTTCAAAATGACCTTAACAGATTAGACAACTGGGCCAAAGCAAACAAGATGAATTTTAACAAGGAGAAATGTAAAGTACTACACTTGGGCAAAAAAAATGAAAGGCACAAATACAGGATGGGAGACACCTGGCTTGAGAGCAGTACATGTGAAAAGGATCTAGGAGTCTTGGTAGACCACAAACTTGACATGAGTCAGCAGTGTGATGCAGCAGCTAAAAAAGCCAATGCAATTCTGGGCTGCATCAATAGGAGTATAGCATCTAGATCAAGGGAAGTAATAGTACCACTGTATTCTGCTCTGGTCAGACCTCACCTGGAATACTGTGTCCAGTTCTAGGCACCACAGTTCAAGAAGGATACTGACAAGCTGGAACGTATCCAGAGGAGGGCAACCAAAATGGTCAAAGGCCTGAAAACGATGCCTTATGAGGAACGGCTTAGGGAGCTGGGTATGTTTAGCCTGGAGAAGAGAAGGTTAAGGGGTGATATGATAGCCATGTTCAAATATATAAAAGGATGTCATATAGAGGAGGGAGAAAGGTTGTTTTCTGCTGCTCCAGAGAAGCGGACACGGAGCAATGGATTCAAACTACAAGAAAGACGATTCCACCTAAACATTAGGAAGAACTTCCTGACAGTAAGAGCTGTTCGGCAGTGGAATTTGCTGCCAAGGAGTGTGGTGGAGTCTCCTTCTTTGGAGGTCTTTAAGCAGAGGCTTGACAGCCATCTGTCGGGAATGCTTTGATGGTGTTTCCTGCTTGGCAGGGGGTTGGACTGGATGGCCCTTGTGGTCTCTTCCAATTCTATGATTCTAATTAGTTAAAAATGCTTGGCAAAACCAATCCATTTTCAGCAAGTGAAGCAACATCAGGCCTGTCGGGTGCCTGTCTGATTTCCATGGGGGAAATGCCATACTGTCATATACAATTATCAAGAGGTCTCTCTGCCCTGACAGCCTCAAGGGTAGCAGGTGGGCACTGTGATCTCCTGAGAAGCCCTCCTGTCCCCTTCCTCTCCATCATCCAGCCAGAGATTCAAAGTGGTTCTTCTTGAATGCGTAAGAATGCATTATGCATTCCTTGCCTCAGTCAGCACTTAGGGCAGCTTGCAGCAATTGATTTAAAGGTAAAGGGACCCCTGACCGTTAAGTCCAGCCACAGACGACTCTGGGGTTGCGGCGCTCACCTCACTTTATTGGCCGAGGGAGCTGGTGTACAGCTTCCGGGTCATGTGGCCAGCATGACAAAGCTGCTTCTGGTGAACCAGAGCAGCGCACGGAAATGCCGTTTACCTTCCCGCTGGAGCAGTACCTATTTACCGACTTGCACTTTGATGCACTTCCGAACTGCTAGGTAGGCAGGAGCAGGGACCAAGCAACGGGAGCTCACCCCGTCACAGGGATTTGAACCGCCGACCTTCTGATCAGCAAGCCCTAGGCTCTGTGGTTCAACCCACAGCACCACCCGCATCCACCCTTAACAATGGATTTACAACTGAGCAATTCCCACTGAAAAATTACATTAAATGTAAAAAAAAAAAAAGATGCAACACAAAAGTTCAAGTTTGAACACTGCTGTTGCTTTATCAAAGTTCACTTCAAGTTTTGAAGAAAATGCCTTTTAGGAAAAATAATCCAGTTGGCTCCAAAGGTTTTGGCTTCTGCAGCTACTGGAGCCCCACAGAAGGAGGAGGAGGAGGAGGAAGAAGAGGAAGAGGAAGAGGGGGAGGGGGAGGGGGAGGAGGAGGAGGAGGAGGAGGAGGAGGAGGAGGAGGAGGAGGAGGAGGCGGCCTTCTCTTCCCATCCTGCCACCCAGCTTGCTCCTTTCTCAGGCTCCCAATAATTGCACGGAGATCTCTTTCTTCCTTTTTCATTGCAACATCAAAGGCAGCTTTGCAGTTTGCTTGGGAAACTGCAGAAAAGGGTGCCAACCTGAGAGCTGGAGGTGCAGCAGAGAGGGGGGCTTTTTAGAGAGCTAATGAGAGCAGACCCCCCCCAGCTCCCCACCCAGCCAACGCGCTGCCCGCCTGGGCACTCACTAACCTAAGACATTCGCTGCTGGCTTTTCATCAGACCAAAACGACAAACTGCAAAGCATCTAGTGCTATCACGTCCTCCTGAAAGCTAGTTATGGAAAAAAAAAATTGAGATTCTGAACCCAAGACGTTACTTTATACCAAGTCAGAGCAATGGTCCCTTGGACCCTGTCTCTATGGTCTGCCACCACGCTTTGGCCCTTTCCCTTTTGCTCACCTTCTGTAAAAACAGGGCACTGTGCAACACTGGTGAGGCCACCACACAGAAGGGCCCGATTCAGACTCCGGATTCTTGGCAAACCAAATTAGGCAAAACTGGAAGAAGATCTCAGGTAGGAGATCTCATATTGGAGATAGGAGGGGAGGGATGCTATACATTTGCCGTTCAACCCTGTTTGCGGCAAAGACAGACCCCTCACTGGCAGACCCCTCCAAGAGTCCTCCTGCCTTCAGAGGCCAACAGAACCTTGGGGGCAAATCCTTAAGAGATTAGCACCGCAAGCTGTTGAGCCTTTCTTTGAAGGAAGACTAATCGAAGACTAACCCGCAGAAGTGACATGCCAAGCACATTGTACCCAGACACACAGCAATATTCCAGTTCCGTGCTGGCCGGGGAGATCAACTTCCTAGCAGGAATGCAGGAGGGAATTAAGCAATGCTGCTTCTGCACTCTGCCTCTGCAGACAAGTTCCTGCAAGGCAGCCACAACAGTCCAGGGCAAGAAGGGCAGAGGGGGCACTGTTGTGACCCCCTGGATGCAGCAGTGATCTGGGCACTGAGTTGGAGGCTGCAGGGGCTCCCAGTTGGGAGTTGGCTCAGGTTCAGGGCTTGGAGCTGACTGCAGAGCATGGGGAGAGCATCGCCTCCAAGGCCGTTGGACAGCAGTCCCCAGAGAGACCTCCAATTTGCACCCATGCACACGCAGAGAGGAGGGTCAGGCAATGAGGCTGCCAGGGCACACTGCTAGCATCCTCCACGCCCCGGCAGAAAGGAAGGCTCCTCCCGGCCCCATGCTTGTTGCAGACACGGCCTCTTAACCGAGATAAACTACAATGCGGTTGCTTCCTTCCAGGAGAAACGTCAGTAGCAAATCTGGATTTTAATTTTCACAGGGAGGGAGGATTGGGATGGAGCTGAAAACCGTGCTGGCCCTTTCCTTCCCTGCCACAAAAGTGAGAATATTTTCCTCCCATTTAAACCAGATGCAGCTCCCGACACAAAATAACTTTAAAAAGGCACGGAAAAGTTTGCAATAAAATAAAAGGGAGTGAAAGAGACCAGTTGACCCAAGATCTAGAGGAGGAAAGCCAGAACCTGCCCCTGACAACACACCTACGGTAGATTTTGAAGGACTGACAATCCTTCTGGCGCTGTTTGTGCCCGTGCAGAGAGAGAGGCAAGTGAGTGGACGGTAACTAAGGAGCCGAGGGAAGTGACCCAGTTCCACACAAAAAGCAAAGCAAACAAGAATGGTCTGCTTAGCATTCGGGGAGCTCCTTGCACTTGCTGCTGGTATGGTTTCCATGCTGGGATTACCTAGTTCTTCTTTGCAAGGGATCTACATGGCACACTGTGCTCCTCTGAATGAAATCATGGGGGGGGGGGGTTGCAAATAAATGAATGGTCCTGTCCTCTACCCCCCCTCCCCACCCACCTTAACTGAGGAATCCTTTGTAGTCACTGTTAACAACAACCCTGGCCAAAGCCAATCGTTCTGAATAGGACAAATGGCACATGCAAACCATGTTCAATCTCTGCTTCAAACACTTGTATGTTACCTTATCCCTTCCTTGGCACCAGAGAGTCAAAAATAAAACCCCAAAAGGATAAAAGGGACCAGTCCAGAGCAAAGAAGGTTCAACAGAGGATGGAGCTGAAAAGAAGCAGCGGGTGCTCCCACTTCCGGGGGCCTGCTTTTGGGACAGGGTCCAGGTTCTGGCAGTGCCAGCCGCGAGGACGCGATGTTCGCCAGCAGCAGGACTCCCCCTTTGATGGAAAGGAGGTGCTGGGCTTTCTTCACCCTCTTCTCTCCCCAGAAGTGGCCTGGGGGCTGTATCAGAGCTGCCAGGCCCCTCCGGGAGCCTCCCCAGGCCTCTGCTGCAGCCGACTTTTTCTCCACAGCCAAGCACCTCGCCTCCTTTCACCAATGGAAAGGAGAAGCTGCCAGCATCCTCCATAACCAGGCTCCTTCGCCATGTTATTTACTTACTTATTTATTGCATAAAATTACTGCATATACCGCAAAAACCCCAACCCTCAAAGCAGTTTGCAAGAAGATAAAACACCAAAATCAATTAAAAATTATAGCAAACATACAAAAAGTTAAAATACTAAAACAGGTTAAAATTCACATGAGATTGCTAAGCATCCAGAGAGCCTTGTCTAAACAAGAACATTATTAGTAGGCGCCAAAAGGAGTACAGCATATCAACTGGCAGGGAGTTCCAAAGTGCAGGTGGCCCCTCCCTAAGCGACCCGCTTCTTACAAATGCAGAACGGGTATTTTAACAAGTCTTATTTTGTATGTGCTTTAAAAAACACAGGGCACCAAATGTTATCAGCTGAAATCCTCTACCTTAAAATGGTCTGGCCTCTTGTCCTTCCTAAGTAGCTTTCAGGATAAGTTCAACTTTAGCTAGATTCCCGAACATCGGTATTTCTGAAATGCTTTGATTGATTGTCTTATTCTGTTTTATTTTAGTGAATGGCACCACCTCTTTGCTTGGCTAACTTGTACTTTAATAGCATTGTGTTTTGTTTACTACATACCCAACTGTTGCAAGTTAAGAGACTTTAAGCAGCTGGCTTAGTCTGCAATCCTATACCTGGGGAGAGACTCGTTGAACTAAGTGGGACTTAGTAGAAATCCATGGGATTGCACTGAAGTAGCCTTTCTCTTAATGAGTTTAGGGACTACGAGTAACTGTGCAGTGTAGGACCTGTGAAACACCCCAAGACCTGCAGGTATAGGGCAGTGTATAAATTCAACAAATAAATAAAAGTAAGTGCGCCACTGGAGGGCCCCTGCGAAATAAGCACCTCCAGGGGCCCTGAGAGAGAGAGAGAGAGAGAGGGAGCCAGAGCCCAGCATCCAGGGGAGGCAAGGGGAACCCACTTGAGGCCATGATTCTACGAGGCTCCCCTGTGCAAACTGCATCAGACTTCTCAAGCGCCTGCCGTGCTCAGGCCAGTGGTCCAGAGGGATTGTCTGAGAAGACCAAGCGAAGACACATCCTGTTCCCTTCTGCTCTCGGGCGCAGCAGCCTCTCGGCTCGCTCAGCCGCCACAGTCCCTGCTGCGCGTTAGCAGCAATCTGTCCAAGGAAATGTCACATGGACCAAATTAGCTTCGCAAAAATATCCGCTGATCTCCTCAGCTACCCCAACAGAGTTTCATTACAAGCAATTAAAGGCCTAATTTTAAGCCCTGTAGTCTCACACCTGCCAGGACGTGGGCAAGGCTTCCGCCTGCGCCAGGGAACTTGATCAGTTCAGAAAGTTGGAAGTTTTGCACTGCCAGGGCGACAAGGGAGAAAGAGAGCAGTTGCAGATTCATTTACCCATCTGTCGGGGATTCCATAGCTGAGAGGGAGGAGAAGGAGGACTTGGCCCCTGGGAGAAGGTCGCAGGGGCCGCCAGACCAAACCAGGAATCTGGTACCTCTAGTCTGGTACCTCTAGGCACAACCCCAAACAGCTCCCACACAGAGCTGCTCCTTGGGAGATCTCTGGAATTAATGTATGAAAGGGCATCTCAATCCAACTACCGTTGCACCGATCGCTTGATGGCTCTGAGATATGGATGTTTTAGTTGAGATTCCTGCATTGCAGGGGGTTGGACTAAATAGGCTTGGGGTCCTTCCCAACTCTACGATTCTATGATTCTTTGAAATTGCACACACAGCCCAATTCATCTAGATAAACACCCTGCTCAAAGCAATGCAGTGTGGATAGATGATGTGTGCATTCAGATCTGGGTCGAATCTGCATGCAGCTCCAGCAAATATTCCTGTGTGAGAGGCTGCTTCTTTGTCTGGTACATGAACGCTCCCCAAACCCTTCCATTTACTTAAGAAAAAACCCACCACGGGCAACGGAAGAGAACTTTCCGTGAGATTTGCATCCCATTCTGATGCACATTTGCTCAAAAGTCCTGCCAAACCAATGTGCAGAAAAGGCTGCAACATAAACAGCGCACTTTCCCCCGATGGAAGCTGGTGCTGACTTTTTCAGGTATGGAATTGGTTTAATGGTTGGACATTTCTTGTTTTTAACGATTTGGTCGGTTTCCAAACTTGATTGCAAGTTCCATGGGGAACTGCCCTAGGTCAGGTAAACAACAAAATAAATGAGCACATTGGTTTCTAAGCAAACAAATCATAGAATCATAGAGTTGGAAGAGACCACAAGGGCCATCCAGTCCAACACCCTGCCAAGCAGGAAACACCATCAAAGCATTCTTGACATATGCCTGTCAAGCCTCTGCTTAAAGACCTCCAAAGAAGGAGACTCCACCACACTCCTTGGTCCCAAATTCCACTGCCGAACAGCTCTTACTGTCAGGAAGTTCTTCCTAATGTTGAGGTGGAATCTTCTTTCTTGTACCGTGTTTCTCCAAAAATATTTATTTTTCCTCAAAAAAAAAACACGGTGGCTTATTTTCAGGGGATTTTTTTAAATTAAGTATGGTACAGTTTAACAAGGTTAAACTGCCTATCACTATGGCTTATTTTCGGGGTATGGCTTATTTTAGGAGAAACACGGTAGTTGGAATCCATTGTTCCGTGTCCACTTCTCTGGAGCAGCAGAAAACAATCTTTCTCGTCTCCTCTATATGACATCCTTTTATATATTTCTTTGCTGGTGCTTCTGTATCTTTATTCAGCAAGCCTTCAAACCTCTTCACATCCCACTTACGACCTTGCAAAGGAGCCATTCGCCCACAGAAAGCCTAGTCAGCCCACAAGTATCTCTGGCCACCTGAGCTGAATTGTGACTCTTGGCTGTGATCATGGTTCCTTAGCCCTTCCCAGATGCTAAACATCTCCGCAATGTGAGGCTGCTTGTTTTATCATCCGTTCCTGCCGTTAGGAATGGTCACGCAGTCAAGCTTTGGTGTAGTCCAGCCTGTGCTCGTTGGTTTTTGCTCTGCGTTTTCACCTGACCTTCCATGATTTCTCTCTCTGCACTGACATGGGTACATAGAACTGCCCAATGAGCCACCCCATGAAGGGTGCTCTGGTCCCTGGAAGTCTTGTGCTGTAGGAAATGTGCTTGACCCCAAACAAGAGTCTCGTGGCTTCTTACAGGCCAGAAAATTGCCAACGGTCAACACCGGGCATCCCCAAACTTCGGCTCTCCAGATGTTTTGGACTACAATTCCCATCTTCCCCGACCACTGGCCTGTTAGCTAGGGATCATGGAAGTTATAAGCCAAAACATCTGGAGGGCCGCAGTTTGGTGATGTCTGGCCAACGCTGTTGCTGCTGCAAGAGTCTGCTTCATCAGAAGCCTGGCATGACGTGAAACGGAGATGCCTTATGCCACTGGCAACGTGTCTCCTGGGTGCCACAAGGCTCTTTGTGGTTTTTCCAGCCTACACTACATCAGGGATCGGGAACTGGTGGGGTGGGCCCCATATGTTGCTAGACTACATATCCCACCCTTGCTTACCATTGGCTATGCTGTCTGCTGGTGTGTTGGGATTTGGAGTCTAATAACCCCTGCAGAGTCTCCACTCCCCCCACCCTCCATGGAAGAAAGAGAACTGCAATCTGCTTTCCACATGTAATGTTCAATGGAGACGCCAGCCATTTCTCCCTGGTTCTTGGCTTTCCTCTCCTGGCAATTGCTTCCTTTACTCGCCGTAGAACGAGCCCTCCAGGACGGGAACGCCTGCACACTGGCAGCCGTAGAGTACCCAGGAGGGAGAAAGCGGCTGAGCAGTGAGGGGGAATCCTCTCCTTCCAGCTTTGCAATCGCTGCCGTCTGATTTCTTGGGCGAGGCACTTCTCCTTAATTTTTGTCAGTTTACTCACTGCAAAGTGCAATTATAACATAATGTAATACTTAGTGCCTACCTCACAGTGAGGATTAATTAATGTTTGAGCAGCACCTTGGAGATGTAAAGTGCTAGTTAAGTGCTAAAGCAGGCTCCCTAACGACGCTGGCTCTTAAGTCGTGTTAACACCAGGATGGGGGAAACGTCAAAGGAGCAGAAAGAAAGGAACGGCCCCTTGGTCTCGGCATGGGTGCCATGTGGTCCCGAGAGCAGAGCAAGAATGCAGAAAAGCACAGCATTCTCCAGTCCCAGAGGCAAAACCTTCTTAGGAGGCAGAGTGGCCTACTCTCTCCCAACGAAAGGTAGGAAACAACTTTGCAAGGGAGCTGTCTTGAAGGCGAACCCAAACACCAGTGCAGTGCTCTTCTGCTGAAAGGAGGGTGGGCAAGGGCCTCTCGCTGCCTGACTAGATGTCACCAGTTTGCAAAGAGTGCAAAGAAACCTAGGCGTCTGCCTTCTGGTTGGGTCAAACTGTTGCCCCATCTAGCTTAGCTTGGTAAGAACATAAGAAGAGGCTGCTGGGTCAGCATTCTGTCCTCGGAGGGACCAACCACAGGCCTTTTCTACAAAGCCCACAAGCAGGATTCGAGCGCCACTACTGCCGCTTCCGACCAACAGTGGCTCTCGGGCTGGCCTCCTGGCACCTTAAGGTGAATAATGAAGGCAACTGCCGCATTCCCTGGGGAGAGCAGTCCACAAGCAGGGAGCCACTGCAGAAAAGGCCCTGTTCTTGTGTTGCCACCCTCTGGACCTCTCACGGAAGAGTCTCTTGAAGATGGGCCTCAGAAGACGATCACAGGAACCAGGTAGGTTCATACAGAGAGAGGCAGTCCTTAAGTTATTGCAGTCCTGAGCCATGTAAGGCTTTATAGTTCAAAACCAGCACTTTGAATTGGACCCAGAAACTAACTGGCAGCCAGAGCAGTTGGACTGTCAGATGCTCAAGCCGTCTTGCCCCAGTGAGCAACTTGGCTGCTCAATCCTGCACCAGTGAAATTTTCCAAACCATCCTCAGAGGCAGCCCTACATATAACACATCGCAGTAACCTAACCAAGAGGTTACCAGAGCACAGACGACAGTAGTTATGCCTGGATTTCAGGCAGGGGTTGAACCTGGGACCTTCTGCATGCAAACCACATGCTCTACTGCTGAGCCACAGCCCCTCGCCACACAAGGGGCTCACCCCAAGCAGATCCGTGTGGGGTTTGCCTCGGCTGGGAGAGGACCCCCTTGCCCCTGCTCCCGTTCACCTTCCTGAAGGCTCAGGCCGTTCTCAGGCCAAGCAAAGGTGTCCCTGCCACAGCACGTCTCGCCTTCCGCATGCATCCCTGAAAATTGATTACAGATTTCACTGCAGCTTGTGTTTCATAAACGAAGCCATCATCGCCGGCATTACACCCTCCGAACAGCAGTTTTCTCGGGCGGGTGCCCAAAGAGGGCTCGCAGAAACCCATCCTATCCATCTTAGCTGCCTGCTCTCAAATTAAACCAATCAATTGTGGAAGAAGCACAAATAAAATCCCTGCCGGGGATGTTCTCAACCTGGCGCGCAGAGAATTGGACTATAATATCCTCATAAAGTAAATGGTCAGTTCAGGAGCCAAATTGTCTGCGCAAGAAAGGACTCTGGAATGGTTGCTTCAAAGCGGCAGCTGCTCACGCAGCCAGGCTGCCTCAGGCAGAAGAGGTACAGATAGAGCTGCAAAATACTGAATCTGAGCAGGAGGGCAACTTGCACAAGAGCCAGAGTGGGGTAGTGGTTAAGAGCATTGGATGAGGACCAGGGTTCAAGCCCCCCTTCAGCCCTGAAGCTCCGTTGGTGGCCTGGGTCTAACCTTCACAGGGTGGTTAATATGTGGAAGGGACTCTTTGGAGAGTCAAACATTGAGAAAACTCTGTTAAGAAGTGTGCCCGCAAAAACTGAAACATTTCTCCCAAAGCTTGCCATAGAAGGAAGAAACCAGAGTGGGGAGAGAGACAGCTATTGTGAGCAGCAGGTCTAGCTTTTAATCGTGTGTGTGTGTGTGTGTGTGTGTGTGTGTGTGTGTGTGTGTGTGTGTGATTTTGCCAGGGCTCTGCAGTCACAGAGCTTGGAGGAAGGGATGTTGCAGTAACGTATCACAGAATCATAGAAAGTTGGAAGGGAATCCATGGGTGATCTAGTCCAACGCCCTGCAGTGCAGGAATCTCAGCTCGAGCATTCAAGACAGATGGCCACCCAACCTCTGCTTAAAAGGCTCCGAGGAAGAAGAGTCCGTAATCACCCAAGGGAGACAGTTTCACTGTTGAACAGCTGTCAGAAAGTTCTCCCTGATGTTGAGTCAGAATCTCCTTTCTTGTTACTTGAAGCCATTGGTTCTGAGTCCTACCTTTCAGAGCAGGAGGAAACAAGTGTGTTCCTTCTTCCATGGGGCAGCCCTTTAGGTATCCTCTCTCCTCTCCGTCTCCTCTTCTCCAGCCCCTTCAAGCGCTCCTCATAAGGCTTGCCTTTTGGACCCTTGAACATCTTGGTTGCCCTCCTGTGCACACACTCCAGCTAGTGGCACCCAGAACTGGACACGGGACTCCAGGCGTGGTCTGACCAAGTCAGAATAGTTACAGGTAGGTAGACACCACCTTATACAGAAAACCAACTGACCGACAAACATATCTACATGCTTCTAGCTACCATCCCAAACATACCAAACAATCCATCGTATACAGCCAGGCCCTACGTTACAGCCGTATCTGTTCCAACTCTACAGACAGAGAATCTCACCTAAGAGATCTACAGCAAACCTTTTTAGAACTAAAATATCCACCTGATGAAGTTAAACAACAGATCAACAGAGCCAGACTGATACCTAGGGAGAACCTGCTGCAAGACAGACCCAAAAAAGAAAATAACAGAACACCACTAGTCATCACATACAGCTCCCAAGTTAAAACAGTACAACGCATCATCAGAGATCTACAGCCTCTCCTGGACAATGACAGCTCCCTTTCTCAAGCTCTGGGAGGAAGACCTTTCATTGCCTACAGACAGCCACCCAATCTTAAACAACTCCTCACCCACAATAATACAACCACCAGACTTAACATGGACACTGGTACCAGAGCCTGCAATAAACCCAGATGCCAACTTTGCTGCCACATACACCCGGACAACATCATTACTGGCCCCAACAACATCCAACATACCATCTCAGGACTATTTAATTGCTCATCTTCTAACATTGTGTATGCCATCAAATGCCAACAGTGCCCTTCAGCTCTCTATATGGGACAAACAGGCCAAACCCTACGCCAAAGGATAAATGGACATAAATCTGACATCAGGAACCATAAGACTGAAAAACCAGTAGGAGAACACTTCAATCTCCCAGGACATTCAATACAAGATCTCAAAGCAGCTGTTTTATTACAGAGAAATTTCAGGAACAGACTGGAAAGGGAAGTTGCTGAATTGGAAATCATTACCAAGCTTAAAACCATGGAAGCACCTGGGATGAATAGAGATATCGGATTCTTATCTCATTATGCATGATCAAGCTTTCTTTAGCACCTCAGCCCAGGACTAATTGCAGCCATCAGCAGCCATTAACACCCATCTACAGGTTTACCACTCCCATCAGCCCATCTCCCATTCCCACCCACCCCCACCACCCTCTGTATATATATAGGGTCTGACACTTCTGTTTCTAGTGTATCTGAAGAAGTGTGCATGCACACGAAAGCTCATACCAAAATATAAACTTAGTTGGTCTTTAAGGTGCTACTGAAGGAATTTTTTTATTTTGCTTCAAGTCAGAATAGAATAGCATAGCATAGCCTGATGACTTCCCTTGATTGGGAAAGTGGGCTTCTGTATCCCCTTGCTCGCCTGGTCTGCACTCTGTTCTGCTAGTTCTTCTTGTGGCTCTTCCCTGGAAAGCGCTGAGCACTCAGGTCCTTCTGCCCCGGTGTCAGGGGTTTGGAGTGGCTTTTTTCCTGCTCCAACTGGTTTGCCCCCCTTTGGACAGAGATGCTTCCTCGGCTTCTGTACTCCATGCTCTGGTAACTTCCTGACTGGAATAATGCAACCCATTCTATGTGGTGCTGCCCTTGAAGAGGACTCAAAAGCTTCCAACCTGTCCCAAATGCAGCAGCCAGATGACTGGCGGGGTTTCCATTTAGATCTCACGTCACCCCTGCTTTAAAACAGCTGCATGAGCTGCCCGCTTATACCCGAGACCAATTCAAGGTACTCAAAGCCCTAAATGGCTCAGGCCCCAAATACCTGGAAGACCGCCTCCTTCCCTACAGACCCTCTCAGGTGCTAAGATCAGCACCTTTTGGTTGTTCCTCTGAGTTCAGAAGTTGGGGAGGGTGGCCAGGGAGGAGAGGGCCTTCTCTGTGGTGGCCCCTGAACTATGGGACTCCCTCCCCACAGAGGTGTCCCTGGTAGCTTCATTGCACAGCTTCCAAAGCATCTCTTCACCCTCTTCAATATATACTTGAGGTGTATATTTTTAGGACCCACATTATTTTTGTATATTTATGTTGCATTTTTTTAATATATTGTGTCTTAGATGACCACAGCACCTGAAGCCAGTCAGAAGAAACTGCAGCAGCCCAAGCGGTTGCCTTCCTCTGCCCCAGATGCAACAAAGCATGTCTGTCTCTACAGCCGCAGCAGGGGCTGCAACCTGCCAACGGTTTGACCTCACCCCCAAAGGCGGAATCCTCCATTGTCTCCCGAGACAGCCGGATGCCAGCAATATGAATGTTGGGTTTTAATTGTTACAACCCGCCTTGGGTCCTAAGGGTGAAGGGCAGGTAATAAGGGTTCTCACTGGTACCCTTTTGGGTTTCCCAGGTTTTTTGTTTAGTTTAGTGCTTCTGCACATCTTGGAGTGTCTCCCCACATACCTCCTGGCACCTGCATGTTGTTTCTGTAAAGCCAGGCATCGGAGCTCATAGTTAAAACATATGATTTCCTAGGAACACAGTAGCATCATGTTCTGTGCTTAAGACCATATTTGATTCTCTTGCTAATTATGCTGTTTTAAATGTGCATTTCATGTTTGAATTCCTATAGCAATGTTTTCTCTTGAAATGTTTAAGATTTATTTTTATTAATTTCGCTACGTTAAACGTGCATTCTAGAGTTGATTTCCTTTGTAAAGTTTCATTTTGAAATCTTTTAAGAGAATGTTTTAGTTTCTTGTTAAATACGTTGCTTTGAATGTGTACCTTATATGTGACTTTCTTCAGTAGCATTTTGTGCTAGATTGTTTTATTTCGTGTTTTAATGTGGGTTGCAAACTGCTTTGGGATTTTTAAATTAAACATATAAAGCAGTATAGAAATGAAATGAATCATCACCATCGTTTTGAAGACGAGGCCAGAGAATTACCCAGCAACCTCACGCACGCATGCTCACACATTACCTCAGTGACAAAGAGGGTGCGGGGGTCAATGATGTCCAAGAAGTGTCTAAACCTTCCGTAAAACGAAGTCTGCAAAGACAGAAAGGCACAGAGCTCAGACATGGCGGTAACACAAGGCATTCTTAACCCTCTCTCTCACTGCTGGAAATTCAGAAAAAGGCCAGCTGCCTCCCATCACTCCACGCTGAGGATAAGAACGCAAGAGCCTTCAGGATCAGGCCAAAGCTCCATCCAGTCCAGCACCTTGTTCTCATCGTGGTTGAACAGTTAGTTGCCTGTGGGAATAGATCCAGTAGGATCTGAGTGCATGAGCCCTCTCCCCTCCTGTGGTCCCCAACAACGGGCATTCAGAAGCCTTGCTGCCTCTGACTGTGGAGGCAGAGCAGAGCAGAGCCATCGATAGCCTTCTTCCCCTCCCTCCATGATGATACCACTGGGAAAGCTGTCAGCATAGGACACGTCCCCAGGCAGGAGGGACAGACCACACCTGGAGTCCAGTGTCCAGTTCTGGACAGCACAATTTAGGAAGGATGTTGACAAGTGGGACGGTGTGCAGAGGAGGGCAACCAAGATGGTCAAGCCTGTTGAGGAGTGCTTGAAGGAGCTGGGTATGCTTGGGCTGGAAAAGAGGAGACCGAGAGGAGATATGAGAGCCATCTTCAAATATCTCAAGGGTTGTCCCATGGAAGAGGGAGAAAGCTTGTTTTCTCCTGCTCTGGAAGCTGGATGCAAACCAACGGATTCAAGTTACAAGAAAGGAGATTCCGACTAAGCATTAGGAAGAACTTTCTGAGGGCAAGAGCTGTTTGACAGTGGAACAGACTCCCTCGGAAGCTAGTGGACTCTGCTTCCTTGGAGGTTTTGAAGCAGAGGCTGAATGGCCACTGGTCAAGGGTTATTTACCTGTGATTCCTGCATTACAGGGGGTTGGACTAGATGATTCTTGGGGTCCCTTCCAACTCCACCATTCTATGCTCCTACTAGCTGCCAGGCACTGGGAATAGCACAAAAGTGGCACAGTCCTCACCCACCCAAGCCCAAACAAGCACCACAGTCTCCCTCTGCGTGAGCCACTTGGGTGTGTTCTGACTCCGAGGCTCCTGTACCTCTCTTCACACAAAGAACCACAGTGACATTCGTTCCCTCCCATGCCCAGACCAAGCATGGAGAGTTTAGAGGGGAAACTCTGTTCAATCAATCAACCACCATTATAATTGGTGTGGAACACCTCCGGCTTTTCTCCCCCTCACACGAACAGCTTTGGCTCACTTACGAACAACAAAACTAATTTTAAAAAAATCTTTTTATAAAATAAAGTAGTTTTGGGCAGAGATGCAGCAGAAGACAATACAGTACCTGATGCCTGTCAGGATACAGCCAACTCTGATGGCTGGTACAGCTCCCTGTCCTACGCAGCATGGAGCCTGCTCCTGCCACCTGTGCCCTTTGTCCCCAAGCCCACTCTTGCCGCCCCAGCCCCTGGCCCAAAAGGAAAGGCATTCCTCACACTTTGCAGGTGCCCCATGGGTGTGTTTCACTTGGCCATTTCATGAGATCCATCTGATCAGGAAATGACCCAAAGTAACTGGCACCCCCAACTGGCACCAAAGGCCTGCTCCTGCGCATGGCCCAAGGGCAGGGGGAGACCCCTGGATTTCACCCCCAGACTCAGCCACAGGTCCAGAGGGTGGGAAAGCAGCACTTCCACACAGGCTGCAGAGGGTCTCCTGATCAATGCATCACAAAGGAAAGCCCCCCCCCCTCCATGTCCTGCTTTGAGAATGAGCGAAATAAGCAAGGCCTTGAGCCTCAGAGGTGGGAAGGACTGCTTCCCCTCCCCTGCTACCTGGTCACAGCCATGCCACCAGTTTGCCTGAATGGAAAAGGGGGGAGGCAGGGCTCGCCCCACCATGCTTTGCCAAAAGGCCTGCTCCACCAGCCGCCTTCTGCCCATGAGCTCTTTCTGTGCCAGCTGGTCTTTATAAGGACTGTTATTTAAGTACGGACAAGTGAGTTAGCTTTCCCCCCTTGCCTCCTTGTCCTTCTCCCTTGCGGGCCATGACTAACTTGCCAAGTCTCTCTAGCGCAGCATAAGCACTCTTGAATCTCAACCAGAAGAGTCTTCAAAGCACAGCATTGGGTCCTAAATCTGCCCAAGGTGGTTCTCTGTCCACAATGGACCCCCTGACCCTAACCAATGGGCTTTTGGCAAGTATTCAAGCCTGGAGGCGGGGCAATGCAATGCACAAGCCAGCCACCATAGTTTTCTGCGCATTTCCCCCCTCACCAAAGGTCTGTCTGTCACCTTTCCAGGGATATCTGCAAGGGCATGGTGTGGCAGGAAAACCTCTAAAACTTTGCTGCTCCTGGGCAGTCTAACCAAAGCTAAGTGGCATTTATACTGTAGCAAAGCTACAGGGAACCAGGCAGAGGGCCTTCTCGGTAGTGGCACCTGCCCTGTGGAACGCCCTCCCATCAGAGGTCAGAGAGATAAACAACTACCTGACATTCAGAAAATACCTAAAGGCAGCCCTGTTTAGAGAAGTTTTTAATCTGTGATATTTTAATGTATTTTAATGCGTGTTGGAAGCCGTCCAAAGTAGCAGGGGAGACCCGGCCAGATGGGCGGGGTCTAAATGATAAATAATTATTATTATTACTTCTAATCTGTATCAAGGGCTTTACATTTCAGATTGCATTGTGTTGTTTCTGGGGCACAATGGAACTGCCAGGAGCAGGGAAGCCCAACTGTGCCTTCCAAAAGATTTAGCCTCCGCGTAGATTTCCCAACCAGCTGCATGGCAGGGCTGCTTCTCCTGGCCGCTGCCTCCCTTTGCATCTCGAGTACCGTACAAGCTTCTGCAGGCAAGAAAGTAGGTCTCCTCGCCCCAAGAGGCCAAATATCCTTGTTTTTGGAGATGGCGGTGAGAGAGGAATCTAAGCAGCAGCTCTGCGCTGCCAGGGCTGCTTCCGATCTCAGCAGACACTCAGGTGGATGCTGACAGGGGTAAGAAAAAGCACTTTTCATTTGTGCCTTGTTTCCCAGAGAAGAAGCCGCTTCCACGAAATGGCAGCCATAGGACAGGGTGTGTCTCTTACGGTTCAGCTGGGAGGGTGAGGCCTTCCAGGACTTGTTTTAGGGATGCAATTCCACTATTGATTCCATGCTGTTCACTACCATGATATTTCTTCCTGAAGTTGGCAGTTTTGCAAATAGTAATAAATACCCCGCACCTGCCAGGAATGTGAGAGCTGGTGAAGGACAGGGGTGGCCTAACTCCAGCCTCACACTCTGCCTTGGCTTTTTTTTCTAGAATCCTCGTGGGTCGCAAACACATCTTGAGGTCCCAAATCAAGAATGTGCACTTGGCTCTTTTCACATAACTAACCAGCACCCAGAGATTCTGAGTCTGCATTCTTACTCCAGAATATGAGAAGCACCTTGCAGGATCAGGCCAAGGCTGCCAAGGTTGCAAAAATCCAAGGAATCAGCTAGTCCTGGGCAAATCTGCCAGGAATGGGCCAGTGGTCTTCAGCAGCAGCACACCCTGGCATAATGGGTCTGTGTGCCTGACTGTTAATCAGAAGGCTGGTGGTTTGAGACCACTCAGGGACAGCTGTGGGAAGGATTCCTGCACTGCAGCGGGTTGGACTAGATGACCCCCAAGGTCCCTTCCAACTCTATACAGTAATTCTATTTTCTATCAGCCCTGTTGAGCCTGTATCTCACCCCCTGCACTAGGTGGTCATAGGCAAGCCCATAATTCTCCCCACTCCACCTCATACAGGGATAACAACACTGACCTAACTTTTATTTTAAGGATTATTGCAATGATGTACATGATGCACACACTCAAGAGTGCACTACACCCATGGGAAGGGCTATTGTTCTTCCCTGCACCAGAACCACTGAGGTTAATGGAACTGGGACCAGCGCACTGGACTTGGACTCACAGCCCTAAGAGGCAGGAAGAAGCCAAGACTTCACTGACCCTCCCTGACTGCAGAAGAGGGCTAACCTCTCTTCCAATATATAAGCAACTTGCAGCCTTTCCACAGCAGCAGGAACACTAAAGGAGCTTGCCGATACATGAAAACCTCAGCGATGCTACAACATCCTCTCCCCACCTTATTTATCAGAAAGAGGGTTGGTGTTGCCCAGGGCCATAGGCAAACTCAGCCCTCCAGATGTTTTGGGACTACAATTCCCATCATCCCTGACCACTGGTCCTGTTAGCTAGGGATCATGGGAGTTGTAGTCTCAAAACTTCTGGAGGTCCGAGTTTGCTTATGCCCGGTGTTGCCCAATGGCCAGAGAGCTGAACACAGAGGCATCTGCATTCCCCACAGACTTGGAAGTTGGGCAAGCAATGACTCTCATGTTCAGTTCCCCATCTGTAAAATGGGAATAATGATGGCTCTTGTGATTCTTTTTTAATCAAAAAAAATCTATACTTGGCACATTATAAATCTTCTTGGATCATGTTAAATAAGTTGTAACAATAAATGGCATTCAATTATCCCTTGCACTTCTCACAAATATGAACTTTCTCCAATTAAATCTATGATATCTAAGAGCTACATCCTAGCAAGTTTTGTCTAATCCAACCCACCACCTCCCATGGGATTTGCTCTCCGTCCTGGTTCTACCTATTCAGAAATCCAAAACCTGGAAGTGAAAATCCTTCACAGCCACGGCTGGTGGCCTCTCTATGTGCAAGGAAGGCTTTCAGCTGCCCTCCAGAAAAGTCGGGCAAAGGTCCAAAAGAAGCCCAGAGCGAGAAGCAAATAGTCCCGTATGACGAAATGAGGGTTGTCTAAAGGAAATCCACCAGGTCCTTTCAGACATTTTGAAGGTCAGGAGGAAATGCAATGATGTTTTGAGTGATCCACTTATTGCTTTGGGACTTTGACCCTACAGGGCAACATGGCATTTATGAGCATCCCAAGGTAAATACATATACTAACTGAACGTTAGGCACAGTTTTCTGGAAATGTCTCCTAAAAAATCCTCCTTGTTGTGAATAAGGCAATGGCCGGAGCGGAGGCAGCATGAAGGCTCAGATGCTGAACCCCAATTCTGCAGCTCCTAAAAAGGAACAGAACTCAGCAAAGATCTGTGCATTATGAACAACCAAAGGGGGGCTTGTTCAAAGTGCTCTGCGTGCAGTTATGGGCATGCATCCCAGGATAGCTCCCCCCCCCAAAAAAAACACTAAATAGAGTGCTAGAGAGATTAGAAATTAGAAATTCACCAGCAGCAGAATGCAGTCCCTGCCTTAAAGGTACCCCTTAACCCTTTGCTGCCCTGCACTGATTTGACAGGAGCTGGCTGGGATCTTTTGCAAGGTTGCAGATGATGTTGGGATAGGACCCTCCCAAATAAACTGCCTGCAAACCCACGTCCTTCTGCAACCTTGCAAAGCATTCGGGGTGGGGGGTACGGTTTGAACATCTGCTTGGGACTGCTTCATGGGTACATCAAATGCCTCCATGCTATTTTGGTTAACTAAATAAAAGCATTGTCCTATACGGACGTATAAACAATGCCACTTACGAGGGACAGCCAAGGTTTCTCAGCTACGCTTTGGCAGAAGATGGAGGGGCGGGTAGAAGATGCAAGCTCTCCACCTGCTACAATAACCGCTGCCTTTTTCTTCCCCAAGTACCTTAGAATCATAGAATCTTAAGAGTTGGAAGGGACCCTGAGGGTCATCCAGTCCAACCCCCTGCTGTGCAGGAATCTCAACTAAAGCATCCAAGACAGATGGCCATCCAACCTCTGCTTAAAAGCCTCCAACAAAGGAGAGGCCATCGCCACCACCTTTTCAGAGAGTCCATTCCTCTGTCTTCCCACCAGGAAGTTATTTCTAATGTTTAGGCAAAAACTCCTTTCTTGGAATGAATAAAAATAAAAAATTCTCCAGTAGCACCTTATAGACCAACTAAGTTTGTTCTGGTAAAAGCTTTCGTGTGCATGCACACTTCTTCAGAGATCTCCTTTCTTGGGTGAAGATGGATAAAGCAACTGCACGGGCAGCGAAGTTTCAACTGCGAGGGTTTCAGAGTGGAAAGTGCCTTGTGAGCAACTGAACAGCACCCACCCACCCTGCGCAAGCCCCTGCCGGATCTGACCACCAAGTCCGGCCTCGAGGCCCCCATTTCCAACACAGGCTCCAGAGACGCCTCTGGCCGCTCACAAGCAGCCTCCACCGCCCCAGCGCCGCGCACCTAGAGAAACACTGCCCCGCAACCGGGAGGCTCCACTTCGCTGCCGCAGGACGAGACCCGCTTAATGCCAGGCGGCCCCCACCCACCGCTTCCAGGAACGGGGTCCTCCCTTGGGCGTCGCACCCTGTGGCGGGGAGTCCCGCCGGCCGCCGCCGCCGCTCTCCCTAGGTGAGAGCCCAGCAGAAGCCCCGCCTCCAGGTGGCCGCACCGAGAAAGGCGAGCGCCAATCACGGGGCGGCGTTCGGAGCCAGCAAAAAAGGGCGGGAATTCAAGCGGGCGAGTGGCGTCGCCGAGGCCCAATCAGCGCCCGCGGGTAGCAGCCGAGGGGCGGCGCTTGCTGAGGCAGGCGCTTCTTCACCGACGACCCCCCCGCCCTCAGATACACCCCCCTCCCCGTTATCCTCCGTCGGTTCGCGACGCGGCGGCGCCCACCTGCTCGAAGCGAGGCCTTCCCAGCTGGAAGGGCGGGAAGCCCGCGCTCTCCGCCATCCCCTCACGGTGCCACTGGGAGCCAGAGAATCTCCTTCGCCGCTTGGCGCCGCCCCCTCCGCCGCACCGCCCCTCGCTCACCGCCAGGACCGCCTCCCATTGGACGAGGCCCACCGCAGCTCCCGCAGGGCATGCTGGGGCGGGTAGTCTTTCGCCGCCGCGGCCGCCCTGCGAGGGAAAGCTGCCTTGCGACGCGGGAGGAAGCATGACGGGAAATGGAGTCCCGTCTGCGGACGTCGCTCCGCCTCGGGCTGCGCGAAGGGAATGGTGGGAAGTGTAGTTTCAAGGCAGGAAGGAGCCCTGGCATCGCGCAGCTGGCCGGGCAAGGAAGAGACGGCAGCGGGCGGCCAAGGGGCTTTGCTGAGGCTGCATGAGCCAGAGGAGGAGGGAGGGCCGGGCTGCCTGCCGAAATCACGGGGTCCTGGAGTGGGAAGGGACCCCCAGAGGTCATCTAGCCCGACCCCCTGCAATGCAGGGATGGCAGCTCCAGCATCCCTCGCGGGCAGCCTCCGGAATGGCAGGAAACACGCTCGCTCCATCTCCCGTGCCCTCAATCCTCTTTTTTATTTATTAATAATCTTTTTATTTGGTTTTCAAAAGAGAAATAAAAAATAAAATATACATCAAAAAGCAGTACAAAAGGAGCCACAGGAGCGGCAAGGATCCTAATTCCTAAAACTGGAAAAAAGAAACTGTGCCAACACATTATGGACGTTTCCCATTCTTTTTTACATTTCTGGTCCCGCCAGTGAGCTCTGCGTTGCTCGGGATAGGCAGGAAGGGACCAGAAACAGCCTCGGAGAGAAGCGGACTCGCCCATGTCTCCCTCCGTCCTCCGTAACCATTGGGCAAGCTGACTGAGAGAGGCTGGGGGGGGGGCACTGCTGCCCCCTCTCCCCCCTGCGCTCCAGCTGCATCTGTCCGGGACCCCGTCCTGGGCCTGGAAAATGAGTTTTAATCTGTTGTCAGCTTCCAAGTAAAGGCGGCTAAGAAATTGGATCATAAATAATTATAACAAGCTTTCAGTAGCACCTTAAAGACCAACTAAGTTTTTATTTTGGTATCTGAAGAAGTGTGCATGCACACGAAAGCTCATACCAAAATAAAAACTTAGTTGGTCTTTAAGGTGCTACTGAAGGAATTTTTTTATTTTACTTCGATCCAGACCAACTCGGCTACCTACCTGTAACTATAACAAGCTTTGGGGAACTATTTTTAAGGAAAGTGCTAATGTTGTGACGTTTTAATTGTCACTATCTGTATTTATATATTAATGTTAAATTGTTTATTATTATTTTTTGGTGCATTTTTTATTTTCAAGAATAATAACAAGGTACAGAATAATAAAAATGGTTTAATTGTATTTTATTCACTGGTTGTTGTTTTTTGTTTCTGTTTTATTTGTAAACTTCCTTGAGTCTGTTTGGGGGGCAAGGCAGGATATAAACAAATATAAAAATAATACTTAATAGACAGCATCCCAGCTCAATTTACTTGTGGTTTTTAGGAGGGAAGCATTTTGTGTTTCGATGTCCCGCTGCCCTTCCTCTCAGCCACCAGAAAAGGGCTGGAGAGAGAGAGAAAAAACGAGAGAAAAGCAGGAGCCCCTGAGAAAGTCAGCAAAGGGATTATTCCCTTTATGGGGGGAGGGCAGCAATAGGAGGGGAGAGGACCATGTGCTCGGATCCTGCTTGTGGGACCTCATCCCATGGTCTTCTGTGGGTGCTTGCGGGTGCCTTGCTAGAAGAGGAGGAGCCTCTTGGGTGGAGTCTTGGGTGGGAAGGGGCACTGTGCCCTCTCCCCCACCCCGAAAAAGCTGAGCCCTCTGGAAAGGGAGGGGGTGCTACTACCCCCGTGGGCAAGCATCCTTTGGGGAAGAGATGGCTTGGGGCTCAGTGTCAACAGGGATCTCTGTGCACCTGGGAAAACAGAGCGATTGGAGGGGGTGTCTGTGGCCTCATCCAGACAAAAGGGTGAAGCGGGCTGGGTGGGGGCGCTGGGCTCGGCCGATGCCCAGGCGTGTTCAGGCATCCCGGATCTGAGCACCTGCTTCTCTCGCAGGTCACCCCCTGATCTTGACCACCTGCTCGCATTGTTCAGCTGCGATTTGGCCTGTCAGTTTCTAAACTCTGGGCGGGGGCTCGTTCCTCCCTCTCAGCCCTTCATCCCCCTGGATTAGCTGCAGCCCAACAGGGGCACCTGCTGAGAGCCATCAGGGTGGGAACCCCCCCCCCCCGCCTGCACAAATCCAGCTGGGAGGAATTAGGAGACCTGTCACACAGAGACACGCCAGTCGCTGGTGGGGGTGCTTCCTGTTGGGACAAGCGAGGAGCAGGATGGAAGGTACCCCCCCCCCCAATTCTGCAAAGACAACAGCAGAGGCTGGGCCTGGCCTGGCCCCTCCTCACTCTGCCACCCTTCCAAGGAGTGGGGTGGAACCCGTGGCATCTCTAGCTTAAGAACCTCTTTTAAAGCCATCCAAGTTGGCGGCCTTCGCTGCCTCCTGTGGCAGGGAGTTCCGTAGTTTAACTCTTGTGCTGCGTAATTTCTTTCACCTGTTTTGAAACTTCCAACATTCCGCTCCATTGTATGTCTCTGAGTTCTAGCGTTACAACTTCGGAGCTCCCCATTTACGTGTGGGGCTTATGAGGTTATTGCAACCTTTGGATTTGGGGCATGGGGATAAAAAGGCAAGCCAGGAATTTCTAAGCAACAAATTCAACAGTTTTATTTTATTTATTTTTCCTTTAAAGTGCTTAAAACATAACAAGCTTTTCTTTTTCTCTTTTTAACCAAACATCACCCAATGAGACTCAATACAAGTGAGCACCTCAGCATGAACCCCACGACTGGGAGTAAAATTCACCCGTAGGGCAGGACGCGGGGGGGGGGGCAGGGGTGCTCCCAAACTTGCTCAAAGGGAAGGAAGACGTCAACTAACACTGCTCTCCTTGGGACTTGGCTTGCTTGGCACAGGCCAGGGGGCCCTTTGGGGCCAGGAGAGAAGCCCAGGCAAACCATTGAACGAAACCAACCAACCCCAGGCAGAACACTGCAAGGAAACTTTGCCTGGAGGCAGAACCCCCAGGAAATACTGAATGGTACATTTCTCCTTTCCCAACCTGGTGCCCCCGCCAAAAGCCTTAGGGGAGCTGCAGCCCGTGACTTCTGAAGGGCACCGGATCGGAGGAACCTGCTACGGGGTCGTGAGGCTTATTTGGCAGAACGTGAGAAAAGTGGAGGCAAACTGTTGATGAGAACCACCCTCGAAAGTGAAGACCCTGCAAATCCAGAAATATTCCCCCGCCCTCTCAAAACACGCCCCTGCAAATCCTTCCCAGCAACTACCATCTAGGGATGGGGGCAGCCGGATCTCCCCCCCCCTTTAAAGCTTCCAGGCAATGGATTGGGGGGGGGGCAGCATCCCAATTTCTGGAGGGGGGCAAGGAGCAAGGCAGCTGCGCATTTTTGGCACCGGGATCTGGGGATCTAGGAGTCGATGGGTGAACCTTGCAGCCCCAGCTCCCTGGGGAGAGAAAGGAGGCCGGGCAGCTCAAAGTTAACAGGGGAGAGGCAGGAGACCTCCGGGGCCGGAGCTCAGCAGCAGGAAGGCCTCCACGCAGGCAGGCAACCAAGAGGCTTGCCCCTCTCCTGCACAGGCAAACTGAGAATGCCCTGGCTCAGCCCACCTCATGGGTCCCTGAAGCTCCCTCCTCCTTGCCCATGCCAAGGCCAGAAGGGCCTGAAGCCTTTCTGCTGGGCTCCTCCATCACCCACGGAGGAGGCAGCTGGACAAAGGGGCAACGCAAACGCCGGCCAGAGTTGCTCCTCCACCGTTCGCTAGCCCTGGTCAAGTCGAGAGCAGCCTAAGGGGGAGGGAAGGAGGTTGTGTCTGGCGGGTGAGCTGGCCAGGAGGCTGTAGGTGGGGGGGGCAAGGAGGAAAGCCCCCCCTGCAGCCATTGCAGGGGGTGGGGAGAGAAGAGGGATCTAGCACTCCCAGGGTGGGCAGAGTAAGGAAAGCCTCAATGGTCCACAATCACAGCCCTGGGAGAAGCAGGGGTGACTCTCCGCAGCCTCCCTTCTGGACCAGGAAAGGAGGTCAAGCTGAGGCCACAGGATGACCGGTAGCTAGGGCTATGGGGCAGAAAAACCCATGGCCCACTGTTAAGGGCAGAGAGACTCCTGATGCGCAAGGGATGGAACCGAGGGCTGGCGCTGCCACCTCTGGTGCCTTGGTCCTTTTCCTGATGGAGGCATCACCATTCCCCAAAGTGCCAGGTGTGTGTTGGGGGGGGGGAGTGCAGGCTGCATAGGTCTCCTCCTGGGGCAGGAAAGGGCCAGGGCACCCCAAGGCAAAGCATTGTGCATTGCAAGGCCTGAGGGCACCCCCAGGGCTGAGAAGGAAACCCAGAGCAGGAAGCCACTTTGCAGGAACCATTTGGTCACCCGCTAAGGAGCAGGGTTCTCCTTCCTCTGGGCGCTCAGAGACTTTCACCCAGGACTTCTGGCGATGATGCCAAAGCTCTCCTGCCCTGGCTGAGGACATTCCCCCCGTGTGCTTCTGGTCTGCAGCGCAGGAGTCGCTACGAACTGCGCAGCGCACAAGCCTGGAGAAGATGCCTGCTTCAGCGCATTTGCCCTCCCCGTGAAAGAAAAGGCACACTGTTTTTCTTCTGATTATCGCAGCAGGTGCGGGGAGGGGGGTGCAAAAAGGATGAGGTGCCATTGTGGTGCCCTCCTGCCAAGTCCCTGCTGCCACCCAAAGCAGAGAAGGAAAAGGACGGGCAGGCAGGCAGAGACGGAGACGGCTTGCAACTTATTCCAGCATGCAATGAAAACTGTGCCGGGCGCTGAGCCAGAACAGCGCCCCAAGTCCAAGGCAGCCCCCCCCTCTTGCCCCCAAGGCTGTTGCAGGGAGCAGAGTTGCAACGGGGGCAGGTGAACCTGGCGAGGTGCTGAGTGGTTGGCGCAGGCTCGGCGGTGCTAGTCCTCAAGGAGCACAGGAGGTCTTTACTGCACAATCCATCTCCCTGGTTTCACAGTCCATCCTTCGGCCACGTCGGCTGACTCCCTCCGGGCTGCTCTCCCTCCAACCCCTTCCAAGGAACACCCACCACCACCACAGACAGGGAGCCAACAGCCAGCTGGAGTCACTAACCCGGGGGACGGGGAGAAGATCTGAGCCCTGGGCATAACTGCGGGGGCTGCGATGGACTGGGAAGCTTGCAGGGCGGGAGGTGAGAGTCTTGCTCCAAACCGGCTGCGTCACACAATCCCCCGTGGCCCAGAGGTGAGGAAGCTAAGGGCCCTTTCGGCAGGGCCTCTCCTTCCAGGGGGGCCTCGAGCCAGGAGAGAGGACTGCAGGGTGAGAGGCGTGGCGGGGGGAAAGGAGGGTGGGGGGCGTTATTTGGCTGCCTTGGGCTCCCCTCCCAGGGGGATTTGCAGCAGCCTGGGGGATTGCTCCATGATTCGCACCAGCAGGAGGTCGATGTAGTTCTCCAGCTCGCGGACCTGATCCTGCTTCTGGCTCAGCTCCGCCTCTCGCTTCAGCAGCAGCTGGATCAGCTCGTTGTGCGTCAGGTGGTAATACTTGGCGGACGGATCCAGCGTGGAAGAGTCCTGGGGGGGGGACAGGGGGGGCTGTGGTCAGTGGAGAAGCAAGACCTTTCTCTCCATCAGGAAAAGGACCAGCAAGCAATAATAATAATAATAATAATAATAATAATAATAATAATAATAATAATAGTGGTTACAGGTAGGTAGCCGTGTTGGTCTGGGTCGAAGTAAAATAAAAAAATTCCTTCAGTAGCACCTTAAAGACCAACTAAGTTTTTATTTTGGTATGAGCTTTCGTGTGCATGTATCTGAAGAAGTGTGCATGCACACGAAAGCTCATACCAAAATAAAAACTTAGTTGGTCTTTAAGGTGCTACTGAAGGAATTTTAATAATAATAATAATAATAAATGCCACACAGGAGGCAGAAAAGGCCACAGAGGTGAAATTTAGGAACGCCAGGAGAGGCTGTTGGATCAGGCCAAAGGGGCCCATTTCAGACCCCCCACCCCCAGGAACGCCAAGCCAGGCTGCTCTGCCTCTAGCTGGGCCCTCTGGTGGGGCAGCAGGAGGCGGCCAGGGGGCTTCCAGGAACTGGGCCTGGGAAAGGCGAGCACTTGGGGATCTGTCGGAGCAGGGTCTTCCTTCGAGGAAGAGAAAGCAGAGGCAGGAAGGCCCCAATGGCGGAGGCAGGAACGAAGGGAAATCCCAAGGGGCCCCAAAAATAATGTACCAGCCCAAGAGGAGAGATGCAAGGAAGTCCCTTCTTCCCGCAGTGCACAGGGTTACACTATGGAACTCCCTGCCACAGGAGGCAACCTGGGTGGCTTGGGAAGAGGACTGGGCCGATCCATGGAGGAGCAGAGCCTCAGGGGCTCCTAGCCACGTGGGCTAGGCTCTGTGTCCACTGCCACTGAATCCCAGGAGGGGAGGGGGCTCTTGGGCTTGAATCTTGCTTCCGGGTCTCCCATGGGTGCTGGACTGGGGGGGCTCCCTTTGGCTTGGTCCTGCAGGCTGTTCTTAGGGACACACTTCAAATTAAAGGTTCTTCTTCAAGGATACTGGAAGCCCCCCCCCAGGAAAGAACCCCCACCTCTGTCACCCTTGGGGCATTTCCTCCCACCCCACTCCCCCCTGACATCCATCCCCTTTTACCCTTTTGGGCTCCGCTTTCTCCATCTGGGAGGTGGGTGCTCCCCCCGCCGGCTCGTGCTCCTGGCCACCGCTCCGGACAAGGGTCAGGCTGCCCGCTGGCCTCTGCTCCTCCTCCTTCTCCTCCCGAGGGGTGTTTGGCCCTGGAGAGCTGCTGATGGGCTTCACGGGGTGGGGGCTGCAAGAAACAAGCGGCAGGGGCAGCTGAGTCAGGCTCACCTCCCGGCCAGGAGAGAGAACAGCATCTCCCCCTCCCCAAGGGATTGGCACAGCAAGAGCCCCCCCCCCCAAAACACACACACACACACACTCACACATGAGGCCGAAGGGGTGGGGGAGACGCAGCCAAAAGCCGCTGGGAGAAACTCCTAGAAGATAGAAGCAATGAAAATGCCGGAAGAGGAAGAGGAAGAGGGAGGAAGGCAGGCAACTGTGGCTCTTCCTTGTCCAGCCTCTCCTCCTCCCAGCCCCCTCCTCCATCTTTGTCCACTGAATCATAGAATCATGGAATTGGAAGAGACCACAAGGGCCATCCAGTCCAACCCCCTGCCAAGCAGGAAACACCATCAAAGCATTCTTGACATGTGCCTGTCAAGCCTCTGCTTAAAGACCTCCAAAGAAGGAGACTCCACCACACTCCTTGGCAGCAAATTCCACTGCCGAACAGCTCTTACTGTCAGGAAGTTCTTCCTAATGTTTAGGTGGAATCTTCTTTCTTGTAGCTTGAATCCATTGCTCCGTGTCCGCTTCTCTGGAGCAGCAGAAAACATCCTTTCTCCCTCCTCTATATGACATCCTTTCATATATTTGAGCATGGCTATCATATCACCCCTTAACCTTCTCTTCTCCAGGCTAAACATACCCAGCTCCCTAAGCCATTCCTCATAAGGCATTTGGTTCCAGGCCTTTGACCATTTTGGTTGCCCTCTTCTGGACACGTTCCAGCTTGTCAGTATCCTTCTTGAACTGTGGTGCCCAGAACTGGACACTGAAGGAAACTCTCACCAATTCCTTGCAAAGACAGGAATACAAAGCCCCCTTTCCAAGCAAACCTGACCCTCCCCCACAGCCAAAATCCTCTGCACTCCCCCCCCCCAAAAACCAATAAAGTAGTAGGGACATTGTTACATATGTGGTGGCAATGCAAGGAAATTTTTTTGGATAATTGTTCGCGAGGAAATGAAGAAAATTATGAAAAAAATCAGTAACAAAAACCCCCCGAAACATATCTGTTAGGATTACTGAATGAAGAAATAGCTAATGAAAAGGGGGAAAAGGTTTTCTTATACGCTAGTACAGCTGCCAGGGTAGTTATAGCCACCCAATGGAAAGCACAAAAGGTCCCAACAAAGGGTGGCTGGATTTGTAAAGTAAATGAGCATTTGTTAATGGCAAAATTAACGGCAGCAATAAGAAATCAACCAAAACGAAAATTGAAAAAGGAATGGAAATGCTATGAGGAATATATGATGAAACATTACTCAAAGGATGATGCGCTAGCCTGCTTAGATTGAGAGATGGGAAGATATTTAAGATAATAAAATTGGAAAAACTAGGATATTGAATTGTACAGAAAATAGAATGCACAAAATTGAAACATTGTTCTGTGTTGGAAGTCGGTATAGTGAGGGAGGGAAGTCAGAGTGGGGAGGGAATGCAGGAATTGGTAGTGGGAAAATTATAATGTATTTTATGGTATTATTGTATGGGATGGAATTGTATTAATTGTAATAATTTAATAAAGTATTTCTTTGTTAAAAACAAACAACACCCTGAAGCCTTTTTGTTAGGAATTTTAGGTACAGAAATACCTAAGGATCTAAAGAGAGTATTTACAGATGCTACTTGCCCAAAGATGGAAGGAAGACAATTTACCAAAGAAGAACGGCTGATAAAGATGATGGGACTATGCCGAATTGGCGAAAATGACTGGGAAGATCAGAGATCAAGAAGGACGGTTTTAATTTAATAAAGAATGGGGAAATTTTATAAGTTACTTGAAAGAACATTGCAAACAACTTAAAACATCGACAGGATTTAAAAAAAATACTTGCAGTGAAGCAGGAATTATGATAAAAACTGAGATTTAAGAAAATATGGAGAGCATTGTGAGATGCAGTTTGAAAAGACTATCTGGGGAAACCACGGAGGGTGGAGGGAATCGGGGGATTCCAAGAATCCTATTTGCAAAGTGATTAAGATTTGTGTATGATGATAAATGTTAAAAGAAAAAATGAATTTAAAAAAAAGTATTCTAAAAGAGAGAGAGCAGGGAGTGCAAGACAGGAAGCCGACACGGTTTCTGTGGCTTCCTTGGAGCTAAAAGCAGGCAAAGCCAGGCAGAAGCTGGATGAGATGCTTCATCCGTCCCTGGAGGAGCACTCCATTGTTTCTCAAGACAGATGGATGCCAGCAACAAATCAATGTCGCCCGCCGCCTTCGTCTCTGAGAGCACCTGCAAGAGATCATTTATCTGCAGGGATCACCGACATCACCTGCAGGAGCGTAGCTGGTTGTTCCCCAAGTTGGCAAGGCTCCATTGACAACAGCAAGTAAACTAAGCCTTTCGTGTCACTGACCCAGTCCTTCGGAACTCTCTGCCACCGGAGATTCAGTGGGTGCCTTCTGGGCCAACTTTTAAACGCCTGCCACAAACTTTTCTACGCTGCTAGGCCTGTGCAGGCAATTGAGAGTGCCTCTTTCCACAACGCTTAACTGGTACCTGTTTTTAACTGTTTATATGTTTTTTACGGCATGGTTTTATGTATCCTTGTTGCAAATGAAATATTTTTAAAAGTAGATCAATGCATCCATACGGCTGCAGTAGCCATAGGCAAAGGACGGTTTAGAGATGTGGAACCCCAGGACGCTCCCTGACACAGGCTGCTAACTCTCTTGTCAACAGCACCGGCACGTTCTTTGTTCCCTGCGCTGCAATTTGCAAGGCTCTGCGCTCGAGCCCCTTGCATTTCTGACCACATGCCAGGCTCACCTGCTAATTATACACAAGGGCCTTGGCCAGCCGTGTGTCTCTCTCTCTCCTTCCCTCGCACGCATCCTGGGGCCTGAGCATTCCTCCTTCAGCAGCACAGGCTGCCCCCCCAGATCGCATGGATCCACCGAGCGCAACATGGAATCACAGAGTTGTAGAGTTGAGACCCCAGGGGTCATCTAGTCCAACCCCCTGCAATGCAGGAAGGATCTGCTACGGCTGACAGTGACTTCCCAGGACATCAAGCAGAAGAGAGCTTCGCTTCCCCTGGAACTGGCTGGCCCCGCACAGCCATCAAGAAGCAAACGGACTCTACTCTTCCCCTCTCTCAGATAAAGAGTTTCACGGAGCTGTAGAGTGGGAAGGGGCCCCCAAAGGCTATCCAGCCCAACCCCCTGCAATGTGGGAATCGCAACCGAAGCATTCCTGAACAAGCAGCTCCCTAGTGCTGTGAATTTTACAAGACTTGAAGACCGTGGATGGGGTGGCCCCTGGAGCTGGTGGGTCAGGCCCAATGGAGCCCACCTAGGGCAGCCTCCTGGCCTCACTGTGGACAACCAGATGCCCCAAGGGAAAACAAGCAGGCAGGATCCGACCGCAAGAGAAACACTCTCCCCTCCTGCCGTTTCCAGCAACTGGTCTTCAGAAGCATTTCTGCCTCCGACTGGGCCACCAGGGCAGAGCCACCCGTAGCCCTCTTCTCCGTGAATCAGAAACATCCAGTACAATCTACAACTGAGCCAGAACATCACCTCCCTGCAGGGCAGGCCTAGCCCTCCCCCAGAAATTTGATGGCATGTATCCCTGCTTCCCCCCCCCCCCAAAAAAAACTGTCCTCCTGCTTCTTTGCATCCAGGCACTGCTGCCAAACAACAGCTAGAGAGAGGCTCCCTGGCAAGAGGCTTGTGTGTCCCGGACTGCAGAAGGGTGTTCCTACAGGAGGCGCTGGCAGGACCCCCCCCCAATTCAGACTCACAACTTTGAAAGGCAGCCCCACAAGGCTGCAGGCCCCCCACCTCCAACAAGCCCAGACCAACAGTGGGGAGAGTCTTAGAAGGAGCCGCCCAGCACCAGCCTCTGCAGGGCTCCAGGCCGAAGACCCCCAACCTTAAACTGCTCAGGGGTCTCCCCCAGCCAATGCAGCAGGTGGGGGGGGCGTTATTCCAGAGACAGTTTAGAGAGATCTCTGCAGCAACAGCACCACCTGCTGGCAATGGAGGCAAACACCTCGGCAAACTTCACTGCGGTTCTAAAGACCCGAGAAATTCTAATATAGTCGGTTTCTGCACTGCTGCTATTTTTACGTTGCAGGCTTAAATCTAGTGTATGTGATGCAGCAGCTAAAAAAGCCAATGCAATTCTGGGCTGCATCAATAGGAGTATAGCATCTAGATCAAGGGAAGTAATAGTACCACTGTATTCTGCTCTGGTCAGACCTCACCTGGAGTACTGTGTCCAGTTCTGGGCACCACAGTTCAAGAAGGATACTGACAAGCTGGAACGTGTCCAGAGGAGGGCAACCAAAATGGTCAAAGGCCTGGAAACGATGCCTTATGAGGAACGGCTTAGGGAGCTGGGTATGTTTAGCCTGGAGAAGAGAAGGTTAAGGGGTGATATGATAGCAATGTTCAAATATATGAAAGGATGTCATATAGAGGAGGGAGAAAGGTTGTTTTCTGATGCTCCAGAGAAGCGGACACGGAGCAATGGATTCAAACTACAGGAAAGACGATTCCACCTAAACATTAGGAAGAACTTCCTGACAGTAAGAGCTGTTTGGCAGTGGAATTTGCTACCAAGGAGTGTGGTGGAGTCTCCTTCTTTGGAGGTATTTAAGCTGAGGCTTGACAGGCATATGTCAAGAATGCTTTGATGGTGTTTCCTGCTTGGCAGGGGGTTGGACTGGATGGCCCTTGTGGTCTCTTCCAACTCTACGATTCTATGATAAAGCTATGAGCCACTTTTCAACTCTTTTGTAGGATGAAAACAACTCTACCTGTGAGGAAGCAGCAGGAGTCTGACACATTAATGGCTCCAAGCAGAAGCCATTAGGAAGACAAAAGGATCAGACAATAAGCTTTCCTAGCCCAGCATCCTGGAACATCATACAGCCATCATCAGCATCTCTGGTGGATTATTTCAACACCTTGAATATGTCTCAGCTGCCATTTGAAATCAAAAGTTAGCCAGCCTCACCTGCTGCATTTTGCACTAACTGGACTCAGATGTGTTGCACGTAACTGGCCAGCCTTTTAAAATCTATACAGTGACTTCTAACCAGTATACCTGAAGGAGCGTCTCCACCCCCATCGTCCAGCCCAGACACTGAGGTTCAGCTCTGAGGGCCTTCTGGCGGTTTTTTCCCTGCGATAAGTGAGTTTACAGGGAACCAGGCAGAGGGCCTTCTCGGTGGTGGTGCCCTCCCTGTGGAACGCCCTCCCATCAGATGTCAAGGAAATAAACAACTATCTGACTTTTAGAAGACATCTGAAGGCAGTCCTGTTTAGGGAAGTTTTTAATGTTTGATGTTTTATCGTGTTTTTAATATTCTGCGGAGAGCCGCTCAGAGTAGCTGGGGAAACCCAGCCAGATAGGTGGGGTATAAACATGTTGTTGTTGTTATTGTTGTTGTTGTCGTCATGTGCCTGGCTGGGAGGATTACCCAGAAGAGGTCTGAAAAACACTTTGGAACACTATGACGCCAAGCATGCTTCTTGCTGTGCATCTTTCCCAAAAATGTTTTGTTAAACTGCAAAGGCACCTGTCATCCCCCCCCCCAAAAAAACCGCTTCCCAAAAGTGTAAGCTCTCTGGAATGTGGAGGCACACCCCAAAAGGGTACAAACAGTGGCTCCACGCAGGAGGCAGCAGTTTTTGGGTCCCACAGAATTTAATCATCACGGACCTCCAGAGCTCTTTCCCATCAAGTTCATTCGGATCATTTAAGACAGATTACTCTCTGGATGGACAAAGAATAGGAGTGAAACCAAAGCAGACCCTCTGGCCACGGTGTTAGTATTCTTCATTTCACTTGCTAGTCGCCTGACACCAAGCGGTCTCTGGGCGACTTGCAACAGCTTGAAAGAGAGATTATTTTCTAAAACGAGAATCGTAAGCCAGCCTCTGAAGAAATGATCAGCAGCTCAGAGCAGTCCCAACCGCTAAAGCAAAAGGACCTCTTGCGCCAACAAATAGCTGGGAGGAGAGGGCAGCTTTCACCTGGCACCCAAAATAGATTAAAGTAGGCACCGGGGGGGGGGGATTCCAAACCTGGGACTACAACTCCCATCATCCCTGACCACTGGTCCTGTTAGCTAGGGATGATGGGAGCTGTAGTCCCAAAACAGCTGGGGGGGGGGCAGAGTTTGGGTATTCCTGTTCTAAACCTCTCTTGGAGAGGGGCATTTAGAAATGGGCTTCAGACAAACATCTCAAAGTCCGGACGCAGCACCTCTCTCAATGCGAACCTGAACTGAACCAGGTTTTTATAGAGAGAAAAAAGCACCTTGAATTGAGCTCAGAAATGAACTGAGCTCAGCTGACTTGAGGCTAGCTTTACGAGGTCAGACCACCAACACACACACACACACGCACACACCCCTGCCAGCAATTTGACTGCAGCATTCTGCATTTTCTGAACAACCTACGAAGGCAGCCCCACGTATAGAACGCAGCAGTCCTCTAACCTATTGGTTACTATAGCACTGAAGCCAAGCTGTCCCTCCCTGTCTGGATAGGGGCATATCTAGAGGCCCGCCAAAAACTGGCAGACGGTCCTCTGTGCTATGGAGACCACGGGCATCTCTCATGACGCAATCGCTGCTAACTACCAGACTGGCTGGCAATGGGTGCAGGGGGCCCCATCCATTTTTATCACAACAAGCCTTTTCCCTCTGAGGCCGATCTGCAGAGATCCAAGTTTTCCCATGTCCAGGAAGGCCTTCAAAAATTAAACTGTTATTTTGGAATGTGTTAAGGGAGGGCATGTCATGTGAAGAGGTGAAGGGAATCGCTGCTCCAAAAGAGAAAAGGAGATTACTCCAAGTCACAATGCTCTTTTAATGTATGCATCATTTTGTAAGACGCTTTGGATCACTTCTTGTGAAAAAAGAAACTAATAAATGCAATTAATACAGTTAGCAATAATAATAATAACATGTGCCTGCATCTTGGGGAAATCTTGTGCCCTGACCATTTTTTACAAGAAATGCTGCTGCAGAGGAGCATAAAAAAAAAGATAGATTCTTTCCTGGTTCCTGCACAAATATCCTCCGCCCTTTGAGACAAAGCTGATAGATGGAACAGAACCATTGGAAACCATCATGGCCAGCAAGTGAGTTCACATTTAAAGATCTGCTATATAAACCTTATGACAGTTTGGGTGTGAATATATGAGTTGGATAGAGCGTGGTGCTGATAATGCCAAGATTGTGGGTTCGATCCCCGGATGGGGCAGCTTTGCATTCCTGCATTGCGGGGGTTGGACTAGATGATCCTCAGGGTCCCCTCCCAGCTCTATGATTCTTTGATTAAGTGGTATGCAAATTTTGCTTCCACAGTGAATAAAACCATGGGAGGAGATCGTACCACTCTGGGGTGGGAGGGTGGGGGGTACAGAGTAGGAACGTACCCCCCTCCCCCCACATTTCCCCTGCCAAGGCCAAGTGGTAGAATTGGGGCGACCGCCCCACCTCAAAGAGCCACTTCCCCCTTGCCCCCCTCACCGACCCTTCGCTTCCAGCATGCGGGGGGGGGGCAGTGGGCAGGAGCTGCTGCTGCTCTAAGGGGCATCCCTTCCGTGGAGCTAGGAGAGAAGAGAGGGATTTACCGGTAGTCACAGCCGTTAAAAGAGGAGGAAAGGGGTAAACCAAAGATAAAAGCCATGGAGGGGGCATGAAAAGATGCCATGCAGATTTGGGGGGGGGGCAGGGAGTAGGATTGTGCTGTGGGGAAGGGTCCCATGAGATTTCCCATGGGCAGAGGGAGGGCCAACCCAGGACTTGGGGGCGGGTCACCTGGTGCGTACATACACACACACACACACACACACACACACCCCTCGCCCAGCTCACCTGGCCGTCCACGGGAGAGGAGGCGCCTCTTCTGGCTGTGGCGCCTCCACGGGCGAAAATGAAGAGGCCACCGAGGCGGATCTGGGCCGCGGGAGAGCAAGGGCGGGGGCCGCCACAGCGGAGCCCCTGGCCAGGTCAGGGTGCAGGACGGGAGAAGGGAAGAGGAAGTCGCTGGGGTGGGCAGCCCCCTCCAGCGAAGGCGTGGAGAAAGTCAAGGGGGCGGCGGGTTGGTCCTCGGAGGGGTGGGCAAGGAAGAAGCCGCGAGGGGCAGCCTCCGGGCCGCCCAGACCCTTGACCCAGGAAATGGGCAGGACGGCCGGCTCCGAGGATGCCGGGTCGGAAGGCCTCTCCACAAAGGGGTTGTTCTGCGGGGAAGGTGGCTGCGGTGGCCCAGCCCAGGGGGCAAAGGGGTTGCCCGGGGCCAGGGCGGTGTCCGTCCAGCTTCCCCGAGGCTCCTCCCTGCCCGCCTGCCAAAAGTCAGCCTTCTTGAAGTCCACCACCCGGTCGTCTGACCAGCTGGACGACAGCTCCGACTCGCTCAGCGAGCTGCCCGCCCGAGCCTGCCTGAGCTGCCCGCCTGCCAAGACTGTGGGGAAAGGGGGCGATGTGGCAGGCAGGCTCTGGCTGAGGGGGCTTCGTGCAGGGTCCCCCTCGGGGAAGGAGAGAGCCCCTCTTTCTCCTGGCGGCAAATCTTCCTCCGGCCCCCCAAGACCTCGCCCTCGTCCTTCGGGCCACGAGTCCTGTGATGGCGGCTGCTCCTCCTCCACGGCCGTCCAGAACAGCACCGACGGGCTGGGCCGGGGGTCCTGGGGGGTCCCGTCCCCCGCCTCTTTGCGTGCGGGGAGCTCCTTGGCTGTCTGCAGCGACCCCAGCTCCGAGAGCCCCTGCGGCCAGGGAGCCCCTGCCTGCCACACCGAGGAGTCAGACAGGCCTGATGCGCCCAAGGAGAGATCTGTAGGGCAAGTTTCGAACTGCTCGGCCCCCGGGGTCCCCGCCGAAGGGAGGCCTCGGCCCCTCAGCTCATTATCTTCCGCAGGTTCGGCGCCGTCGCCTGCCAGCCCAAGGCCCCCCGTGGCACAGACGCCACCTGCTCCCATTATCACCAGTGGCGCCAGGGAGGAGGAGGAGGCGGCCACTGGGAGAGGCCTCCCTTCGTCCATGGGGGGGCCTCCCTCTGCGGGCACTTCCAGCTTCTCGGGCGCAGCTGCCCCATCTTGCCGCCTCTCCTGGATGCCCCAGGCGGGCTGGCCGGCCTCCTCCTCTAGGCTGAGGGGCACAAACCTCCTTGGGGGCTTCCGAGGGGGTCCCTCGGCCTGCCCCTGAGCCACCCAGCCTGGCATCTCTCTGGCCTCCTCTATATTCAGGCTGGCATCGGGCGCCTCGTCCGGTGCCAAGCAGAGGGCCGCTTCCTCTCGCCCCACGGCGTCCCAGCGAGGCGTGTCGGCCGCAGAGGCCTCCCCACTTTCAGCTTGGGGGGCCCGGCCACTTCCGCACAGGGGGCTTCCGGTGGTTGCGCTCTGAGGCGGAGGGGGCCTCTCCTCCAAGAAGACATCATCCGAGGTGGGGCAGGGGCTCCCGCTGTCCTCCGGGGCCTGCTCTGCCGGTGCGTCATTTCCCGAAGTGGGGCCTTCCTCGCTCTCAGAGGGCTGGCCCAAGGCTTGGCCCCCCAAGCTCTCTCTTCTTGCTCCTCCCAGCGCCTGCTCAGGGGGGCAGCTCAGCAGATGGGGGCTCCCTGGGCCAGGCTCCCCCTGTCTCCCGGCTAGGCGGGCCTCCGGGTGCGAAACACCTTCCAGCCCCTCCCCTGCAGGCAGAGGCTCCCTCAGAGCTTCCGGCCGGAGTCTACTGGTGGCGAAGGCGTCAAAGCTGTCGTCCCACTCCGGGGGGGCCCTGGCAGAGGCCGGCGGAGACGGGGGTGGCGCCTCGGGGGTCCTGGCGCTCTGGGCCTCGGGCGGCAAGTCTCCCGCTGTGGCGAAGGGAGGGGGGTCCTGATCCTCAGAGAGACAAGGGTGGTCCGGGGAACTAGAGAGAAAGCGAGCAGGGGAAGCAGGTTTAGTATCTGGTCAGCCAGGATCAGGTCCTCACAGGAAGGGCGGCTGTCTCTGCAGGGGCGGGGAGGGGGGGGGCTGCAATGGGGCAGAACCAGCCAATGGGGCTGGGGGCAAGGGCAGGGCAGGAGGAGCCGTCTCAGAGCTTGAGGGGTGTCTATACCTTAGCAGGCACTTTCAGGCTGTGGAGAGAGACAGAGTAGATTCCCCCCCCACCCTAGTTAATGGTCCATGGGGTAATCTGGATTCACCCAAACACACACACACACACAGAGAGATGCAGCGGAAAACGCCAGGGCACATTCTGGGGGGAGAACGAGGCTTTGCTGAAGCAGGGCAAGGAGGATGGCACAAAAATGAAACCAAAGCATGGAGGGAACAAGCAGAGAGGCAGGGGAAATAAACGGGGGTGGCACGGGCTGCTCCCCCCCCCGACTGAATGCACGTGCCCCCCCATGCCGTACGGTGCACAGCAGACACTTGACATTCATTTGGGACTGTCAAAGGAGAGGAACACCTCTGGCACAAACCAAGGAATCAGCCACCTCTTCTCTTGTGGGTCCCTCTCTCCAGGGAGCTGCCCCAACTCACAACCCCGCTCCCGATCTTGGGGTGCGCTCCACAGAGAGCCCCCCCCAGATCCACTCCTGCCCCTCCCTCCATCTATCCCAGTCCTGGGGGGGGGGGCAGAACGTGACTCCAGCAGCAGAGCCCCAGGAGGGCCAGAAACGGGAATGAGGAGAAACGGGAATGACACGGGCTCCTTTCCTCAAGTTTGCACAGAAGAACAGCCTGCCTGCCGGACTAACTGTGTTTTGCAGGTAGGGTGCAGCTCATGCAGCTGTCGCCAGTGGCACCCAAAGACACCTGGAGACTCTGTGCTTCCCTGGAGCCCCGGGGGTGGGGGGTGCCCATGATGGGTGACGGGGAAGCTTGCAGCAGGGGGTCCCCATTGAGGCGCAGGCCAGACCCCCAGACCTTCAGCAAAGGGGCTGGACTCACTCTCAGGCCCCCTCCAGGCCTTCACCCTGGGAGTTGAGCAGCTTCGTGGGCAAGGCACCCCCACCTCTAGACCCCTCCTTCAGGCACAGAAAGGGTTGCCCAAGCAAGGAACGGGGAGCCAGGTAGATTTTGGGGGGGGGACTCTCCACAGGCCTCTCCCCTTCTCCCCCCCCCCAAGCTGGTTTCTCGGCCTCTTCCACAAAGCCACGGCAGCTGCTGCGCTTCGGCTGCCTGACGCTAGAGGGAGATGGCAGCCCTGGCACAGAGCAAATGCCGCTTGGCAAGCAGCCCTGCAGAAGTGCAGCAATCCAGGGCTATTCACCCCTTTCTTGCTCCCACCTTTTTCTCCAAGGGGCTGAAGGAGAGCTTCAGGGGCATCTGGGACCTGGAAGAAACCAGTCCATGAGCCTGTTCGGGCCTCTCAGCCCGGCCTACCTCACAGGGTTGTTGTGGGGATTTAAATGAATGGGGGGGGGAGGCAAAGTACGAATGCAAGCTTCTCGGGAGGAAGAGGACTCTCCTTCCTTGGAGGTTTTCCAAGCAGAGGTTGGATGGCCATCTGCCAGGGGTGATTTAGATGAGATTCCTGCATTGCGGGGGTTGGACTGGATGCCCCTTGGGGTCCCCTCAACTCTACCACTCTATGAAAATGAAAAAATAAAGGGTTGGAGGCAGGCAGGCGGCAGCTGGAGGGCTCAGTTGGTAGAGCATGAGACTCTTCATCTTAAGGTCATGGGTTCGAATCCAGGGTTCCTGCATTGCGGGGGGTTGGACTAGATGACCGCCGGGGCCCCTTTCAACTCTACAATTCTATGATGAGTTCTAATCTAGGATTAGGGACCCAGGTGGCGTTGTGGTTAAACCACTGAGCCTGGGGCTTGCTGATCAGAAGGGCGGCGGTTCGAATCCCTGTGACAGGGTGAGCTCCCGTTGCTTGGTCCCAGCTCCTGCCAACCTAGCAGTTCGAAAGCACGTCAAAATGCAAGTAGATAAATAGGAACCGCTACAGCGGGAAGGTAAACGGCGTTTCCATGTGCTGCTCTGGTTTGCCAGAAGCGGCTTTGTCATGCTGGCCACATGACCTGGAAGCTGTACGCCGGCTCCCTCGGCCAATAATGCGAGATGAGCGCGCAACCCCAGAGTCGGTCACGACTGGACCTAATGGTCAAGGGTCCCTTTACCTTTACTAATCTAGGATTAGCCCTGCCTCCGCGGGGACCTCTCACGAGAGCCACCCAAATGTGAACAGGCCTTACTCTTCAGTGGAGGGGGTCCCTTGGTCCAGGCACAGTGGCCTCTCTCAATGGGGACCCCTTGAACTCACGTGGCCCCTTCCCCATGGCCAGGAGAACCCACAGGCTCTCTTCTCTCTGCTCAGTGCAGCTGCCTCCCTCAAAGGGCATCAATGCACATCCACAGGGCATTGCCCAGGGAACAAAGGAACCCAGGCGTCCGGCTGACTTTGCCTTCTGGGTCTGGCACCCGCAGGGCCCAGCAGCCCAAGATGAGGCCAGTCGGAGCTACATTCCAGGCATACCTGGTCAGCCCAGGCAGGCAGGAGAGGAAACATTCCAGGCATCTTTGGCAGGGAAAAGCAGAGGGAGTTCCATCTCCTCCTTCTCATCCTTGAAAACAACCTGAGATTCCTCTGAATGGCTGCCCCACCTGCTCTGCCCCACGTCTGCCCCAAATTCTAACATGGCTCTGTTGCTCCAGAACAGCGGGCCACGCTCCAAAGACACACCTGGAAACGCCCAATTGAGGCAGAATTGGGCCACAATCGTAGAATCAGAGCGTGAGAAGGGATCCGATACCAAATTGGGAGGGGTGGCTAATACCCCAGAGGACAGGATCACACTTCAAAATGACCTTAACAGATTAGACAACTGGGCCAAAGCAAACAAGATGAATTTTAACAAGGAGAAATTTAAGGTACTACACTTGGGCAAAAAAAAAATGAAAGGCACGAATACAGGATGGGTGACACCTGGCTTGAGAGCAGTACATGTGAAAAGGATCTAGGAGTCTTGGTAGACCACAAACTTGACATGAGTCAGCAGTGTGATGCAGCAGCTAAAAAAGCCAATGCAATTCTGGGCTGCATCAATAGGAGTATAGCATCTAGATCTAGGGAAGTAATAGTACCACTGTATTCTGCTCTGGTCAGACCTCACCTGGAGTACTGTGTCCAGTTCTGGGCACCACAGTTCAAGAAGGATACTGACAAGCTGGAACGTGTCCAGAAGAGGGCAACCAAAATGGTCAAAGGCCTGGAAACGATGCCTTACGAGGAACAGCTTAGGGAGCTGGGTATGTTTAGCCTGGAGAAGAGAAGGTTAAGGGGTGATATGATAGCAATGTTCAAATATATGAAAGGATGTCATATGGAGGAGGGAGAAAGATTGTTTTCTGCTGCTCCAGAGAAGCGGACACGGAGCAATGGATTCAAACTTCAAGAAAGAAGATTCCACCTAAACATTAGGAAGAACTTCCTGACAGTAAGAGCTGTTCGGCAGTGGAATTTGCTACCAAGGAGTGTGGTGGAGTCTCCTTCTTTGGAGGTCTTTAAGCAGAGGCTTGACAGGCATATGCCAAGAATGCTTTGATGGTGTTTCCTGCTTGGCAGGGGGTTGGACTGGATGGCCCTTGGGGTCTCTTCCAACTCTACGATTCTATGATTCTATGAAAAGCTACCTCCCTCTTCCAGGTATTTGAAGGTGGCTCTCCTTTCTCCTCTCAGTCCTATCTCCTTGGCGTCCACACAAGACTTTTAGAAGACACCTGAAGGCAGCCCTCTTTAGGAGAGTTTCTAATCTTGGGTGCTTTATCGCGTTTTTAATATTCTGTTGGGAGCTGCCCAGAGTGGCTGTGGAAATCTATCTGATCAGACACCCCCTTTGCTAACCCCAGGTACGGATTGTGGCTACACCTTGGTGAGAGGACATTCTGCGCGCTGGCACGGCAGATCACAAAGAGATGGCAAACCTGGCCCTGGGGGCTGTTCAAGAGGGACCACTTCACAGGACCTTCATGGTCACGGAGAATCAAAATATTTTCATAGCACTGTGGATTGTAGACTTGGAAGGGATTCCTGAGGGTCATCTAGTCCAACCCCCTGCAATGCAGGAATCTCAACTGAGACATCCAAGGCAGATGGCCATACAAACTCTGCCTAAAAACCTCCAAGGAAGGAGAGACCACCACCTTTTGAGGGAGACCGCTCCACTGTCGGATTATTATTATTATTATTATTATTATTATTATTATTATTATTATTTCTACCCTGCCCATCTGGCTGGGTTTCCCCTGCCACTCTGGGCAGCTTTCAACAGAGCATTAAAAACAGAAAAAAAACTTCAAACATTAAAAACTTCCCTAAACAAGGCTGACTTCAGATGTCTTCTAAAAGTCGGATACTGTAGTTGTTTATTTCCTTGACATCCAATGGGGGGGGGCCGCTGTCAAAGAGCTCTTACTGTCAGAAAGTCTTCCTGATGTTGAGTCGGAATCGACTTTCTTGTAACTTCAAGCCATGGGTTCGAGTCCTACCCTCCAGAATCGGAGAAAACAAGCTTTCTCCCTCTTCCATATGACAGCCCTTGAGCTACTTAAAGATGGCTCTCAGTCTCCCCTTTCCCAGGCTAAATATACCCAGCTCCTTCAACCATTCCTCATCAGGCTTGGCTTCCAGAGCCTTGATCATCTTGGTCTTCCTCCTCTGCACACCTTCCAGCTTGTCGACACCCTTCTTAAATTGTGGCGCCCAGAACTGGACACGGGACTCCAGGCTGGCTCTGACCAAGGCAGAAGAGAGTGCGACACTGGACTTGTGGATGCAGCCTAGAATTGCACCAGCTTTTTCTTCGGTTGCGTAATGAAAACCCTCTTTTACGTGAGCAGGTTTGTCTTGCACAGAGATGACCCCTCTCTCCCCTCGGCCTGTGGACAGCAGCAGGGTGGGGTACCATTGCAATGAACTCGCGCCGTCTGATTTTAGTTATTATTTGCAAAATTTATAAGGCTGCTTCTCACGGGACATTTACCAGGCAGCGTCGCAGCATCGCAGTCACAAGACCAGGCCTGTGTTTCTGCTACAGCAGCCTTTTCGCCTCCTCTGCCACCACTGCAGGGGTAACATGAGCTGGCACCAAAATCTGGGACGCAACCGGGAGGCACTGCTTCTGACCAAGGGCAGCATCAAACTTTTCACTCTCAATGGGATAGAAGCGAGGAACTCCCTCCCATCAGATGTCAAGGAAATAAACAACAACCTGACTTTTAGAAGACATCTGAAGGCAACCCTCTATTGGGAAATGTCTAATGTCTAATACTGTATGTTTTACAATTTTTTATGTGCTGTAAGCACAGAGTGGCTGGGAAAAACCCAGCCAGATGGGTAGGGTATAAATAATAGTGCTGCTGCTGCTGCTGCTGCTGTTGTTGTTGTTGTTGTTGCTGTTTGCAGGCTTTTTCGGGCCCCTTCCTTGAATCCCAAGCAAGAGAGCTCTGGGTGGCTGTCCTTTAGCCTGCGTGCAAATTCTGCCTCCACAAGGTGGGCACACAGGGAAAACGGAATTAAGCCAAGCATCTGCGTGTAGTTTTCGGAGCACACAGAACTAACTTCCTCAACATTAGGAAGAACTTCCTGACAGTAAGAGCTGTTCGACAGTGGAATTTGCTCCCAAGGAGTGTGGTGGAGTCTCCTTCTTTGGAGGTCTTTAAGCAGAGGCTTGACAGGCATATGTCAAGAATGCTTTGATGGAGTTTCCTGCTCGGCAGGGGGTTGGACTGGATGGCCCTTGTGGTCTCTTCCAACTCTAGGATTCTAGGATTCTAACTTCCATTGACCCCTATAAATAAGCAACTGGTTCAGGGCCTATGCTCACTATTAAGAACACATCCTTCTACGGTGACTAACCGTAGACTAACCTGCTTTTAACTTTTTTATCTAGTTTTTATTGTGCAGCTTTATGTTCTATTGCTGCAAACAACTTTGATCTATTTTTTAAATGACATAGCGGTATATAATAAGAAATAAAGTACAGCATATGCTTTTTGCATCTGCTGGTCTTTAGTGGGCCACCAAGATTCACTCTTGTTCTTGATAAAGGAGATTCTGACTAAATATTAGGAAGAACTTCCTGGTGGTAGGAGCTGTTTGACAGCGGAACAGTCTCGGGAGATTGCAGACTCTCCTTCCTTGGAGGCTTTTAAGCAGAGGCTGGAAGGCCATCTGTCATGGATTCCTGCATTGCTGGGGGTTGGACTGGATGGCCCTTAGGGGTCCCTTCCAACTCGACAGTACTGTGATTCCTTTGCGTCGCCAAACACTGGAGAAGAAAGGGCACCTCCGTGTATCCCCCAGGGGCCCCCCAATCCTCAGCTGAAGGGGATCCCAAGAGCCACAACAGCCCCTCTGCTTCTGCAGGAGAAGGCACAACCCCACCAAGGGGGAGGGGAACGTCAAAGGAACCACGCCAGCCGAAAGTCTGAGTGTGCCAAGCCCTATTTGCGTGTCACATGCTCCAGTCAGCATTTCATCATGCGCCAGAGCGACACATGCTCCAAAAATAACCTCCAGCGCTCTCGGCTTCATCGCTACAGTTTTTGGCTTGGGGAGAGACCATGGGGCCAGCTGCCCCCAGGCCTGGATCTCACTGGTGGACAGGACAGCAGAAGCGGCACCAAGGCGGAGCCCTAAGCAGAGACAAAGAGCAGCTTCTCTCCCTGTCTCTTCTCTCTGCGCCCTTCAGGCTGCTCTTCATGAGATGCGGATACTCAGAAATGCACCTTACGGCCCAGGAGAGGGTGGCTCTCAAACCGTCGACACACACACACACACACAACCCGAGGGGTCCACAGGCCCACAACTGAAGGAGAAGGTGGGAGAGCAAGGCACCCTCCACTGCCAGAAACAAAGAAAGACCCCCTTCTGCACTCCAGTGCAGCTGTACCGATTGCAGAAGCTGCAGGGGGAAAGGGCTAAGCACCCACTTAAATGCTGCCCCACTCCAGATATTTAGGGCAGGCGACAACTCAGGGCCTGCACAGGTTCGGCCATCCTGCCTGAGCCACCGTGGGGCAGCGCTCGGCCGTTTCCCCCAGCATGCTCTGTACAGCTGCATCGGAGTGCAGAAGAAAGACTCCGCTTAGCAACTTCCCCATGTGGTGGCTGCAGTGGAAGAAAGGGCAAAGCAAGAGGGTCACCCGTAATGCAGCCAACCTGAAGGATCTCTGCCTCGGGACAGAGAAGGAAAGCGTCAAAGCAGGGCAGCGGGGCTGAGGGCCTTCACCTGACGCCGCCATCACCCAAAACAAAACCTGAGATTTGGCACCAGGAAAAGATCCTGCTCTTCTCCGTACCCGGGGACAGGACTTTGTCCTCAAGGCTGCATGGAAGCGGACCATGGACTTGGCCAAACACTTCTGCCTTGAACCCCACCCCACCCCCCAAAAGAAGATGGGGTCATCAAACGAGTTTCAACTGGAGGGCAGTGCAGCATTCAAAGCCAAACCCCAGCCAACATCTGATCACCTAGACAGGAGCCTCGAGTCTCGGGCAAGAAGACGATGGCAACACGGAGCCAAGCGCCCACTTGGGGACCAATGGCTCAGAGTGCCCTGGGGTGCCCCCCCAAGGCCGCAGAACCTAGAGAGCACCAAATCTCACGTATCCACAGGTTCCACCAGCTACACCCCAAAGCGCCTGCCCCGTCTGTTCTTCGTGACCTCGCTCCCCTTTGCCTCGAGATCCTCAGAGATGCCACTCTGGCCCACGGGCACGCCATTCCCAGGGGTCATGATCCACACTGGCCCATCCCTAGGCGCAAGTCAGCCAGAGCACCCAAGCAGAGCCAGCTCTCCTACCCTAGCAGAATTCTGTACTGCCAAGTGACGCCCCACACAAGCACACCCTTTGCCACGGCTCCAAAGAGATCTGCGACCTTCGAGGGCAGGAGCCCTTCCAGGGGCAACTGGGGACCAAAGCTGGATTTCTGCTCAGAGGGTGGCTAAGCCTCCCCCCACCACCACCACACTTGCTCTCGGTGGGACAGGGAGCGACGCAACGCCCCAGAAGTTTAGGAAGTTGACGCGGGTCTTAATCGGTTTTCAGCTCATTGCTGATTTATTTCATAAACAAATGTTTTAAATTGTCGTTTTTCACCAGTTTTGCCAATTATTATTCCCCCCCCCCTTATTTTACTCTCTTTGCAAACCACACAGAGGTCATTGCTGGGTTTTTTGCAACCAAGTGGTGTATACGCTTTATAAAATACTTATGAATTAAGAGGAGCGGTGTGGAAAGTGACAAGGAGGGCGGTGTTCATGTCATGCTCAAAACCAGGTTTTTGAGCCAAGCAGAGCCGCTTCCGAGGAAGGCCCCGTTGCCGGCTGGCTCCACTTCCGACTCTGCAAACTCCTCCAGCCCTGCTAAAAAGGAAAGCTGGCGAATCTGAGCCTGGCAGGGAGGAGGGCAAGAGCGCGTCTGGCAGAGAAGCAGCCAGATACCCCACTTCCCCCTTGCAACTCCACACGACGGGCCCCTCCAGCAGCAAAGCCTCCCTGGGGAGATCTGCCGTCTGCGGATCCCGGCCTTCTTTCTCTCCGTTCACCCCTGGGGGAGCATCTCCCCCTCTGCCTGCTACTTTCTCCTCTCTCCGGAGCCTCCTTCAAGACCTGCTTCAGCAAAGCCTTTCTTAGCCACAAGCCCAACTGCGCCAGGACAGCCTCCTCACCCCTAATTCCCCCTCCCCAGACCCACCGAACGAGGGCAGGAGGCCCCTTCCACAGGCTCTGCGCCCCCTGCACAGCGCACAGCACCCAGCGGGCACGGCACAAAGGGCCAAGATGCAGCGGCAAACAGAGCGGGGCCACAGACCTGCCCCTCCCAGCCCCACCCTCCGCCCTGGCAGACACAGGCAACAACAGAGGCGGGACAGAAGCTCTCCCCCCACCCACAACCTCCTGGTTCTAGAGCGACACGGACAAGCAAGCTGCGCTCCCTGGCCCGCCTCTCACCTGGGCTTTGGGGGCACCTCCTTGGCATCCTGGAGGCTGAACCAGCTGCTGCTGCTGTTCCTGCTCCTGCCCCTCTCTTCTCCGGCCGCCACCACCACCCGGGGGGACGGCTCCCCGCTCTTCCCGCCGCCCTCTTTGCTGCTCCCCCGGCGGAAGAAGCCGGTCTTGGAGAGCCTCTTCTCCTCCTCCTCCGCTTCCTCGTCCTCCTCCTGCTGGGGTCTCACCCTCCGGACGTCCCCGGAAAAGACCATGGGCGTGGCGATCTGGATGGGCTTGCTTTCGGCGTGCAGGGCTGCCGCCGCCGCTGCTGCCGCCTCCTCCTCCTCCCTCCTGGCCCTGACGCGGTGCTTGTTGAGGGCGATGGTCTTGACCGAGAGCTTGTCTTCCTCCTGGGCCGCCAGGATGGGAGGGGAGGGGATGAAACGGGGAGGGTCTTTGGGGGGCCCCTTCGGGAAGATGCCGCTGGACCACGGCGGCAGGTCCGGCTCGGGGGCGGCCGGGGGCTCGGATCCACAGGCCTCTTCATGGGGCTTGCTGGCGGCGATGCCCTGAGGGACAGGCGCCGCGGAGAGGGAGGAAGGCTTTGGCGTAGGCTCCTCGCAGTAGATATGGCTCCCATTGATGCAGAGAGAGGACCGGGAGAGGGGGTCATTTTGCGGCTTCAGGCTCTGTATCGACTGGGAGGCTTCGTCACTGAAGGCCCTCTTGTGGGTCAGCTTCGGGGAGGGCAGGAAGTCTCTGACTGGAGAGGAAGACAGAGGAGGGGAAGGAAGGGTCATTGGTGGGGCCAGCCGCCTGCATTGCACAAGGCCCCCAACCCCCTTTGGGGCTGCCCCTTCCCGGCTCTTGAGCTGCAACAGATCCCGGAAGGAGGCTCGAGGCACCGACCAAAAAACCCCTAAGGAGACCCTCTTCCAGGCCCTGTTCAACGTCTGGGAGAGGGCCTCATGGAGCATTGGGGTAAGAACCTACAAAAAGCCCTTCAGCAGCAGGATCAGGCCAAAGGGGGCCCATTTCGTCCAGCCTCTCATTCTCACAGGGGCTGAGCCCAGTGCCACAGAAGCACAGGAACCTGCTGGATGAGGCCCGTGGCCCTTCTAGTCCAGCCTCCTGTTCTCACATTGGCCAAATCGATGCCCAAAGGGCAAGCACCAAAGCAGGACTCTTGCCACCTGTGATTCCCAGAAGCTGTGGCCTGATCCAGCTCTGGCCAGGCTCTCCTTACGCTCCCTACAAAGTCACATTGCGTGTTTACTTCCGAGATGACCAAGGGTCTGGAAATCAAGCCCTGTGAGGAACTGCTGGGGGACTTGAACATGCTTCGCCTGGAAGACTAGAAGGAGAGATGAGAGCCCTCTTCAAATACCTGAAGGGCTGTCGGGAGGAGCAAGCTCTGGGGGGCAGGACCGGAACCCATAGATTTAAGTCTCCATAAAGGAGCCTCCAACTAAACAGGAAGAACTTTCGGATTGTATGAGCTGTTCAACAGCGGAAAGGGCTTCCTCGGAGAGTGGCGGGCTCTCCTTCCTTGGGAGTTTTTAAGCAGAGGTTGGGTGGCCCTCTGTCCTGGATTTTTAAGCTGCAGGGGTTGGACTGGATGACCCTTGAGGTACCTTCCTACTCTATGATTCTATGCTCTCTCTCAAATCTGCCTCTCCCCACATGACCTGACCTGGCCCTGCCATCACCATCAAAGGCCTTTCTCCATGTCCCTCCTCACAGAGTGGTCTGGAGGGAGGCCACACAAGAACAGGGCCTTTTCAGTGGTGGCTCCCTGCTTGGGTGATGCTCTCCCCAGGGAGGCTCACCTGGAGCCTACACTAAATCTCTTTGGGTGCCAGGTGAAAACATTGCCATTCAATCTATGGCCTTCTTCACATGTCTGGGAGCTGGGACTATTGTTTTTTAAATACTATATTATGCATTTTGTGTTTTTATGTCGTAAACAGCCCCGTGATTTTGGAAGAAGAAGGGCACTATATCAATTTATTTATTTATTTATTTAAAATGTGATTTTAAAGTACAGTCGTACCTCCGCTTACGTATCCCTTTGGATACGTATTTTATTATAATAATAATTAATTTACGTATCCCTTTCGATACGTAAACTTCGGGATGTGAACGCGGCAAACCCGAACATTTCGCCGCATGCGCAGACGCGCTAAACCGTGCCGCGCGCATGCGCAGAAGCAGTCCTCCAGTTGTGAATTCCTCGGGATGCGGCCAGACCTCCAGAACAGATCCCATTTGCAACTTGAGGTACAACTGTAGCTGTATTTTCTCAGCTAAGTACCGCACCTTTCTAGGCTCTACTTAATCGCAGAATTGCAGAATCGGGAGGTTCCCCCAAGGTCATCTATCCCAACCCGCCGCAATGCAGGAATCGCCCTCGACCAGATATCCCACCAGCCCCCCTCCCTCTTACCAGAGCGGTCGGTGGAGAAGCTGCTGTGGCGGCTGGGCGAGGGCACCATGCCCGCCTCGGAGGGTCCGATGCCCACTAGGCTGCCGGCCGAGGAGAGGGTGCTGTCGGAGCCCAGGGAGGTGTTGGACTGGGTGAGGGAGGACTTGCGCAGCTTGTTCTTGAAGAAGAAGCCGCCCTTGGCCTTGGCCTTCTTGCCTGCCAGGCCAAAGTCCTCATCGAGGGCCCCGCTGCTGCTGGGGACGATGGCCGAGGCCGACTCCAGGTCGTACTTCTGCCGGCCGTGGAGCTTGTCCTTCAGCTTCCCAAAGGGCGACCGGGGCTTGTCCTTGATGGACAGGTCAAACATGCTGGCCGTTAGGCTGTGGCGAGTGAACTGGATGCTCAGCTGAATTTCCCCACGCTCCTTCTCCTTCTTGCCAGGCTTGGACTGGAGTTTGTACCACCTGCGGGAGGGGGGAAGGGGCAAGAAACTCATGAGAAATGTGGCAGGCCAGGGGCCCGCCTAGACTGCCATCCCGTACTCACAGACGCCGGTTATCCCCCCAGGATCCGTCCATAACAACAACAACAACAACAACAACAACAACAACAACAACAACAACAACAACTTACTATTTATACCCCACCCATCTGGCTGGGTTTCCCCAGCCACTCTGGGCGACTTCCAACAGAAGTTTTAAAATACAATAATTTATTAAACATTAAAAGATTCCCTAAACAGGGCTGCCTTTAGATGTCCTCTAAAAGTCTGGTCGTTGTTTTTCTCTTTGACATCTGGTGGGACATCTGGTGGGAGGGCGGGTGCCACTACTGAGAACTCAGGGCGGGTGCCACTACTGAGAATCTCTGAGCGTAAACACGCCCTCTGGAACTCCCTGCCTCTTGACACCAAGAACTTTCACTGTCCCTCTTTTCAGAGCTTGCTACAAACACCCTTCTTTTGTCAAGCCCACCCAAGACGTTTAGGAAGTTTCCACCTTCTTTTAGTCTATGGTTATTTTAGCTTTTTAAAAGTCTCAAATCGTTATTGTCACAGTGGCCGGAGTGGACTACTTCAGAGTAACGACGCTACGCAGCTCTGCATTTTATTCTTTTATTGGTGCTGCGTATTTACAGTGCTCAAGTCATTGCTATTTACACGGAGCGATGTTGTCAGTCGGTTTCAGAACCTCCTAATGGCTTTTGGCGCGTCTTTCTCCAACACAAAAGCTTTGGCAGACCCATCCTCTTGCCCCTCCTCTTCCTGCGTAATTCTGGAGTTGGGGGGATGGGTCTTCCCCCCTTACTTGCCCCTTCCTGTCCCACCTGGGACCCTGGCTCCTCTACCTTGCCTGAGCCTCGGACACGACTTCCTGCTTCCCCACTGGAATCGGAACTCTCCCTGCTTTCCCCTTTGCTCGGGGACGGGCTTGAACTCAGGAGGGGAGGGACTTCGCGATATCCCCTGTCCCTCACATCCACCCCCCTCCCAAGCTCTCCTTCACCCCTCCCCAGGCCCCCCCCATGTGTCGGTGACGACTGGAAGCCTAAAAACTCGGTGCTCTCCGAGCCCGTTGGTGTGAACACCTCCCCCCAGTCCTGCGAGCCCCCCCCTTCCGCCTGGGAGGACGGGAATCCCAAAAAGTCCGTGGCGTCAGAGCTGGTGGGGGTAAAAATGTTTTGCCAATCTGCTCCTTCCTCTGACTGGGTGGATCTCGGCGACACCCATACCTCATCCTCTGGTTCCTCAAACTCCGCTTCCCAGCGCCATGGTGAGCTGTTCTCCCGTGCCTCCTCCTCCTCCCCCTCCCTTTCCATGTGCCAGGGCTTGGGTCTGTGGGGAAAGAGGGCGTGAAATTCTTCCACCAAGAATTCCTCCTGTATCTGAGTGGCGGGAACCCATTCATTCTGGGACGGTGGAGCATCCTCCCATGCCATGAGGTACTCCAGGCCCCCCACCCCCCACCTTGAATCCAGGATGGCCGTGGCCTCATTGAGTTGCTCCCTGCTTTCCCTCTCCCCCCCTCCCTCGGGGGTTTGTTCGCTGTCTCGGAGCCTGCTGCTTTCCCTGTACGGCGACAGCAGCGATCTATGAAACACTGGATGCACCCTCATGTCCTCTGGCAGTGCCAGCCTGTATGCCACCGGGTTGACCTGTTGCGTGACCGTGAAGGGGCCCAGCCATTTGGGTGCCAGCTTTTTGCACCTCCCTCTGGTGGGAAGGCCCTCCGAGGACAACCACACCTTGTCCCCCACCCTGATGACCTCCCCTTGTCGCCTGTGGCGATCTGCCCCCTTTTTGTACGCTTCCTTGGCCCTCTCCAAGTGTTCTCTGAGCTGCTGGTGCACCGTCTCCAGTTCCTCTGCCCAATCCTCAGCCTGTGGGCCCTCCTCCTCCTCCTCCCTCTCCCTCTCTGGGAAAGATCTGAGGTCGCGCCCGTAATTGGCCTTAAAGGGCGACACCCCTGTGGAGACGTGCACTGCATTGTTGTAGGCAAATTCTGCTAGTGGCAAGCGATCCACCCAGTCCGTTTGCCGCTGGCTGACGTAGCATCTCAGGTACTGCTGCAGAATGGCGTTGACCCTCTCCGCTTGTCCGTTGGTCTGCGGGTGTCTAGCCGTCGATAAGCTGACCTCCACCTGCAGGAGGTTCATGAGCCGCCGCCAGAACCTGGAAACAAATTGGCGGCCACGATCCGAAATAACCCTTAAAGGTAATCCATGCAGTCTGAAAACGTGATCAACAAACAGTTTGGCTGTCTCTTCTGCAGAGACTGCCCTGGCACACGGTATAAAGTGACACATTTTGGACATGAGGTCCACCACCACCAACACTGCAGTCTTACCCCTGGACGAAGGCAGATCTGTGATGAAGTCCATGGACACCACTTCCCACGGCCTGTGTGGTGTGGCTAAGGGCTCCAGCAACCCTGGTGGCGCTGCTCTGACCACCTTCGCCCGCTGGCAGGTGGTACAGCCCCTTACATAGTCTCGAACATCTTCCCTCACCCCTGGCCACCAGAAGTGTCTCATGACTAGGTGAGTGGTCTTGTCCCTTCCAAAATGCCCCGCTGTAGGGTTGTCGTGCATCTGCTTGAGGACCGTACGTCGAAGCTGGGTGGTGGGTAGGTACAGCGCACCCTTGTAGAAAAGCAGCCCTCTGCGTTCTGCAAAGTCTTTTGCCTGCTCCCTCCCCCCTCTCAGTTCTCTGAAGATGCGGTTGGCAAATTCATCCGCTGCCGTCAGTGCTGTGAGTTCTGCCTCGCTCACCACTGCTGCTCCGCAGGACCATGCCGACGGGGGGAAAATGTGCCTTGGGGCTGGTGGCGCCTCCTCCTCCATGTACTCTGGCTTGCGGGAGAGGGCATCCGCCCTGACATTCTGCTCTCCTGGGATGTAGTGTATGGAGAAGTTGAAGTTCGAGAAGAACTCCGCCCACCGTATCTGCCGCTGGTTGAGCACCCTGGCAGTTCTCCAGAACTCCAGGTTCTTGTGGTCTGTGCACACCTGGATGGGGTGCTTGGCGCCCACCAGGAAGTGTCTCCAGTGCTGGAACGCCGCGTGGATTGCAAGAAGTTCCCGATCAAAAACTGTGTAGTTTCGCTCGGGCTGGGTCAACTTCCTGGAGAAGAAGGCACAGGGTCTCCACTCTCTGTTGGCGTCCAGTTGCAACAAAATGGCGCCCACAGCCTTATCAGAAGCATCTGTTTCAATGCGTAGGGGCGCGTCCTGAACCACGTGGAACAGGTTCTGGTCTGAGGCGAACACCCTCTTGAGGCTTTCGAACGCTGCTTGCGCCTCTGGTGTCCACCTGAACTTCTGCTTGCCTCTCAGGCAGTCAGTGATGGGAGCCGTAACTCGAGAGAAGTTCTTGATGAACTTCCTGTAGAAGTTGGCAAAGCCTAGTAGGCGTTGGGCATCTTTGCGCGTCCTGGGGCTGTGCCAGTCCAGGATGGTCTGCACCTTGTCCTTGTCCATTGCCAGCCCCTTGTCTGACAGCTTGTAGCCCAGGAAGTCCACCTCCTTGGTGTGAAACTTGCACTTCTCCAGCTTCACATACAGGTGGTTCTCCTTCAGGCGCTGCAACACCTCCCTGACGTCCTTCACGTGCTGCACTGGGTCGTTGGAGTAAATAAGGATGTCATCCAGAAAGACCAAGCATTTCCTGAAGAGTAGGGACCCCAGGACGTGGTGCATGAAGGCCTGGAAGCATGCTGAGCCCCCTTGCAACCCGAAGGGCATCACCAGATATTCAAAAGAGCCCAGAGGCGTGAACATCGTGGTTTTCCACTCATCGCCTTCCCGGATCCTGATCAAGTTGTACGCCCCCCTCAGGTCTAGCTTGGTGAAAATCTTGCCCCTGCGTGCCGCTGTCAGGAGATCATCCACTCTGGGCATGGGGAAAGCCACTGGCTCTGTCACCGAATTCAGCCGTCTAAAATCCACCACAAGACGGCGCTGTTGCGTGTCTTTCTTGTCCACCCAGAAGACCGGGCTGCCCCCTGCTGCCTTGCTTTCTCTGATGAACCCCCGCTTGAGGTTCTTGTCGATAAAAGCGCGCAGATCCTCCAGTTCCTGGTCTGACATGGCGTACAGCTTGGCTGGGGGTATAGTTGCCCCAGGCACCAGGTTGATCTGGCAGTCAAAAGGCCTGTGTGGGGGCAGGTGGTCGGACTCCGCTTCACTGAAGACCTCCTGCAGGTCCCAGTATGGTTTGGGTATCGCCTCACCCCCTTTGACGTGCATGGTGGCCACCGTGGCTATCGGAGGCCCCTCCCCTGGTTGGTGCTGCATGCAATGTTCCAGGCAAAAGTCCGATCCAAAAGTGATGCATCTCTGATGCCAACTTATGGAGGGGTCGTGGCGCGCCAGCCAGCTCATGCCCAACACGATTGGGGGGTCTGAGATGGTGGTGACGTTGAATGCCAGTGTCTCTGAGTGCCTTCCAACCGTCATTCTCATGGGGGGGGTTTGATGAGTGATGGCCCCTCCCAGCAGCTCTCTGCCGTCAATGGTTGCCACGTGCAGAGGAAAATCCAGCTGCAGAAGCTGGATCTGGTGCTCTTCTGCAAAGTTCCTCGAGAAGAAGTTCGCTGACGCCCCACTGTCAATTAAGGCGAGGACTGTCAGGGGATAGCCATTAGGGAGCGTGAGCGTCACTTCTAGAACCACTCCTGCTCTGGGAGGGGTGGGCTGGCTCTGCTCCTCTCTGTGCGGGTGGGTGGGCTGGGGCTGTTGTCTGCTGACTGTGCCTGGCTGCCGCCCCTTGTCTCCTGCAGCCAGGCTTTCCCGTTTCCCTGCTGTGGTGCTGCGTCAGTGGGGGAGGGCACAACCGTTCCCGCCTTTCCTTGCCACTCCCTGCGATGTGGGCAGTCTCTGACGAGATGCTGGGGGGAGTTGCAGAGAAAGCAATTCCCACCCCTTCCCTCCTTGCGTCTTGGCGCCGCTGGGGTTTGAAAAGCCCGCGCGCGCGCGCTATCAATCTGCATGGGTTCCTGGTCCTGACTGGCCCCAGGCGTGGCTTGAAAGGGTTGTTGAGGGAGTGGCTTCTCCTGCGACCGTGGGAACCAAGCCCGCTTTGCGCGCGTTGCTTGCTTGTCGCTCCATCTGGATTCCTGCCTCACCCCCACCGCCAGAGCCGCTTTGCTCAGTTGATCCATATTACTGGGCTTTGGACCTCTCGAGAGCTCATCCTTCACCTCCTCATGCAACCCCAAGTAAAACGCCGCTTGCAGTGGGGCAGACTCCAGATCCCACCCCAATCTGTGCACCAGCATGGTGAATTTCGCCCAATACGCGCGAACTGTCATATTTCCTTGGCGTAAATTATGAAGTTCCTCCTTAGTCTGGTCCATATGACTATCGGACGAATACATCGTTTTCAAACCTTCTAGAAATAGTTTGACATTCTTCATGCAAGGATTCCTTGTTGCAATTAACGGTCTTAGCCACTCCCTGGCCGCCCCTGTAAGGTGCTCCACAATAAACGCTACTCTGTGCTCATCATCAGGGAACTCATCGTGGTGCAGCTCAAGAGCATACACAATCTCAGTCTCAAAGCCCTGAAACTCCTTCGGGTCTCCATTGAACTTGCTTACTAGGGTCCCGGCTCTCCTTCCTGGCAGCACTTGGACTTGGGGTGCCCCTCCCGCCTTGTTTTTCTCTGCATCCAGCTTGTTTTGGAGGTCTACCGCCACCGCCCTTAAATGCTGCTCTTTTTCCTGGAGCTCTCTCACCTGTTCCGCAAGTTGTAGCCGGTCGTCCTGGACCTTCTTAGTCTCCTCTTTAGCTGCCTTCAATTCTCCCTGCGCCTGCAGCGACAGCTGTTGCAGTTCTAGCTGGGCTTGCTCAGCGATCTGCCGCCACTTCTCCGCCTCTGACACGCTCATCCCGGCAACTCCAAAGTAGCCCAAAAATGATTAGGAGGTTGCTGTCACAGTGGCCGGAGTGGACTACTTCAGAGTAACGACGCTACGCAGCTCTGCATTTTATTCTTTTATTGGTGCTGCGTATTTACAGTGCTCAAGTCATTGCTATTTACACGGAGCGATGTTGTCAGTCGGTTTCAGAACCTCCTAATGGCTTTTGGCGCGTCTTTCTCCAACACAAAAGCTTTGGCAGACCCATCCTCTTGCCCCTCCTCTTCCTGCGTAATTCTGGAGTTGGGGGGATGGGTCTTCCCCCCTTACTTGCCCCTTCCTGTCCCACCTGGGACCCTGGCTCCTCTACCTTGCCTGAGCCTCGGACACGACTTCCTGCTTCCCCACTGGAATCGGAACTCTCCCTGCTTTCCCCTTTGCTCGGGGACGGGCTTGAACTCAGGAGGGGAGGGACTTCGCGATATCCCCTGTCCCTCACAGTTATCAATGCCTCTCGATTAAAATTATCGTTTTATCTCTCTTTCTTTTTCGCAAACTGAGGTTGTTGTTTTTCTTACAACCAAGCAGGGTATTGATTTGATGAAATGAACAAATAAATGTTCATGTGGCAGCACATTCCAAAAGGCAGAAAGACCCACCTGACTGCCTAGCCCTGGGAACCCAAATAAAAAGAATCACTCGATTTCTTACCCACCCTTTACCCCAAGGTCGCAGGGCGGGTCACAAGAATTTAAAGCTCAATATTAAAAGCATATTAGAAGCAGTATTCTTTTGTAAGGTAAGATTTTAAAAGTGCAATGTGGTAAACACAACCAAGCAATGAAAATTGCAACACACGCACAAAACAAAACAAAACAAAACTTTCTCTCTCTGTGTGTGTAACTGTTATTAAAATTTCCAAATATTTTCACAACAACCTTCAAGTCAAGTAATTACATCATTTCATAAGCTGACTTCCTACCCTCACCACCGTGTTTTTACTCAAACCTTTTCTCCTGCGTTACATCTTTATTCATTACAAAAAGTTCCTCTATTGCAATTATTTCGTTATTTTTCTTCCGCTGCTTTTATCCCGACTGGACCTGCTGAATTACTGGACTGCTGTCGCTTAGTGGAGAGCAGTTCCCATTTCAGATTTCTCGTGGCAATGCAGCCCCCCTTTCTGCTCTCGTGTGTCCCATTTCCAAATCCCCCCCCAAGTTCTCCTCTGGGTGTTGCCTGAGATAACCCCACGTCCTTCACAACCCAAAAACACCACAAGCCCCAGCAGCCTCTTGCTCCTCCCAGGGCGCAAGGCAAGCAGTTTTCACCCCAAAGCTCCAGGAACAAAATATGCTGAAGCAGCACCTCCGAAACACAGGAAGCGGGGGGGGGGTTGGGGTGTGTGTAGAAGAGAAGAGGGACATGGCCGCTGCGTGAGCCCCTGCATGCTCCATGGTCTGCTCAAAGGCAGGATGCGCTCCACAACTGGTTCGCCGCTGATCTGGGAGGACTGAAGCCTTTCCCGTGTTTGATTATTTGTAGAAATCATTCCTTTGTTCCTTGCTACAAAGACCATTGTTGGCTCATTGGAAGCCTGGCTGCTTTGGCAAATTGTCCAGGCGTTTCCTGAATCCCACGCCAGCCAGCCCCCCCCCCAAACCCTCAAAGAGGTTTGGGACCAGCGCAAGGAAGTCCCCTTCCCCTGGCAGACCAGGTCCTGCTACGCAAGCTGTGCAGCTGGGACACACCCTTGCCAACCTGGGTACCCAAGACACACGCGTACGCCAACCTCACAGCGCCCCAGAGGTCCTGGCAGTTGCTGCCCCCCCCCTCCCAGCACAGTTGACTGCAGCGAGCTCTTTGAAACAAGGTTCCTCTGCGGCAGGATCCCCCAAACTTGGGATGCCAGCTGTTGATGGACTACAACTCCCATCAGCCCTAGCTAGCAGGACCAGATGGTCAGGGATGATGGGAATTGTAGTGTAGCTGGAGACCCCACGGTTGGGAGTTGGGAGAGCCAAGGCTCTAGCTTCTTCTCTCCCCCCCCCCCCTGCAGTGTTTGAAATTCCCTGGGCACATTTTGCTAGGGCGCAGGTCCGACTGCGACCACATGGAGATTTCTGGGCGCCAGGTTGGCAACGGATGTGGCCATCAGGCCAGTTGATTCATCGTGCGCAGCAAAAGACATGCGCCCCCCCTTGAGCTTCTGAGCTGCCATGGGAATCCTAGACAGAATAATGTATGGACCCATCCAGCCCAGCATCCTGGTCTCATGGTAGACAACCAGCTGTCTCTTCTGGGAAGTGTGCAAGCAGGACCCCCCCTCTCCATGGTCTCCAGCAACTGGCAGCCCCAAGCCTTCCTGCCTCCAGCTGTGGGGCCAAATATCCTACCAAAGAAGTGGAGCTCTTCAGCTTTTGTTTGAGCAGAGGAGAACTGGATCCAGTTTCAGGCCAGGTCAGGACAGGTGGGAACAGCCAAGGTCAGGGCAGAGGAGAGCATCCATTTCATTCACCAAGGCCATCACACCAAGGGACTCCAAGCCTTCCAGGGGAGCAGAAGACAGACTGCAAGAGGCCTTTAAACCCCCCCCCCCCGAAAGGACTGTGAGGCAGGAGAGTCCTCCCCAGTCCAGCCGCCACAGTCAGGGGGCCTTCAAATGGCCTCCAGCTCTCAGCAAGTTCTCCTTTCCTACACACACAGACCTGACGTCCTCCAGCTGTTTGGGACTATGACTCAAGGCAATGGACAGCGAGGGCCGCCCAGCTCCCCTCCAGGGGTCAGCACGCTGCAGGCCAGAAGCACAGACAACATAAGAAGGTAGTCAGAGCCAGCTGGATCAGGCCCATGGCCCATCTAGCCCAACATCCTGTCCCCACAGGGGCCCCAGCGGGAAACAAGCAAGGAGGATTCCAGCCCAGGAGCATCTCTGAGCACCTGCAATTCCCACCTGCAGCTGATCTTCAGAAGCATCGCTGTGGAAACACAGCAGAGCAAGTGTGGCTGGGAGCCCCCAATAGCCCCCTCCCTCCTTCCATGAATCCTCTTTTATTTTTATTATTTATTACATTTATATACCAACCTCCACCTGAATATCACAGGGCGCTTTGAAGTACAAAAGCACAAAATAGATAACATAACAGCCGCAAAACAACAACTCCCCAACACACACACACACACACACACACACACACACATTCTTTCATTAGCCAAAGGCCTCGAGAAGAGGAACATTTTCACCTGGAGCCTAAAACAATATAATGACGGCGCCAGGCACACCTCCCTGTTTAGGGAAGTTTTTAATGTTTAATGCTGTATTGTGTTTTTAATCTTTGGTTGGGAGCCGCCCAGAGTGGCTGGGGAAACCCAGCCAGATGAGCAGGGTATAAATAATAAAGTATTATTATTATTATTATTATTATTATTATTATTATTATTATTATTATTATTCCACAAACAGGAAGCCACTGCAGAAAAGGCCCCGTTCTTGTGTTGCCACCCTCTGGACCTCATGTGGAATGAACACATGAAAAGGGCCTTAGATGATGAATGCAAAGCCCAGGACAGTTCATATGGGGAGAGGCCCTTCTCACGGTATTGCGGTCATGAGCTGTTTAAGGCTTTATAGGTCAGAACCAGAACCTGGAATTGCGCCCGGAAGCCAGTCGGCAGCCAATGCAGTCGGGCCAGGACTGGCGTTCTATGCTCAAGCCGTCTTGCAATGGTGAGTAATCGGACGTCTGCATTCTGAACCGTCTCCAGAGGCAGCCCCACATAGGATGCGTTGCAGCAATCTAACCTAGTGGTTAGATCTGAAGCCGTCCAGACTCATCCCCAGCTCCCAACACAGACACCAACCACCCTTCCAGGCGGCTTTCGCTTGTCCCCAAGGACAGGGAGCCCCGTTGCAGAAATCTGCGGCAGCCCAAGACGGAGGCGGGGAAAACAGGGACCCAGGAGAGCGAAAACAGGGCAGCAGCTGCCCAGAGGAGTCCCCCCCTCCCCATGGAAAAGCCTGCCAGGAACAGGGGCAGCCGGTGAGTCAGGGAAAATCTTTCCACTCCGAGGAGGGTGGAGACCCTGGGCTGCCAAAACAAACATGTTGTCCGCTTCAGCCAGGCTGTGTATCTTTGACCAGCAGAAACACAGGTCTCTCCAAGAGCAGCTACACCAAATCCGCCCGTCCCCCTTTTCTTTTTCTTTCATTGCAGACTGAGCTCAGGTCTGTCCACATGCAAAACGCACACTAGATTCAGGTTCCGTCCCCTCGAAAAACAAGCAGAACCACGAGAAGCCAGCAGCAGGAACGCAGACCAAAGTCAGGCTGGTATTTGTTTTATTTAAGAAAACCCGCCGTCATCCCCCCTGACCTTTTTGCCCACCCCCCCCCCCCGGCAAAGGATGGGTGGATCCTTGGCCTGCTGCCCCCAGAAACTTTGGCCCAGCTCAGATGCCCCAACAAGGCAAACATGCTCTTGAAAGGGAATCGACAACCCTTCCCCCCCCCAAGCAAACCGCAAACCCCTGCAAATAAATAATAAAACCCTGCAAAGAAATTGCTTTCCATATGTGACAGTTTGGCTGCATTTCCTGCAAAAGCAAAGGGGGGGGGTAATTACGGTGCTTGGAAGAGGTTCCCCTCCAGGCCTAGAGGCAACCACCTGTCTGGCAGGGGGGCGATTCTCTTTCTCTTATCTTCCCCCCCCCCTGCCATATCCTGACTCAGAGCATCTGTTGCCTCCCCTTTGGCTCCAACAGGATGTCTGCTTCTGTCACTGGGCTCCTGGGAACAGATGGGGGGGGATCAATTTTTTGATTTAAATAGGGTTTTTTTTATTTCAATCGCATTTTTAAAATAAAAATGCTTTTGGAGGAAAAATCTTTCTAAAGATCCTTTTCTATTTAAGTTACATTATGGTCCAAAGGCTACTCATCAGGAAAGAAGGATTTGTTTGCTAAAACTCAATCAAAGTTTTTTCTTAATTGTTTAACCACATCAGTTAACAAACATGGATGCATATGCTATAATGTTTATTGTTTTAGTTAAATAAATTGCTATAAAGGAAATGATTTTTTTTCTCCTTCCAATAAAGTACAGCAGAAAAGCTGTCCAAACAGTTAGCTGATTGAACCTCACGATAATTTCATAATTATCTGTCTATGTAATGGTTAGTTCTCAAACTTAATCCGTTCCGGAAGTCTGTTCCAAAACCAAAGCGTTCCAAAACTAAGGCGTGCTTTCCCACAGAATGTCATGCAAAGCGGATTAATCCGTTCCAGACTTTTAGAAACAACCTCTAAAACAGCAATTTAACATGAACTTTATACTATCTAACGAGACCACTGATCCCTAAAATGAAAGCAATAAAGAATGTCCTGCAGTCCCACAATCAATCCATCAGTAGCTGAACTGGGTTCCACACAGTCACAAAAACAAAACAAAAAAAAGAGCTACAAAAACAAAAATGCAAAATAAATAGCAAAAAGAGACAGACCTCAGTGTAACACTCAAGACGGAAGTGTGGCGCTCAAAACCGAGCACATTCAGCTTTCAAAATAAGTTCGCAAACCGGAACACTTACTTCCGGGTTTGCAGTGTTTGGGTTCCAAGGTGCTTGAGAACCAAGGGGGCCACTGTACCCTAAACAAATCGGTAATGTTGGATATCACTGTAAAAACTACGCAGAAAATTTATTATTCCAAAAATAATAAACCTTCATCTGTTTGTCAGTATTAAGATTATACCAGCAAGAATGAGTCTTTCTGAAACAAAACAAAACAAATTCATTTAAATCAAGTCTTACTGACTCATGATTTAAATCGATCTGAATCCAATCCACCCTGGAACAGATCTGTTTGCAGAGCTCTGGGTCGCGGGAGGCAGGAGCAGGCGCCCCTCTGTGGATTCCCTCTGCCGCAGGAGCAGCACTGCGGGGGTCCTCCTCCCTGCCCCCTCCCTGCACCCGCTTCTCTGCTTGGCATAAACACCCAGAGCTCCTCTTTCGCCCCGAGGTCCCTGGGGCATCTTGGCCCCCAGCCTGGACAAAGGACAGCACAGGGCCAGGCAGCCGGGGGAGACTGGCAGGTTGGTGATCCCACAACCAACTCTCAAGTCCGCCCTCTGCCCCTTCGCCTTGCAAGGCATACCTTGCAGGGGGTGGGCAAGCAGGCAGGGGAAGGTAGCCAGACAGGCGGACGGATGGACAGACAGAAAGATAAGACAGCCCTGGCCACGGAATGACGGCACCTTGCAGACCTTCCCATCACGAAAGAGAAGAAAAAACTGTTTTTGCTACAACTGCGGCAAGGACATATAATAATAATAATAATAATAATAATAATAATAATAATAATAATAATAATTTATTTATACCCCGCCCATCTGGCTGGGTTTTCCCAGCCACACTCGGCGGCTTCCAACTGAATATTAAAACAGTACAGCATTAAACATTAAAAACTTCCCTAAACAGGGCCGCCTTCAGTTGTCTTCTAAAAGTAAAATAGTTGCTTATTGCCTTGACATCTGCTGGGGGGGTGGGCGTTCCACAGGGCGGGTGCCACTACCGAGAAGGCCCTCTGTCTGGTTCCCTGTAACCTCACTTCTCGCAATGATGGAAAAGTACTGAAATTAGACTAAAGAAGAGTGGCAAGGAAAACCGATAGAATAGGCTGAAATGGCAAAATTAACGGGAAGACTTCGAGATAAAGACAATAGACCCGGCATGTCCAAAGTCCGTTTCAGGGGCCTAATGCGGCCCCGTGGCAATTTACTTCCTGGGGTAAAATTCTAAAAAAACCAACAACCCTCAACTTCAATCCTAAACAAAGCTTAACAACTATGGTGGCCCTTTGGTCAGTCCTCACGGCCCTTCACTTCATCATATCTGGCCCTCTTTGAAAGAAGTTTGGACACCGCTGCAATAGAGACTTTAAAGAGGACTGGGAACCATTTATGTTATAACTAGTGTATTTCAGCCCGTTTAATAACGGGCGCTAGAACATCCTGGGGTTCGGAGAAGCGCTTGCGCAGCGCTTCTCCGAACCCTGGGACCTGTCCTTGCTGTCGGTGGCAGGGGGACAGGAACGGAGGAGGAGAAAGCGCTGCGTTCTCCTCCTCCGTTCCTCTCCCCCAGCCGCCGACAGGAAGGACGCGCGCACTCTCCCCCCCTGCCTCCTCCAACCGCCGCTCCTCACGGCCAGGGAGGGTTGTGAGGAGGCCTTCGCCGGCCTCCACCCTCGCTTCCCTGACGTGCCCTGCAGTGAGGCGGTGTCCGGCGGGAGCGGCGGTTGGAGGAGGCAGAGGGGGGGGGAGAGTGCGCGCGCGCAGTCTCTGCTGTCCAATCCCTGTATCTCTGGGGCACATGCGCAGTGACCCAGGGACACACGGGACAGCTTGGACGCAGGGACAACTTGGACATTATTATATAGGATTACAGAATCAATGTAAAGAAATGGACTCACCAGCAGAGTTTGATCAAACACTTGCAATTAACAAAATAACTTAGGAATAGAAATAGGATGTTAAAACGATGAGCAGAAGAATTATTTTTTTAAAACGTTAAAGAATCAGAATTAACCAACAAGCAGGTAGACAATATGCCAAAAAACCAGAAACGGAAAGTTGAGGGAAGTCATGGGTTTTGGGGGTTTTTTTAGGATTCGTGATTATCTTGTTTTTGAAATGATGATTGTGATGCTGATAAAATTGTAAAACCTAATATATATGTATTTTTAAAGAACTTTCTGTCACCGAAACAAACAAGCAATGAGGGATCTTGCATTAAGAGTAGGGATATCGGAGGAGTCCAGCAAAAACGGAATATGGAGCGGAAACTGCCAATTTTCGTTTACTCAACCCACTGAACACGATGGGAAGCCGCCCCGTGGTCTATCGAGAGAGACTTCTTGCATTTGGACAGCGCAGCAAGCTGTGGTTTGCCCCGGCAGAAGCTGTTTACTAATTCAGCGCATTTCAAGCCATAATTAAGATTAACCACCGCCTGCCAGGTCTGAATGCTGCAGAAGAGGAAATCTTCCCCATGAGAAGGGGCCGTGGCCGGTCCAGAATCCTCTTGAGGTCAAGGGCCAGATGCACCTCCTCCTCCTCAAGGCCTTCTCGGTGGTGGCGCCCACCTTGCGGAACGCCCTCCCATCAGATGTCAAGGAAAGAAACAACTATCGGACTTTTACAAGACATCTGAAGGCAGCCCTGTCTAGGGAAGTTTTTAATGTTTGATGTTTTATTGTGTTTTTAATATTCTGGCTGGAGTGGCTGGGGAAACCCAGTCAGATGGGCATGGTGTTGTTGTTGTTGTTATTATTGTTATTATTATTATTATTATTATTATTATTATTATTATTATTATTATTATTTTCTCCAATTGGAGCGTTCACAGGCCAGTGCTTCCCAGTTGTCAGTGTTTATACTACTGTACATTTTTTTAGATTTGCCTTGAGAGAGTCTTTAAACCTCTTTTGTTGACCCCCAGCATTACGCTTTCCATTTTTAAGTTCGGAATAGAGTAGTTGCTTTGGAAGACGATCATCAGGCATCTGCACAACATGACCAGTCCAACGAAGTTGAGGTTGAAGAATCATTGCTTCAACACTGGTGATCTTTGTTTCTTCCAGTTACCCCATGCGGGACTGGGCAAACCCCTGTGATGAACCGTGGTTTTAGCCTGACATCTGAACGCAGCCAGAGTTCGGAAACAAACCCTGCGTCCTCAAATACACCCCCCTCCCACCTCGAAAGCCTTCTCCTGTGCTCTCAAACAGTGGGAGAAGTTTGAAACCGAAGGGGGCAGCTCCACAACTGCTCAGTCCGAAGGCAGACTGGGGTGGGGTGGGTGGTGAAGCAGCTGAAGCAGCTGGCCGCTAGCTGGCCCACCCCCCTCCCTCCAGTCTCTGGGCCCCTCCTTGCCGAAATAGGCTGCTCTCAGCAAAAAACCAACCGCTGACCTCAGAGCAAAGTGCGCAGGCTCCTTACGCTGGTGAGCAGATAGTCCAAGCAAAAAAATTAAAGGGGGGCAGGAAGGGAGGGGTGCTTGCTTGCAACACACCCAACTGGCAGCTGGTGGGGGGGGGCGAAGGAAGGCAGCAGAAACGGCCTCCAGGGCATTCCAGGGAGTCTTTCTGCAAACACCCACACAAACTCTCACATGCTGGGTGGGGCAGGGCAGCCGGGGGGGGGACGGGGGGGAGCCGCTCTTGGAGAGCTCAGCAGAAGATTTGATGGAGCCTCTCTCAAGCCTCACAGGAAGAACCTTCCTCAGCCATAGCAGCCCCCCTGGCCCTCCTCTTCCTCCTCCTCCTCGCAAGAGTGGGGCTCTGGCCTGCCTCTTTCCTGCAGTTTGCAAACCTTCTCCTGCCACCAGCAGAGATCACGTCTACAGCAGCAGCAGCAGCAGCCCATACGACATGCACACACTCACACAGAGACACACAGGCACACTCTTCTCCCAAAGGTGCACAAGGGTGAAGACTAGGGTCCAATTGCCCCCCCAGCAGCGTCAAGGCCATTCCTGCAACGTCCAGGGGCTCACAGCCACACACACAGAATCTGAGCGCAGGCGGGGGGCTTCCCCCTTCGGAGTCGGGGGGGCCTTCCCCCCACCACACCCCACCCCGCCAGAGCCGAGGCGCAAGTGCCTTAAGCCCTGAACAGCCGCCCATTGTCTGCTCACATGCCTGGGCTTTGGAGCTTAGCACCAAATATGACCGGGAGGAGAAGCGCCGTGGGAAAATGAGGCTTTGCATGACCCCCCCCCCCCAAGCACCAGAAGAAGGGGGGCACTGTGGGAACCGGGACGCACCTGTTGAATAAGGTGCTGCAGAAGGCAAAACAGCAGCCAGACCTGAGCCCCCAGAGGAAATGCCAGGAATGGGGGGGGGGGAGGGAGAAGCAGAGTCCGGCCTGGTGGGCCTGGAATGCCCTGAAGAGGATGCCAACCCTCGTTCAGCATTGGCAGCCGGTGATTTGACAGGCTTCAAGTTACAAACACACACACAAGGCAAAGAGGGGACCTGAGGCCTGGAAGAAATGGAGGGAGAGAGAGAGAGAGAGAGAGAGAGAGAGAGAGAGAGAGAGAGAGAGAGAGAGAGAGAGATTGTGGTCCAGCACCTGGTTCTGATGCCATTGGGGGAAACTCACAAGCGAGACGTGAGCACAAGAGACCTCTCCGCACTTGCAATTCCCCAGCATTCAGAGAAAACTGTGGCATCCACTTGACTCTGAACACTCCCTACAAGCCCCTGCAGAGAGAGGGGCTACTATTGAGAGCAGAACATGTGAAAAGGATCTAGGAGTCCCGGTAGACCACAGACTTGACATGAGTCAGCAGTGTGATGCAGCAGCTAAAAAAGCCAATGCAATTCTGGGCTGCATCAATAGGAGTATAGCATCTAGATCAGGCATCCCCAAACTCGGCCCTCCAGATGTTTTTGAATTACAATTCCCATATTCCCCGACCACTGGTCCTGTTAGCTAGGGATCATGGGAGTTGTAGGCCAAAACATCTGGAGGGCCGCAGTTTGGGGGTGCCTGATCTAGATCTAGGGAAGTAATAGTACCACTGTATTCTGCTCTGGTCAGACCTCACCAGGAGTACTGTGTCCAGTTCTGGGCACCACAGTTCAAGAAGGATACTGACAAGCTGGAACGTCTCCAGAAGAGGGCAACCAAAATGGTCAAAGGCCTGGAAACGATGCCTTATGAGGAACGGCTTAGGGAGCTGGGTATGTTTAGCCTGGAGAAGTGAAGGTTAAGGGGTGATATGATAGCCATGTTCAAATATATGAAAGGATGTCATATGGAGGAGGGAGAAAGGTTGTTTTCTGTTGCTCCAGAGAAGCGGACACGGAGCAATGGATTCAAACTACAGGAAAGAAGATTCCACCTAAACATTAGGAAGAACTTCCTGACAGTAAGAGCTGTTCGGCAGTGGAATTTGCTGCCAAGGAGTGTGGTGGAGTCTCCTTCTTTGGAGGTCTTTAAGCAGAGGCTTGACAGCCATCTGTCAAGAATGCTTTGATGGTGTTTCCTGCTCGGCAGGGGGTTGGACTGGGTGGCCCTTGTGGTTTCTTCCAACTCTATGATTCTATGATTCTTCAGGACCTGCCCCCAAGAGGACTTGCTAAAGGTTGGCCCTGCAGGTGGAGGTTCCCTCCCCCCCCCCCGCACCACAGGCCTTTGTCCTGCCTTTGTGGGGGGGCTTTATGTGCTCAAGGAAGTCAACATCCCAAAAGATCAGAGGAAAATATCCAAGGATTCCTAAACTGAGATCTACTCAATGCCCTGGCAGGGAGGCAGAACGCAAATCAAGAGCAGAGAATCATCAAATTTCAAAGGTGGGGGGGAGCCCAGGGACCATCTAGTCCAGCCCCCTGCAATGCAGAAGTCTCAGCCGGAGACTTCTCCCCAGAGAAGCTAGGGCAGGTCTGTGCCATCACCAGCCGGCTGCAACATCAAGCGACGACTTGCTGCCTATGAGAAGGGAGCGTGGGAGGAGCAGCCCCGACTCCACCTCCTAGGCGTCACTGCCATGCTCAGGAGGAGAGAAACGGGTTCTCCCTCTTCACCCACTAGCCATGGGGCTCCAAAGGTTTGGGGATATGGGGTTTTTGTGGAACCCACAGAACTGAACCCCCGTGCAAGAAACAATACTCGGCGGCTCAGAAAAAGCCAGCTGCACCTAGTCAAGAGCACTGTCCACTCCAGGGAGCCAGGAAATGAGGATGGGGAGGACACAGAACTAACTGTAGCATCCAAAGGGTTTCCAAGGGTCATCTAGTCCAACCCTCCGCAATGCAGGAATATTCAGGTGGAGCTCTGGTGCTGACACAGCTGCCCCTTGGCTCAAGTTAACCCTTCAGCTCTTTTGCCAAAATGAATTAAAAGCTTCTTTTTGAAGTTAAAATAAACAAAAAGTCCCCCCCACAAGGGGAGGGGAGGGGAGGGTTAACCCTTCAGCAATGATAGCCACCCTAGCTCAGGCTTACTTGTAGCATCAGCTGAGGAAAATGTCCCCATTTGGAAGATCTCCAGGCCCTCGTGATAGCAGCAATCCCAGGAGCCGTCCTGGGGCAGAAAGCGGCTCAAAGGCTTTACAAGTCAGATAACAAATGTTGGAAAAGGAAGGAACCTATTTTCATATGTGGTGGGAATATAAGAAAGTGAAATGCTTGTGGGGCATGATATATAATGCAATTAAGAAAATGCTGAAATATACATATTTTAAAAAACCAGAAGTTCTCCTATTGGGAATTGTAGGTACTGACATTAATAGACAGGATATTAAATTATTCCAATATGCAACAACGGCGGCAAGAATTCTACTAGCACAGAAGTGGATGCAATTACCGACAAAGGAAGAATGGTTAACAAAGTTGATGGCGTATGCGGAACCGGCTAAGATGACAGGAAGAATCCGAGAACAGCGAGACCAGAAGTTCATCAAAGACTGGATTAAATTTGTAAATATTTGACAATCATACTCAATTAAACACGTTAGCAGGTTTGTAAGAAGCTTTGTAAGTAAAGATATAAAAATATTTGTAGTGATGGAATTTATATACCGGTATTTTAAAAGTGATGGTATAAATGCAATGGTTAAGTAGTGAAAACGCAGAGATGTGAATGGGAAAATAGAAAATCATAAGGAAGGTTTGAAGGCAGAGGGCCTTCTCGGTGGTGGCGCCTGCCCTGTGGAACGCCCTCCCATCAGATGTCAAAGAGGAAAACAGCTACCAGATTTTTAGAAGACATCTGAAGGCAACCCTGTTTAGGGAGGCTTTTAATGTTTAATAGATTATTTTATTTCATTTTTCTGTAAGTAATGGCCCTAAAAAGCCAAAATGTATTATATATGAAGAGAGATTGTACTGAAAAGTATTGCTGAAAAATAAATAAAAATAATTTGGGGGGGGGGGGGAGAAAGCGGCTCAAAGGCTTCCGAGTGCCGATTCCCTCCCTCGCCCCAAGATCTCTCTGGGTGATTGTGGGTTTCGACAGCGCCAGGAAATCCCTCCGCAGAGTCGGAAAGGAGGTCTTGCAGCAACAGCAGCCTCCGCCACCCGTGCAAAGATTGCACCACAGCCGCCCAAGCGGGGCAAGGAAGAGGGCGATGGCGACACCCACAGGATCCTCCTGCAGGGACCCCAGGAGGAAGGAAAGAGGAACAGGAGGGGCCCTGGAGGGAGGGTGCCCCCAGGCAGGCAGGCAGGGCTGAGGGGAGCAGCCCATCGCCCAGCAGGCTCCTCTCGCAGCTTTGAAGGCTCTTCTGAGCCAGACTTTGTTGTTGTTTAGTCGTTTAGTCGTGTCCGACTCTTCGTGACCCCATGGACCAGAGCACGCCAGGCACTCCTGTCTTGCACTGCCTCCCGCAGTGGAAGCCAGACTCCCTGGCCCCAAATGCAGGGAGACGCTGCCTTCCATCTCCCCCAGAGGCATCTCCCCCAGGGGCTGAAAGGGGGAACATGGAGAGGAGAGGAGCCCAGTGTTGGGGTGGGGGGGTGTTCTTTGATGCAGCCGTTCAGCGCTGGGTCAACAGATCATGGGGACGAAAACAAGTGAAGGCTGGGGGACTTGGGGATAAGAACAGAAGAACTCGGAAACAAATGTTGAAAAGTACTTTTCAAAAAAAAAAAAAGAGAGAGTCCCTTTTGCTGGGGAAAATTCAGACGGAAATTTCCAGGTGTCAAAAACAGGCTATTTATGTATTCCACTCCTGTGGCCGGCGTTTTCTTAGCCCCAAAACGGAAAACAAGCAAGGTCCCAGCTGAAGAAGAATGGCAACTTAAACCGATGGAATATGCACAACTCGCAGACTTAACATATAGAATAAGAGAACAAGAATACCGTATCTCTAAAGAAGATTGGAAAATGTTTAATGAAGATATGGGTGTAAATTGTGTACACTTGAAAACGTGGGCAGCATTAAGATAAATTTGACAGAGTAAATGAGCTTTGATGGCTGCAATAATGGAACAATGAATGGTTTAGTATGTGTCAAATATGCAGGAATCTATGGCATGCAAATTGAACCATGGAAGGAGGAGAAGGGAAGTCACTGATATTTTAAGGTTGTTCAAATGAATATTCTAAAATAGAAAAAAATTATACCAAAAAAGAACATAAGGAGAGTCTCCTGGATCAGACAAAGGCCCCATCGAGCGCAGCACCTTGATCTCCCAGTGGCCGGCCAGATGCCTATGGGAAACCTGCAAGCAGGATCCGAGCACAAGAGCCACTCCTGCATTGCAGGGGGTTGGACTAGATGACTCTTGGTGTCCCTTCCAACTCTGCAATTCTCTGGTTTTAGGAACTCTCCCCTCCTGTGCCTCCCAGCAGCTGGTATTCAGAAGCATTTCTGCCTCCAACTGGGGTGCCCTCTGCGCATTAGTGCCCTCAGTGTGCAAACCAATTGGGGGAGGGCGACCAAGAGGCTGGTGCCTGGATAAGGGGAGCCCCCCCCCTGTAGTTCAGGAGCAGAACACCTGCTCTGCATGCAGAAGGGCCCTGGTTCCGTCCCCAGAAGCATCTGCTGGCAGTGCTAGAAGTGTCTCCTGGAGAGCCACTGGCAGTCAAGGGGTGAGACCTGAGCATGATGGACGCATGGTCGGATGCTGCAAAAATCATCTCCCTCCGTTCCTCAATCCCAACTTTGGTGCAGAGAATTAGGCAGGATGAGGAAGCTGAGTCCAGGCACACCCAGGACTCTGCAAGGATCAGCTGCTCCTGCCAACACAGGGGCAAGAGCAAGGGGCAAATGGGGGTACACACACACACACACACACACACACACACACCCCACACACTCCACGTGGTCCTCGTTGCCAGAGGACTATTGCGGTCATCAATTGCCAACTGATGTGATCGGCTGTGGTCCCTCTCCAAGGCTGGGCCCACCTTGATGCGCCTTGGGCTCTCAGATTCTGAAGGGACCCCGATGCTCGGGAGAAGCCCTGTCCGGGGTCCCTTCGGAACCCCCCCCAAGGAGGCTGCAAAGGCTGCTTCTCTCGCCTCCAAAGTGCTCTTAGGGAGCGCTCCCTACCAGTGGAGACTCAATCCATCTTCTTGACAGTTCAGACAAAGCCCTTCGCCACGCGAGGGGAATAAGCGAGCTGCTCTCCAAGACCGGGCTTCTGCCACTTCTCTGGCTCTGCCAGCCAGACGCATTTTGCAAAATGAGAAACAGGAACACACACAGGAAGCACCTTAGTCTGCCCAACGGCCCCATTAGGAGGAGGAGGAGGAGGAGGAGATCGAAATCCAGAAAGGCCACTCGTCCTCCCTGCAGACACAGCCTGGCTCTGCTTGCCAAGCTCCAGCCCTTGCAGATCTTTCACGCTGGGTCAAAACAAGGAGGCGGCCAGGCCAGCGCCAGCGCCAGCAGCAGCCAAGGCCAGGGACCAGGCAGAGGGATGGCTCAGAAGCAGGACATTTCCATTCCCAGGCGAGGGGCAGCCAACAAAGGAGTTGGAAGGAGAAAATTAACGGATGTGCAGCAAAATCAGGTGCATCTAGAATGCCACAGATTGTTGGGTTGGGAAGTCTGTAGAGAAATTTTGTATGGTGGGAAACGTATGATGTGTAAACAGAAAAAAATGGATAATGCATTTTTTGGGTAGAAACCACATCAGACCCACCAAGCAAATGCCCTCAATAGGATTTCTGGAAGCATTATTTATGGTTAATTTTTAGTCCCACCTTCTCATTTCATAGGAAATGCTCAGGATTCAGGTATTAGATAACAAGGTAAAAGAAAGGTAAAGGACCCGTGGCCAGTTAAGTCCAGTCAAAGGTGACCGACTAGAGGGTGTGGCGCTCATCTCACTTCAGGGCAAGGGAGTCGGCGTTTGTCCACAGACAGTTTTCTGGGTCATGCGGACAGCAGGATTAAACTGCTTCTGTGACGAGTGGCAGAGCGCACAGAAACTCTGTTTACCTTTCCGCCACAGCAGTACCTATTTATCTACTTGAGCTGGTGTACTTTCAAACTGCTAGGCTGGGAGGAGCTGGGACAGAGCAGCAGGAGATCGCCCCGTTGTCGATTAGATAACACAACCATAAAAGACATGTCTTGAAAAACACAAACCAGCAGCCTATGGAGAAGCAGCCATGACTCAGGAGGGGTACAAAATGCATCTTAGCTCAGGGGGAGCCAACATGGTGCCCCCTGGAAGCTGCTGGACTAAAGCTTCCCCCCTCAAACCCCCACCCACCAGCCAGGCTACGTGGGATGAAGGGGGTCCATGGCACACCTGCAGAGACCGCGTGTACAGGCATACCTCGGTTTAAGTACGCTTCAGTTTAAGTACTCCGCGGACCCGTCTGGAACGGATTAATCCACTTTCCATTACTTTCAATGGGAAAGCTCGCTTCAGGTTAAGTACGCTTTGGGTTAAGTACAGACTTCCGGAACCAATTGTGTACTTAAACCGAGGTACCACTGTACTAGTCCCGTCTTGGCTGAATGCACAAGTTGATTAAGTTGCAATAAGTCAGTTCAGCTCAGCTCGGCGTAACATTATGCAGCGGGTGTTTACATCACTCATCAAATTAAGCATCCCTGACCGATCTCCGCACTTACCCACACCAAGCGAAATTGGGCTCACAGCCGCAGCAACCTGAAGGGCAATGGGTAGGAACAACGGGCAGTGGCACCCAACTGTGGAATGCCCTCGCAAGGAGGCCCACCCGTCCTGTCTTCAAGCATCAGTGGCCTTTAAGAAGGAATTCAGGGTGGAATCATTATTACTCCTCTGCCCAACCCTCTAGCTTTCCTTTAGTGCTAGCAGCATTTTGCTGTTACTTAGGTTCGATTATAACATCAAGGGAAAGGTGCAAGACACACCTTTTAATAACACATAAATATTAAAATTAAAAAAATTGTCCAGTAGCACCTTAGAGACCAACTAAGTTTGTTCTGGGTATAAGCTTCCGTGCGCATGCACACTTCCTCAGATACCATAAATATTAATTAAATATTGATTCTTCACCCCATAGGAAGGGGTTAACTTTATTTGACTTATGCACAACTCATCACTCCTCAAAGAGCAACCTCGGTGGGCTGAAACTCCGGCTTGCAAGTTGTGCCTCAGCCTCTGGCCAGAACGGCCTCCCGGCTGCCGGTCCAGGAAGCTGAAAAGGCCCATTTCTTTCTGCTCACAAATGATTGCAAGTGGGTCGCACTGTCTCTACAGTCGGCCACAAGGTCGGTTGCAAGGAGCCAGGGTGGATAAAAATCAATGATTTTTTTAAAAAAATAAAAAAATGGATTTTTTTTTATTTAAATCAGATTTTTTTGATTTAAATCAATTTTTTTGATTTAAATTGGATTTTTTAAAATAAAATGCTTTTCGAGGAAAATATATTACCACCCAAAGGTTATTCCATCATGAAATAAAGATTAGTTTTTTTAATTATGTAGAATAAGGTTATATATGTTTAATTTTGGGGGTAAATAAATTCCATTAATCCATTCACAATGTCAGGCTCTTCCAGAGGTTTTTGTAAGATTATTGGGCAGTTTCTCTGCCTACAAGATATTATCACAGATGCTTGGTTTACTTTTGCAGTTCTCAAAACTGAATTTGACTCAGCAGAGATCACATTCCTCTTCTTCACAGCAAAAATGTTATAACATGAACAGAGTTGAGAAAAAGACCTTAATACTATTGTTCTACAAACCTATGAATACAGAATCAACCCCTTCAGTGCTAAGTTTCAAGAAGTTCAGTGAATAGAATAGAAACAATATTTTTCTGATTGTTTGGAGTGGACAGTATTTAAGTTTTTCATGTGTAGGCTGGGCTGACAGTCTAAGTTTCTTAAAATATATATATTTTGTTTTTGTTTAGCCAAATTAGTTAACAAACATGGATGTTTGTTTAAGCAAATAACATATGCTGTAATGTTATTGTTTCAGTTGAATAAATCTATTTAAATTGTTATTATTAAGGTGACGATTATTTTTCTCCTTCCTAAGTACAACAGTAAAGTTGTCCAAATATGAATAACCCATTAAACTGGGGATAAAAAACTAATATGAAAAGTTGTTATTCTAAAAATCTTCATCTACTTGCATATTCAAGTTATACCAGCAAGAATTAGTCTTTATGTAGAAAACTATGATTTAAATCAAGCCTTACTGACTAGTGATTTAAATCGTGATTTAAATCGTGATTTAAATCAGTTTGATTTAAATCAAATCCACCCTGCAAGGAGCGCATGTGCGCACATCCCAGCCTAGCAAGATGATGGTCAGAGAGCCAGCCTAAGACTCTCTGGAGCCCCCAAACGCAAACAAGCTGCAGGTCTGGTGGACTTCGCCATCAACTGCAGCACTCAAAGGCACATCAATACTTGGCTTATGATGCTCACGCATTGGGGGGGGGGGCAAGAAATTGCAAGGAGGCAAGCAGAGACCAGCCACATTTGGGGAGGGGGCTACTTCAGTCATCCCCCCCCCCCAGCTCAAGGCAACCACCACCCTCCACATTCCACGGGAGCCTTGCCGGTCAGGAGACTTAAAGTGCAAGGGATTCCCCCGAGTGCAAATCCTGCCAAGAAAATATTCCGCATTGCATTGCATGTGTGCCAAGGGAAATCGATGGCTGGCGAGAGCCGGGAGGGGCATGCCCCACTTTCCCGGTACACAGGCTGGGGAAAGATTTGGACCGGATCCATTAGCCCACTGAGGAAGTCAGGAGAATCGCAGCCACACCAAACCCAGAGTCCCGGGCAGGGCCTTAAGAGAGCAGGGAATGTGTCACAGCAGAAGCTTCCCTAGACCAGAGTCATCTGGTGAAATGGATTGTGGCCACACACAAACATCTTTTTGTAGGCAGCCTTTCCAGAGTTCAAGCCGTGCTCCCGGCGACTTACAGAAACGCATGACGAAAGTAGTCATAAACAATAAATAAAACATCACAAACTCCATAACCAAACTGAAGGTTTCCACATAAATAATGATATAAAACAAAGATACAAAAAATATTAACAGCAACCACCCCCCAACAAAAATCCCTAAACAATATCCCAGCCCCAACAATACCTACTACAGGGGCATAGAGTTGGAAGGGATTCCCAGGGGTCATCTGGTCCAACCCCTTCCTTGGATCACCACTTTTTCAACCCATCAGGCCAGCGTATTAGCTAATCCAGTGGTTCCCAACAGGAGGTCCGCGGACCCCCAGGGGTCCGCGAGCTATGCCAGAGGGGTCCGCAAGATGCTATTAGAATAAAAAATATATTAAATATATTTCGTATGATAACAGATTTTTTGTTTTGGCCGCTTCCTGCATGAGCAGAGTCTAGCGCAAAACTAGAATTAGATAGAGGCAGTAGTTCTGCTGTATGCCGTTAGGTGGCGCTCTACAAACACTACTGTTTTGCAAAGAGGCAGCGCACGCATTCTACTAATGCTCACCTCCCCAAGATGCTTTGCGCGCGTCGGCTTCATTTGTGCGCTACTGCGCAGGTACCCTGTCCTCTCCATTCCCCTCCCTCCTCCCTGGCGCACGCTGCCTCTTTGCAAAACAGTAGTGTTTGTAAACAAACCTAATATTTCAGAAATAATGGACTCAAAGGACAGATTTAACTCATCTCATTAAGAACTGAAAATTAAAACTAACTGTATACTGATGGAGTACACTGTTGTAACTGTAAAAAACGTATAAATATAAAATATAAAAAGACTCTTAATTTGGCTCTCACTTTTTAATTTTAGGATTAGGAATTAATGGGGGTGTCTTTGTCACAATAGCGGCTCGATGAGGGGTCCTGGAGAAAATTTTGTTGGGAACCCCTGAGCTAATCAGTTGGTGGTGGGCAACCCGGGGGTCTCAAGGAACAGCTCCTGTGCTTTTGACTGCAAAAATGCCAGAACAGCAATCCCTGTGGAAGCTGCTGAGCCAGACAGGAGCTGCAGACCTTGAAAGCCCATTGGGCTGCAGAAGGGAAGAACTCTTGAGCATCACGGCTTGGAAGCTTCATCCTGACCCACAAGCAGGCCTGGCCAGAGTCCTCCCACTGAGGAGCCCCCAGCAGCAGCACAGGCCAGGGGGCAGCTGGAAGAGACGGCAAGCAGCCAGCCAGCCGCCAGCCTGCTTTGCCCAAATGCCAAGGCCTCAGCCTCCTGGCCAAACACAACTGAGCCTTCACAATCACACACACACCCCACACACACAACCTCAAAGCCTTTTGTCAGAGCAGAAGCCCCTCCAAGGAATGGCATGCGCACACGAGGAGAACCTGCGGAATCAGGGCCTGCTCCCATGGTGGCCAACCAGACACCCGTGTTCGAACCTCGTATATAGCAGCCGGGTGCCAAATAGCACCTTACGCCAGGGTGGCAGTTGCCAAAGCAGAAGGCCTCGTTGCCATTTTGGGCCCAGACGGCTGGAAAGTCGTATTTTTCAGGTGACTTTTTGGTTCCTGAAGTTCATTCTGATTGTGCAGATGAAACATCGCAGATAGAATTCTACAGGATGGGGTGTTGGGGTTCTGAAAACAGTCTAGAATCCAATGATCCCCAGGGATGCGCCTCCAGAGGGTGGGGACGCTGGGCGCCCGGGCATTCTTTGCGTGGTCACAAGCGGCCGATAGCCGGGTGCATAATGCGCTTGGCAAATTTCAAAGCTGGATACCTCTGCGGGAAACTCGCAAGCAGGACCAGAGCGCAAGAGCCCTCTCCCCTCTCCGCCAACCTACCATTGCTGTTGCTGAACGGAAGCGGTTCCTAGAACAAGGCCCCCATCCTGCCATCACCAGCTCAAAGTGTTTTTACTCACTCAGGCTTTGGCCGCTGCAGGAGGGTGGGGGCCACACGCAGGAGTTGGGGAGACTTTCTGCACCATAGGATGTTTTCGGCATGGGTTTCAAATTCCATGTTAGGGGGCCTTTTGTATTTTATGGGATTATGTGCTGTGTGCCACTCTGCGTCTTAACAGACGAAAGGCAGAATTAAAAACCAAAGCAATAAATTCCTGGTGCCCTCCAGCTGCTGGACTCCACCGGCCATCCCCCTTGACCACAGGCATGCCGGCTGGGGCCCTCAAGCCCACCTTTTTGTGATGGAAGCCGAGGGCTCCCTTGCCCACCCACCCCCCACCTGACACAGATGCATTCCCCGAGTGGCACTGCTACTCCCACCACGAGCCCCTCTCCATACGCAGGCGGGCAAGAGGCAGAGGCTGCGCACCAGGCCCACGTCAGCTGGGCAGCCACATGCCAGGGATGCACTGGGTCCACGCCAAGGACACTGCCCGGACACTGAGGTCCAGCACCGAGGGCCTTCTGGCGGTTCCCTCATTGCGAGAAGCCAAGTTGCAGGGAACTAGGCAGAGGGCCTTCTGGGTGGTGGCGCCCGCCCTGTGGAACGCCCTCCTAACAGATGTCGAAAAGGAAAACAACTACCAGACTTTTAGGAGACATCTGAAGGCAGCCCTGTTCAGGGAGGCTTTTAATGTTTAATAGATTATTGTGTTTTATTCTTCTGTTGGAAGCCGCCCAGAGTGGCTGGGGAGACCCGGCCAGATGGGCGGGGTATAAATAATAAATTATTATTATTATTATTATTATTATTATTATTATTATTATTATTATTATTATTATTATAGTAGAGCAAGCAGGACCCAAGACGAACTCCTGCGCTACCAAGGCAGGAAAGGAACAGGTCGCATGCTAGGAAAACACACGCAGGGTATGTTTTGAGGGAGAGAACGCAAAACCGAACCAGGCAGATGAGCTGGTGGAAACCTGCTTGCAAAGGATGAAGGAGGTTTACATCTGGTCGCATGGAAACCTTGACTGGTTTGCAGGGAGGCCAACCCGACAGGAAAGCTGTTTTTGTTGAGTCAGGAGTAAATGGAGGAACAGGGGTTGGTTGCAAGGGCAAGCAAGCATGCCTCTTTCCACCCCAGTCTGCTGATGCCAAAGCAGCCAGGAGTTCTACGAACTTGTGGGTGAGGGCATGGATGGGGGGTGCATTTTGCAGGGCCACTCTGCTCAACCCAGGCTCCCCAAGCACCACCCTGCAAAATGCAGGCACTCCCCTTCCTAAAAGCCCACGCCCAAGTGGAGAACATGCCTGACATTACAAACAGAAGCTAGTGTTTTAATCTGCTTACGGGTTTGCCTTGTCAAGTATGGCGTTTTCCTCCTATGTTTTTGTCTGCATTCCTCCAATTAATAGCTGCCATGAGATACTTGCTAGAGGTGGGGAGGCAGGAAGTGAGCTTAAAGCCTTTTGAAGGACTAAAGACAATTTAAGTTTCTCCCTCCAGACAGGAAGCCCAGGTGCAAGTCAGGGAAGAGAGATCAACTGGCTGCTTACTCAGCAGGGCACTGGCTCTGACGCACGCTTGTTGCTGATGGCCGGACATAGAATCATAGAATCTTAAGAGTTGGAAGGGACCCCCGGGGGTCATCCAGTCCAGCCCCCTGCAATGCAGGAAACTCTGCTAAATCATCCAACCTCTGCTTAGAAACCTCCAAGGAAGGAGAGGTTTTGTGGGACTGGATCAGGCCACTGACCAATGGCTTCCAGGATTACACCCTTCCTCCCACTGAAGCCCAGGCCGGAGAGGAATTGCATGAGCTCAGGGCAAGGGCCACAGCTAGCCCATCAACACGAGCCCCCCCCCCATCTCTGGTGCAGGAGACACCACAGACAACATGCTCGCTGCAAGCACAAGGCAGATGGTGGGCTCCAGGGCATTCGGGGTTCCAAGAGGAAGCCCTCAGGTCTACTCTCACAGTCACACACAGAGTTGAGGCACCAGGGACTCCACAATGGCAGAGGAAACACAACTGACTCTGAACGTACAAAGCACCCTTATACAGAGTCAGGCCACTGGCACACCGAGTACCGGTAGTAGTAATTTATTATTTATACCCCACCCATCTGGCTGGGTTTCCCTAGCTTCCAACAGAATTAATGATGATAATAATAAAGCGATAAAGCATTAGGCATTAAAAGCTTCCCTAAACAGGGCTGCCTTCAGATGTCTTCTAAAAGTCAGATAGTTGCTTATTTCCTTGACATCTGATGGGAGGGCGTTCCACAGGGCAAGTGCCACTACCGAGAAGGCCCTCTGCCTCGTTCCCGGTAACCTCACTTCTCGTAGGGAGGGAACCGCCAGAAGGCACTCGGTGCTGGACCTCAGTGTCCGGGCAAAACGATGGAGGTGGAGACGCTCCTTCAGGTCTACTGGGCCGAGGCCGTTTAGGGCTTTCAAGGTCAGCACCAACACTTTGAATTGTGCTCAGAAACATACTGGGAGCCAATGGAGGTCTTTCAAGATCGGTGTTATGTGGTCTCGGCAGCCGTTTCCAGTCTGCCTGCTGCATTCTGGATTAGTTGTAGTTTCCGGGTCACCTTCAAAGGTAGCCCCACATAGAGCACATTGCAGTAGTCCAAGCGGGAGATAACCAGAGCATGCACCACTATAACAAGAAGATCTGCGGGCAGGTAGGGTCTCATCCTGTGTACCAGATGGAGCTGGTAAACAGCTGCCCTGGACACAGAATTGACCTGTGCCTCCATGGACAGCTGGGAGTCCAAAATGACTCCCAGGCTGCGCACCTGGTCCTTCAGGGGCACAGTGACCCCATTCAGGATCAGGGAGTCCTCCACACCTGCCTGCCCCCTGTTTCCCCAAAACAGTACTTCTGTCTTGTCAGGATTCAACCTCAATCCATTAGCTAGCATCCATCCTCCAACTGCCTCCAGGCACTGACTGGCAGAGGCTCTCTGGGGTTTCAGGCAGGGGGGCCTTGGGGACTGAAGCTGGGTGCTCTGCCAATGAGCCCCCAATCAGATGAAGGCAAGATGGGCCTTGCAAACTCCCAAACCTTCCCATGGGGGTCCCACAAACAGGCCTTTCCACATCTCTTGGGGAAACAAACGAGGAGCCTGGAAGCCCCTGACCCTTAAGATATTATTAACACACGTCACTGGGGGGGGGCACACAGAGACCCAAAGAGGTTGCACGTTGCAGTTTGCTAGCCAAATTAACAACGTTCCTGCAGTGAGGTGCCCAGGGCAAAAGCAGGGTCTCACTAAAAGCGTCAGCAGGCACAGGGCAGGAGCAGAAATGGCCCACACGCCTGCCCCATAGGGAGTCAACTTCCTTTGGCTACTTGAGCTCCAGAAGCACCTCCTAGACCTGGACTATGGTGGGAGTCATGTGCGTACGTATACACAGCTCCAACATTTGGCACCGGGCACAGAATTCAGCATTACTTTTTCTAAGAAGAAATCGCTGCGTAGAATTTCTATCAGCCTTGGGCAGAGCTGTGCGAGTGAAGCAAACCTGCACAAAGTATTTGGGTCACAAGAACTTCCTTTGAGCTATGCCAGGTCTTTGAGAAGCTCCCCGAAGGGATGTCAGAGCCGCCTTCTCCTGTCTCCCACGATCCGTTTTGCACATCAAACACCCCTTCGGATCAAGGCGGCTCCTCAGGTGGGAGAGGGAGAGGAACGGATCTCCCTTGCAAAACACAGGTGCTCCCAATACAGAGGGCCTTCTCGGTGGTGGCACCCGCCCTGTGGAACGGCCTCCCATCAATGTCAAGGAAATAAGCAACGATCTGACTTTTAGAAGACATCTGAAGGCAGCCCTGTTAAGAGAAGTCTGTAATGTTTGATGTTTTATCGTGTTTTTAGTATTCTGTTGGGAGCCGCCGAGTGGCTGGGGAACCCAGCTAGATGGGCGGGGTATATATAGTAAATATTATTTTAATTTTAAATATTAGACAGCTGACAGGCAAGCGAGAGGAAGCTCCTTTACCTCCCGAAACTCAGCTGGTCACCAGCAAAGGATATTTAAACAGCCCCTATTGCAGGAAGGCTACAGGCTGGTGATGTGAGCCCCAGAGTGGGGCGGGGCCACAGCCTCAGGGGGAGTCCATCTCCCATCCGCACTGGTAGCATCTCCAGGCAGGGCTGGGAAAGGAGCCTGCCTGAAACCAGGGAGAGCCACTGCTGCCAGCCAGGGTAGGCAGCACTGAGCTAGATGGAGCCAGGGGCCTGACTCAGGAATCATAGAATCATAGAGTTGAAAGAGACCACAAGGGCCATCCAGTCCAACCCCCTGCCAAGCAGGAAACACCATCAAAGCATTCCTGACATATGCCCGTCAAGCCTCTGCTTAAAGACCTCTAAAAAAGGAGATTCCACCACACTCCTTGGTAGCAAATTCCACTGTCGAACAGCTCTTACTGTCAGGAAGTTCTTCCTAATGTTTAGGTGGAATCTTCTTTATTGTAATTTGAATCCATTGCTCCGTGTCCGCTTCTCTGGAGCAGCAGAAAACAACCTTTCTCCCTCCTCCATATGACATCATTTTATATATTTGAACATGGCTACCATATCACCCCTTAACCTTCTCTTCTCCAGGCTAAACATACCCAGCTCCCTAAGCCATTCCTCATAAGGCATCGTTTCCAGGCCTTTGACCATTTTGGTTGCCCTCTTCTGGACACGTTCCAGCTTGTCAGTATCCTTCTTGAACTGTGGTGCCCAGAACTGGACACAGTACTCCAGGTGAGGTCTGACCAGAGCAGAATACAGTGGTACTATTACTTCCCTTGATCTCTAGATGCTATACTCCTATTGATGCAGCCCAGAATTGCATTGGCTTTTTTAGCTGCTGCATCACACTGTTGACTCATGTCAAGTTTGTGGTCTACCAGGACTCCTAGATCCTTTTCACATGTACTGCTCTCAAGCCAGGTGTCCCCCATCCTGTATTTGAGGAGAAGGTCCTTCCCTTTGGTCCTATCTGGGCCCTGCAGGCAGCGCCACTCTGGCCCTTTCTCAGGCTCCCTCAAAGGGCTCTTCCACACCAGAAAGGAGCTAATCGCCCAAGGGCATATTGAACGTAGGTTATCACTGTCGCCACAACGGAATGTCTGGGCCCTGTTCTTCCCCTGTGAAATTTGCAGTTGGTGTTGTTATTAATTTCCTTTCTATGCTGCTTTATTTTGGGGGGGGGTGTCTCTAAACGGTTTGCAACACATTCATACCAGGGTTAGAAACTCAGACATAGAAGCCAGTCATCAGGCACCCTAAACCTAGGTGACGGTTGCCACAAGAGAATGTCTAGAGTCCATTCCCTTCCCCCACCCCAAGAGATCCCATGCAAGGTTCCCGGCATGGGGGGCGCACCAGGAGCCCCACTTGGCTGACACGCTTAGGCCTCCCCGCAAGAAGAGCTTTGCCTCACCAGGACAGGGCCTTGCTTCAGGAAGCAGGAGGGGGAGAAGTGCTAACCTCCTGCTTTCCTTCCCCAAAACAAGCCTTTCGAAGGCTGCAGGAAGCCCTTCTCACCCCGGGAAATCGAGGCTGGCTGGACCTTTGGTACTGCTTTGGTCTGTTGCATAGTTAGAGCGCACAGTTCGACTATGGAACTCCCTCCCACAAGAAGCAGCGATGGCCAAATTCCTGGAGGAGGAGAGGGCTATGAATGGCTCCTAGCCAGGATGGCTCTGCTTGGCCTCCACAGTCAGAGACAGCCATACTTCTGAATCCCCGTTTCTGGAAACCCCAGGAGGAGGGGAGAGTTGCTCTTGTGTTCGAATCCTGCTTGCAGGTTTCCCTCTGGTGAGAACAGGGTGCTGGGCTGGCCGGGCCACAGGCCTGATCCATCAGGCTCTTCCGAGGTTGTTACGTTCTCACGATGTCAATGCCATGTTCCACCATCCCTCTGAAGACCTGAAGAACCACAAGGGGGGAAGGAAGGGGCTGCTGCGCTTGCGGGAGAGAACAAAAACTGGGCGAGCGGAATCCTGCACTTGGGCTCCTTAAACGCAGGAAAGTTCAGTCCCGTCCTCAACACCCCTTGGGAAAACATCCAAAGACCCTCCCGGACGAGGTCAACGGCCCCTCTGGCTCACCATCCTGGTCTCCACACAGGCCAAACAGCACTCTGCCCATGCAAATCCCAGCAACTGGAGTTTGGAGGCATCAGTGCCTCGGACTGTGGAGGTTCTACACCTGTGGCTAGTTGCCGTCAATAGCTCTCTCCTCCTCCATTAATTTGTCTCATCTTCTTTTTTTCACGCCATCTACAGCGGTTGCTGGCCACCGCTGCCTCCTCTCTTGTGGGAGGGAGTTCCACAGTTCAGCTACGCACTGCACGAAGGACTTTCTTCTCTCTGTCCGGAATGTTCCAACACTGGACGCACAAAGCTCAGGTGTGCTGAGGGTCACAGGCAAAACAGCATTTGGCTTGGGCCAGGCGCCTTGTGCGTCCCAGCGAACCCCTATGGCAGACTACCGCCCCCCCCCCCGCCGCCGCTGCCTCTTGTGCTTGCAGGGGCTGATGGGAGTTGCAGTCCAAAAGTTGCACCCGGAGGGTCCCAGGTGGGGGGGGGGAGAGCCCGCCATGGGGCTGCGAGGTGCAAGGAGCTCTCCTTGCAGGGGCCGGACGCAAAAAGCGTGCGTGACTCTGCAATTCTCCTCCGCCGGGAAGCGAGGAGGCAGCAATCCGGGCGGGCGCATCTCCTGCTGGGGCAGCTGCTGTCGACTTCGCCCTGCTTGGCCTTGGAGACCTTGGGCGTCCAAGCAACGCCCCCCCCCCGGCCTCCTCCAACCTGGCCTTCTGCCCCCTTTCTTTCCTCCGCCCCATCTGCACACCCGGAGCTCAACCCTGCATGCAGTCTGCTCTGCAGAACTTCAACTCGACGGCGGCTGCGGAGCGGCGCTCCTGCCTCGCCCTCGGCTCCCGCGGCGCTCGGCCCATGCTCGCGTACGGCAGGCCCCCAGGCAAAACCCCGCAGGGCGCCGGAGGGGCGCTCTGCACGGGCTCAGGGGCGCTCTTGCAGCCCCCAAGAAAGCACCCGCCCCACTCCTGGTCCTGGTGGTGAGCCATTCCCCGTCCCCGGGCGAGAGAGTCGCCCTCTGTGCGGGCTCAGAGGCCCCCTCGCCAAGTCGCCTCCCAGCCCCACTTACTGGTCCGGATGGGATCCGCCTCGCTGGAGCAGCTGGCGCAGCGGGACGGCGGCGCGTCCGAGGAAGCGGTCAGTGCCGACGAGAGCGCGCTGCCACACGGTGATCTGCAGCAGGAGGGCCGGGTCGTCGGCGTGGTCGTCGGGGCCGGGCGTGGGCGGCAGCTGGAGCAAGCACTCGTCGGCCCAGCGCGGCCCGCTCCGCTGCGGCGCCACGGGCGTGCGGTACTTCTGGCCGCCCAGCTGCAGAGCCACGAAGGCGTCTCCCGCCGCCGGGCCGCCCTTGGCGCGCAGAGCCCGCGCCTGCAGCACCGTCACCTGGACGTGGCTGGGCAGCCACGACGGCGGGGACGCCGCCCCGCCCGGCACCGACGACGACACCCGGCTCATCCCCGCGGGCGCCGCCGAAGGAGGAGGACGAGAAGGCGGACAAGGTCGGGGCCTCTGCGGCGGCGGCGGCTCCGCGTCCGTCCGTCCGTCGGTCTATCCGGGCGCCGGGCCGGCCTCCTCGGCTCGCTGCTGGCCAAGACGCGCCCCTCCCTCCTTCCTCCCCTCCCTCTTTCCCTCCTTCCTCCGCAGGCTCCTCCTCGCGCCCCGCCGCCGCACGCGCGGGCAACTCGGCGGCAGCTGCTGCAGACGCCGCTCCTGCTGCGCTTGCAATTGCAAGCCGAGGGGGCTGCTGGAGTGGCAACGCCTCTGCTCTTTCTCTCCACCGCCCCCTCCCTTCCAGGAGCCCGTTGCAGGATCCAAGCGCCACCCCCCACCCCCCGGGGAGGGGGAGATGCAAATGACGGGTTGCCCCGATCGCCTTTGCAATTGCAACAACCCTGGCAATGCAACGCGGACCTCCGCTGGTGCGCCTCTGCAGAATCCGGGCTCGGCGCCGCGAATCCCATGGGCCCCTGGCAGGCGGCCAGCTCTTCCCTCCCCAATCCCGGCGTGGTTGGCCCAGCAGGGCTGTCGTGGGAGGGGGTGGGGTGGGGGGTGCAGCAGGAGCAGCAGCTCGGAGGGGGGACACGACCCCCAGCCAAGCGCTCCTGGGCAGCCTCATTGGTACTGCGGAGCGCTCCTTCGGGTCTCGCCTGGTGAATGGCAGCTTGGGCTAGCCTAGATGGAGGTTTGGCGGGGCACAGACCAGACTTCTTGTGGGATGGCCGCCCCCGGAGCCCTTTCCAGTGACTGCCACAGAGAGGCCCGTTTATTGATTTCTTGGAATATTTTAATCATAGTATCGTAGAACTGGGCGGTTGGAAGGGACTCCCCCCTCCCCGGTCCTCTAGTCCAGGAATTGCAGCTCAAGCATCTCTCACAAATCCAACCTATGTGGAAAAACCTCCAAGGAAGGAGAAGCCACCACCTCCCAAAGAAGGCCATTCCACTTTGGAATGGCTGGCGCATAGTCAGAAAGTTCTTCCCTTTTCTTGTAACTCGAATGCATCGAGTTTCTGCTCGATATCTGAAGATATCTGAAGATATCTGAAGAAGTGTGCATGCACACGAAAGCTCATACCAAAATAAAAACTTAGTTGGTCTTTAAGGTGCTACTGAAGGAATTTTTTTATTTTACTTCGACCCAGACCAACACGGCTACCTACCTGTAATCGAATGCATTGGTTCGTGTCTTCCAGTCTGGAGAAGCCACCAGAAAACAGGTTCGCTCCATCTTCCCTGTGAGCAGCCCTTCAGCTATAACAGAATAACAGGACCATTCACAGAGTTGGAAGGGGAACCCCCAGGGTCATCTAGTCCAACGCCCTGCAATGCAGGGCTTGAAACCACAACCCTGAGATTAAGAGTCTCGTGCTCTACTGACGGAGCCATCTCCTTAAAAGATGGTTCTCGTGTCTCCTCCAGCTCCTTCAACTGTTCCTCATCAGGCTTATCAATATATCTTCCAGCTTATCAATATATCTCCCTCCCTGCCTTTGGTTGTAAGTCGCCTTGGGCAAGGTAATAATAGTAATAGTAAATAAAATAACAACAACAACAACCCCAGCCCTAATACTACATGCCACACCCCACAGCAGCCCAAATTTGGCCCCTCCCTTATATGCAGGGTCTTGGGAGTTGAAGCTGAAATTTCCTCTGCTGTGCCACTCTACAGTTACACTATTCCTCTTTTAAGCTATTTCTTATCCAAGGTGGGGGATTCATTGGAGAAATTGCTTATGGGGAAATATTTTAATGGTAGATCTGTGACATGACCCCCCATCTTATACCACAAGAGGGGGGGCTGCTGGCAGTGAACTGAGTTCAGCCCAGAGGAGGAGATTTCAGTGGGAAAGCAGAAACCATTGGGCAATGCTCCCTCGGGCGAGTGTGTTCATGGCAGCAGAGAACTTCCCCAAGCTCCAGTGCCAGGTCGCAGAAAACACATTCATGCTGCACTTCTCAAGCGGGGGCTACACATTCCTGGGGGTGTCCCCGGGCAGTGCAAGCCTTTTCCCTTTTCCCTATCTGCAGAGCCAGCAGCAGACTTAAAACTGTTGCTGCAGCCCCTTTAAGAGACCAGCTCACTCCTTGCCTCCAGAGATGTGTGGCAGTCAAATCCTGCTCAAATACATGTTGCCTATATATCAGCAAGAGAAAAATAGAATGCAAGCTCATTCCCTGCGTTGCAGCGGGCTGGAATAGATGACCTTTGGTCCCTTCCAACTGTACAGTCCTGTGATTCTATGACTGCCAACCACTGATGTGACAGCCTTGAATTTTCAGGTGCAGTGCATCTATTATTATTATTATTATTATTACTATTAGTAGTAGTAGTAGTATTTCCAAAGGGTAGCTGACACAACACAAATTGTAACTGGGTTGTAATTTGGTAATTTTTGTGTGTGTGTTTTTGTGTTTTTTTCTTGAATTGGATTTTGATTTGATTTGTTATTGATAGGATGCTTTTAATGGAAAATTAATTAAAAATACTATAAAAAGAGAAAGGCCCAATTTCAGCATTGTGCACAGCAGAAGACAGGACCTGAAGAGCGCAGCGAATGACTGGCCAGAGCAGCGGGGAGACAACCTTTCAGGTCTCCCGGTGGGTCTCGTGAGCTGCAGGGGGCTTTTGTTGTTGTTGTTGTTTAGTCGTTTAGTCGTGTCCGACTCTTCGTGACCCCATGGACCATAGCACGCCAGGCACTCCTGTCTTCCACTGCCTCCCGCAGTTTGGTCAGACTCATGTTCGTAGCTTCAAGAACACTGTCCAACCATCTCGTCCTCTGTCGTCCCCTTCTCCTAGTGCCCTCCATCTTCCCCAACATCAGGGGCTTTTCCAGGGAGTCTTCTCTTCTCATGAGGTGGCCAAAGTATTGGAGCCTCAGCTTCACGATCTGTCCTTCCAGGGAGCACTCAGGGCTGATTTCCTTAAGAATGGATAGGTTTGATCTTCTTGCAGTCCATGGGACTCTCAAGAGTCTCCTCCAGCACCATAATTCAAAAGCATCAATTCTTCGGCGATCAGCCTTCTTTATGGTCCAGCTCTCACTTCCATACATCACTACTGGGAAAACCATAGCTTTAACTATACGGACCTTTGTAGGCAAGGTGATGTCTCTGCTTTTTAAGATGCTGTCTAGGTTTGTCATTGCTTTTCTCCCAAGAAGCAGGCGTCTTTTAATTTCGTGACTGCTGTCACCATCTGCAGTGATCAAGGAGCCCAAGAAAGTAAAATCTCTCACTGCCTCCATTTCTTCCCCTTCCATTTGCCAGGAGGTGATGGGACCAGTGGCCATGATCTTAGTTTTTTTGATGTTGAGCTTCAGACCATATTTTGCGCTCTCCTCTTTCACCCTCATTAAAAGCTTCTTTAATTCCTCCTCACTTTCTGCCATCAAGGTTGTGTCATCTGCATATCTGAGGTTGTTAATATTTCTTCCGGCAATCTTAATTCCGTCTTGGGATTCATCTAGTCCAGCCTTTCGTATGATGAATTCTGCATATAAGTTAAATAAGCAGGGAGACAATATACAACCTTGTCATACTCCTTTCCCAATTTTGAACCCATCAGTTGTTCCATATCCAGTTCTAACTGTAGCTTCTTGTCCCACATAGAGATTTCTCAGGAGACAGATGAGGTGATCAGGCACTCCCATTTCTTTAAGAACTTGCCATAGTTTGCTGTGGTCGACACAGTCAAAGGCTTTTGCATAGTCAGTGAAGCAGAAGTAGACGTTTTTCTGGAACTCTCTAGCTTTCTCCATAATCCAGCGCATGTTTGCTATTTGGTCTCTGGTTCCTCTGCCCCTTCGAAATCCAGCTTGCACTTCTGGGAGTTCTCGGTCCACATACTGCCTAAGCCTGCCTTGTAGAATTGTAAGCATAACCTTGCTAGCGTGTGAAATGAGCGCAATTGTGCGGTAGTTGGAGCATTCTTTGGCACTGCCCTTCTTTGGAATTGGGATGTAGACTGATCTTCTCCAATCCTCTGGCCATTGCTGAGTTTTCCAAACTTGCTGGCATATTGGGTGTAGCACCTTAACAGCATCTTTTAAAATTTTAAATAGTTCAGCTGGAATATCATCACTTCCACTGGCCTTGTTATTAGCAATGCTTTCTAAGGCCCATTTATGCACCCAAAATGACACCTTGAACTTAGCCCAGGAGCTCATTAGAAGCCCAGGCAACTCTTCCCAGTGGGGAGACGTGTTGGCCATAGTTTGCCCCGGTGAGCAGATAAGCAGCTGCATTTTGCAACGGCTGCCACTTCCGGACTGACCCCCAAGGGCAGGCCCCTAGTTGAGCCATTGCAGCAATCTATCCTGGAGGTGACCAGCGCCTGGACAACGTGCCTGGACAGGAGCGGCCTGCCACTCACAACGAAGGAAGGCGTAGGGCTGTGGATCCTCGATGCTGCATCTACATACATACATACACTTCGCTCCGGGGGTGTTGCAGCTGGAGAAATGCCTGGTGCAAATTCTGGAGCCGTGAGTCTTGGTCCAAGGAGTGTGGCTCGAGCCAAGGGCAAATGTATATAATAAGCTGGGTGGGAGGAGGGAGGAGGCCTCCCCCCCCCCACGTTCTTAGCTTGGCTTTGGAGCCTTGCAGGAGCCCCATTCTCTCGGATGCCGCTGTCAAGCTGCAAAGCCTTGGGGCCACCCCCCCTGCCTCTCCCACAGAGCCCCCCACCCTGGCCCAGCTGAAAGCAATTTGGGCAAATCCCACACAGGATCATCTCTGCGGCAGCTGCCTCTCTCGGGCAAGGACATGTCCAGCTCCCCTGCGATCAGCTGAGGGGCACCTGCCACAGGGATCAGATGTCTTCCTCCTCCAAACAGCCAGCGGGTTCAGGAGAACAAGAGGCATTTTGAGCCACCAACAAGCGCTCTGGGGCCTGCTCACCATAGAGGGTCCTCTTCCTCCCCCTCCAATCTCTCTTGCTCGGTGGTTGAACCTGCTCCTCCCAACCAGCTCCTGACTCTGAACTGTTGGATCAAATCAGTGCCCCGTCTGGTCCAGCATCCTGTTCTCACAGGGGCCCCTCAGATGCCCCAGGGGAAAACCCACAAGCAGGATTCGAACACAAGAGCCTCCCCGCCCCTGGGCCTGGGGTTCAGAAGGGAGGAGAGGGTTGTGGGTCTCCACAGAAGCAAGGCTGCCTTATAGGTGATGCCAGATTCGAGCTTGGAATTCAAAAGGTCTCCCCCATTAAAAAAAAAGGCTCCCCTCTCCAAACTAACGAGCAAAGCCCACTTTTTAAACGGAGACCCTTTCACTTGCAGGAAGTTCTAGCTGAGCCTGGATGGCTCCCCCCCAAAAAATAATCCAGGGAACTCACTGCCTCATGGCACCCCTCTGGGAAGCCAACACTCCTGCCTCCTTTGCTGGCGACCTTCATTCGAACTGCAAGGTGTTTTCTTCAGGAGCGGAGGCCTGCCAAAAGCCCACTCAGAAACATATTTGGCTCCTAGCTGTGCAAAGCAAACTGGCTCTATGCCAGGCATCCCCAAACTGCGGCCCTCCAGATGTTTTGGCCTACAACTCCCATGATCCCTAGCTAGTCAGGGAAGATGGGAATTGTAGTCCAAAACATCTGGAGGGACGAAGTTTGGGGATGCCTGCTCTATGCCATCGCTTTGGGGCTGGTGTGGACCTGAAATAAATCTGGGGTGCTTTTAAAGTAAAGTGTGGGCGTCGGAAAATTCCAGGCTTTTGGGGGGGGGGGAACCTCCTTGCTTAAGCAATGCTTCCTTTGCATTTTCTGAAGCAGGGAAGACTTGAGAGGGAGCTGCCTGCAATGGGCAGGTCTGCCTGACGGGCGCTTGGCCTGCAGGCTTCCTCTTCAAAATTGCTTTCACATTCCCTTCTCTCCCAATGTGGTGGCTTTTGAGGAGGGAGCCTTGCAGCTTCTGAATCCCTGCACCAATTCTGCACGGCCACTTTTGCAGGGATCTTACCAAACGCAGCTCTGCATTATTCCATGGAGTGCTGTGCGACACTCAGCTTGGGGGAAAGAGGACCCCGGGAGCAGAATGTTGCTTACAGCTCCAACCACTAGGCAGTGCCATCCTCCTCCTCACCTTAGCCAGGGGTGGGCCCTTTAGGAGCAGCCAGCAACCGCCCCTCCCTCTCCAGGCAGGGAGCAGAGCAGCCTCACAGCAGATTGCTTGGAGATTGTTCACAGGTGGAAGGAAGCAGCCCTTGTCCGCAGCTGCAAGCACAAGGCAGTCCTGAACAGTCATTGGGAAGGCGAGGGTTAAGAAGGAGGTTTGAGAGAGTCAAGAGAGAGGGTGGCACTTGAGGAAAATGCCAGAAGCCTCCAAGGAAACAAGGGGATTGGAGGGACAAATAGCATCCAAAAACTTATTTACAAATATCAGTGACTTCCCTCCTTCTCCTTCCATGGTTCATAGAATCATAGAATTATAGAGTTGGAAGAGACCACAAGGGCCATCCAGTCCAACCCCCTGCCAAGCAGGAAACACCATCAAAGCATTCTTGACATATGCCTGTCAAGCCTCTGCTTAAAGACCTCCAAAGAAGGAGACTCCACCACACTCCTTGGTAGCAAATTCCACTGCCGAACAGCTCTTACTGTTCAATTTGCATGCCATAGATCCCGGCATATTTTATATAAACTAAACCATTCAGTATTCCATTATTACATCCATCAAAACTTGCATAATCATTTCCCTGCTTTTTGGTTATACCTTAATACTCTATTCTCTAAATTAGGTCCTTTATTCTGTTTGGTAATTGCAAGTGTTTAGTCAAATCCTGCTGGTGAGTTCATTTCTTTACAATATTTCTGTAAATACATTGTAAATGGTTCCCACTCCTTTTCAAAGCCTCTATTGTCTTTGTCTCTTCATCTCCCAGTCAATTCGGCCATTTCGGCATAGTCCATAAGTTTGTCTTGCCATTCTTCTTTGGTTGATATCTCATCGCTTTTCCACTTTGGGGAGAGCAGGATCCTAGCCGCCACTGTAGCGTACATGAAAATTTTCTTCTTCTCTTTGGGCAGGTCTTGACCTGTAACGCCAAATAAAATGCCTAATAAAAAAGCTTCTGGTTATCTTAAACATCTTTTTCATTTCATTATATATCATTTCCCAATATTTCTTGATTATTTTACAATTCCACCACATATGTAAAAACATACCCTCTTTTTCTTTACACTTCCAACATTTTTAGAGCCTGTTCTATATATCCACCATTGAATTTGCCTTAATGCTTAATGCTTAATTCTTTAGTTGGGACCAAAATGTCTTTATCTAGGGGGATCTATAGGACCCTTCTCATCTGCCCCTGAGGGGACGACCCAAACTAATGGATACCGGTGACAAGAAATGAAATTCTCACTTCACATTCGGAACAACTTTCTGACAGTAAGAGCTGCTCGACAGTGGGACTGACTCCCTCGGGAGGTGATGGAGTATCCTTCCTTGGAGGTTTTTTAATAATAATAACGATAACACTTTTATTGTTTATACCCCGTGCATCTGGCTGGGTTTCCCCAGCCACTCTGGGCGGCTTCCAGCAAAATATAAAAAATAATAAAATGTCAGACATTAGAAACTTCCCTGCCTTCAGATGTTTTCTAAAAGTTGTGTAATTCTTTATCTCCCTGACATCTGATGGGAGGGCGTTCCACAGGGAGGGTGCCACCACTGAGAAGGCTGGTAATAATAATAGTAATAATAATAATATATTATTTATACCCCACCCATCTGGCTGGGTTTCCCCAGCCACTCTGGGCGGCTTCCAACAGAAATATTAGAATATACTAATTTCTTAAAGATTAAAAGCTTCCCTAAACAGGACTGCCTTCAGATGTCCTTTAAAAGTCTGGTAGTTATTTTTCTTTTTGACATCTGGTGGGAGGGCGTTCCACAGGGTGGGTGCCACTACCGAGAAGGCCCTCTGCCTGGTTCCCTGTAACCTCACTTTCTCGCAGGGAGGGAACTGCCAGAAGGCCCTCGGCACTGGACCTCGGTGTCCGGGCAGAGTGATGGAGGTGGAGACGCTCCTTCAGGTATACTGGACTGAGGCCGTTTAGGGCTTTAAAGGTCAGCACCAACATTTTGAATTGTGCTCGGAAACGTACTGGGAGCCAATGCAGGTCTTTCAAGACCGGTGTTATGTGGTCTCGGCGGTTCCCTGTAACTTTGCTTCTTGCAGTGAGAGAACCGCCAGAAGAACCTTGGAAGTGGACCTCGGTGTCCGGGCTGAATGATGGGGTGGAGACGCTCCTTCGGGTATAAGCGGAGGTTGGATGACCATCTGTCAGGGATTCTTGAGCTGAGATTCCTGCATTGCAGGGGGTTGGACTGGATGACCCTTGGGGTCCTTTTCAACCCTTCAATTCTATGATTCGGTGAATTCAAGGAACAGCCAAATTTCCAGCGGATACACTTTAAACGAAGTTTCATTCACTCTTGAGAAAAGGGTATTAGGGCAGAAGTTAATATTCAACTACTTCCCAAATATGCCCAGAAGAAAGCTAGAAGAAGCTATTTCCCTCCACTGAGCCCCCTCCCTTGCTGCTGCTGACATGAGAAGAAGAGCCTAAATTAGCATTTTCAGCTAGAAAAACATTCCTTGTTGCTGACAGCTGCTTAACTGGAAGGAGCTGCAGGAATGTTTTCCCTGGAGAGGAGCAGAGGCCCAGGGAGGGCACCACTACGCCCACAGCGACCTTGTGGATCAGGTGCCGAGTGGTGCTTTGTGGGGGGAGGGGTGGACTAGAGGACCCTTGGGTGTCCCTTCCAGCTCTGTGATTCTCTGTTCAAAGGAACTCTGCACAGCAGGTCTTTTTGGCCACTGCCTCTCGCTTGGTCCTCACCTCCTAAACTAGGCAAGGGAGGTGCCCTTCAAGGTAGAGGGACATTCATCCTTACAGGTCTAACCTGCTGTGCTCAGGTGAGATCCAGCCATTGCAGGTACTCTGAGCAGGGCGGTGTTCCTTTGCTCCTGGGTTTCTGGCCCAGAGGCCTAGAAACTTGCAAGGCTCCTGTGTTTTGCAGTGTGGGGATCACGCACGCACACACACACACACGACATCTGAAGGCAACCCTATTTATTATTATTATTATTATTATTATTTATTTATTTATTTATTTATTTGATTGGGAGCCGCCCAGTGGCTGGGGAAACCCAACCAGATTATTTTTTTGGGGGGGGTATAAATATATCATACTCATTCTGCCATTCTTCTTCTGTTGGTCCTTCTCCTTCCTTCCACCTCTGGGCTAGTAGCATTCTCGCTGCCGTCGTTGCATACATAAAAAGTATTTTCTCTTATCTTGGTAGCTCTTCACCTATTGCATCTAAAGGTAAAGATAAAGGACCCCTGACAGTTACTCTGGGATTGTGGCGCTCATCTCAGGCCAAAGGAGCCGATGTTTGTTCACAGACAGATTTCTGGGTCATGTGGCCAGAATGACTAACCCGCTTCTGGCACAATGGAACACCGTGACAGAAACCAGAGCGCATGGAAATGCCGTTTACGGTACCTTCCTGCCACAGCAGTACCTATTATTTATCTACTTGCGCTGGCGTGCTTTTGAACAGCTAGGTTGGCAGGAGCTGGAACGGGAGCTCACTCCGTTGCGGGGATTCGAACAGCTGACCTTCTGATTGGCAAGCCCAAGAGGCTCATGGGTAGGCAACCTAAGACCCGGGGGCTGGATCCGGCCCAATCACCTTCTAAATTCGGCCCATGGACAGTCCGGGAATCAGTGTGTGTCGTTAGAATGTGTCGTTTTATTTAAAATGCATCTCTGGGTTATTTGTGGTGCATAGTGGACCGGCCCCCTGTTGAAAAGGTTTGCTAACCCCTGGTTTATACCTAATAGAAGCTGGTCCGTGCAATTGGTCCGGTGGGCAGGAAATCCCGAGAGGCACTGCTCTGGTCTTGGCAAGCTCACAAAAGGGAAAGTCGGGCAGTCTTGCCATGGCTGCCTGTTCTCTTGCGAAGCAGGGACGCTACAGCCCAGCCCTGAAGCGAATGCAGCGCAGCCACGCTCTGAGCCTGCAAAAGCGGGCGCCTGAAAGCTTCCTCTATAGCTACTCCCCCCCTGCTCACCATGCAAAAGGAGTCTGCAGAGGCACACTCAGCAGCAGAGTGTGAATTAGCAGCCGTTAATTGCATAATTATAGGGACCCAGGTGGCGCTGTGGGTTAAACCACAGAGCCTAGGGCTTGCTGATCAGAAGGTCGGCGGTTCGAATCCCTGCAACGGGGTGAGCTGTTGCTCGGTCCCAGCTCCCTAGCAGTTCGAAAGCACGTCAAAATGCAAGTAGAAAAATAGGGACTGTTCCGGCGGGAAGGTAAACAGCGTTTCCTTGCGCTGCTCTGGTTCGCCAGAAGCAGCTTTGTCATGCTGGCCACATGACCTGGAAGCTGTCTGCAGACAAACGCCGGCTCCCTTGGCCTATAGAGCGAGATGTGTGCCGCAACCCCAGAGTTGGACATGACTAGACCTGATGGTCAGGGGCCCCTTTACCTTTACCTTAGTTGCATAATTAACTGACAGAGCTCAGCCAAGGAAGGAGGCAGGCTGAACCTGATGGCCCTGGGTGGGTTTTCTGTGGGGGCCTGGCTGGCCCCTCGCCCCTGGCTGAAAGGCAAAGCAAAAGGCAGGAGGAGGCAGGCAGGGCTGGGTGCCGACCCAGCAGGAGGGTGCCTGCCTGCCCTTCCCTCCAGAGTGTGCAGTGCTCAGCTCTTTGGCTCCACTGGGAGCAGCCCTGGCCTTGGACAATGCAGGGCTTGCTCCCTGTGCAGCCGGGATGCTGCCTCTGGCTGGCAGGAGCACATTCCTCCCCCCTCAAAGGATTCTGGGCACTTCAGCTCATCCCTCCCACAGTTGCAACTCCCGGCAGCCCTGAGCAAGCGAAAGGGCCCAGAGCTCTTTTTGCATTTCTGAAATCTTCGCTTACGTACGGAAGCAGGTGCACTCCGGCAGAAACGGCTCGGCTTCTCTTGAGCGACGCCAATAGCTTTGCAACACGCAAAGTGGCGCTTCACAGCAATGTCATCTCTCTCAAGAAAGAGAGAGATGTCATTGCTATAAATTGTTTTGGAGACCCGGAGGTTTCATCTGAAGTTGAGCCACGTCTGGGCTTAGTGGGTGCTCTCTCCAATTTCTCTCACTTCCTATTACTGCTGTTTGCTTTATGTTATTGCTGTATGTTTTAAATTATGGTTTGTAGCCCGGCAAATTGTCGCCTGGTTGGGGTGCTAAAAATGCCCAGGTTGTGGGTTTGATCCCCGTATGGGGCAGCTGCATATTCCTGCATTGCTGGGGGTTGAGCTAGATGAGCCTTGGGGTCCCTTCCAACTTTATGATTCTATACAAAATAAAAAAAAAATCCTTCCAGTAGCACCTTAGAGACCAACTAAGTTTGTCATTGGTATGGGCTTTCGTGTATGAAAGCTCATACCAATGACAAACTTAGTTGGTCTCTAAGGTGCTACTGGAAGGATTTTTTTAAATTTTGTTTCAACTTCGGCAAACCAACACGGCTACCTACCTGTAACTAGATTTATGATTCTATGAAATTGTTGTGGCATTTGGCAAGTACAATAAACTTATTGATCAGAGGTCAGCAAACTTTTTCAGCAGGGGGCCAGTCTACTGTCCCTCAGACCTTGTCGGGGGCCGGACTATATTTCTCTTTTTTGGGGGGGGGGGAGAATGAACAAATTCCTATGCCCCACAAATAACTCAGAGATGCATTTTAAATAAAAGGACACATTCTACTCACGTAAAAGCACGCTGATTCCTGGAACGTCCGTGGGCCGGATTGAGAAGGCGATTGGGCCGGATTCGGCCCCCTGGCCTTAATTTGCCCACCCATGGTATTGATGATCATGATGATGAAGAAGAAGACTTCTTGGAGGGGGACAGAGTGTGCTTCAAATGTACTTTGAAACCGTGGTTCCCAGAGTGGGTGGAGGAATTACCAGGTGGGTGGGTGGGTGGGTGCTAAGAGGGGGGGCAGGGATTCACTGCAGGTGCAAATGATGATCAGATCTTGGGGATCACTAGATTGGGTTCATCCAGTTTGTTGAATTAATCCATTAAAGTACAGTACATAGTTTTAACTGGGTTTTGAATGCATTGCAATTAATTGTTTCTGTTTTGAATTGTAACGCGTTATCACCTTTATTAGTGGGTCATGCAAACCGCTAGTCTGAATAGGAATTTTGGAAGGGGGGCACTGGGGAGGAATTAATCAAACCAAGGGGGCAATAGCCCCCCAAAATTTGGGAACAATTTTTTGTTCTGCTATTATTATTTTCCCCCGGAAGTGATGTATGGAAGTGAGAGCTGGACCATAAAGAAGGCTGATCGCCGAAGAATGGATGCTTTTGAATTACAGTGGAACCTCAGTTTATGAACACCTCGGTTTATGAATTTTCGGTTTATGAACGCCGCGGACCCATCTGGAACGGATTAATACACTTTCCATTACTTTCAATGGGAAAGTTCGCTTCAGTTTATGAACGCTTCAGTTTATGAACAGACTTCCAGAACCAATTGTGTTCATAAACCGAGGTACCACTGTATGGTGCTGGAGGAGACTCTTGAGAGTCCCATGGACTGCAAGAAGATCAAACCTATCCATTCTGAAGGAAATCAGCCCTGAGTGCTCACTGGAAGGACAGATCCTGAAGCTGAGGCTCCAATACTTTGGCCACCTCATGAGAAGAGAAGAATCCTTGGAAAAAACCCTGATGTTGGGAAAGATTGAGGGCACTAGGAGAAGGGGATGACAGAGTACGAGATGGTTGGACAGTGTTCTCGAAGCTACGAACATGAGTTTGACCAAAATGCGGGAGGCAGTGCAAGACAGGAGTGCCTGGCGTGCTCTGGTCCATGGGCTCACGAAGAGTCGGACACAACTAAACAACTAAACAACAACAACAATTATTATTTTTACTGTTTTGCTTTGACTTACTCTGCCCCCCCCCCAAACCACATTATGCAATGTTTGGGTGCAGCTGCTTTCAAGGGTGTTCCCACAGCTTCGCCTGTTGGGGTTGTGCAAGGAAGCCCCCCCCCCCACTTCATACAGGGACAGGTTTTGCCCTCCTGCTCAGCGACTGCCACCACAAAGGGCAGCTGGAGAAATTCCCCCCTAGGCATTGGGTGGGAATAAGAGGACAGCTGGACTTAGGGGTCTTGTCCTGCTGAAATTCTAGAGCAGCCCAGTTTTCTCCAATCCTCTGAGCTCTGACCAAGCCGCATTCAGGCAGGAAGTCCAACAGCACCCTCTGCTGCCAGGCCCCCATTTCCCTGGCGAGCCACAATATTCCCTTCCTTGACGCGGATGGGGGTCTGCTCACCAAGCCCTTTGTGGCTCCTCTTCATCTGGCCCCTTGGCCCATGGGGGAGGGGCAACCGACAACTCACCTTTTGGGCTGCTGGCACCAAACTCCGCTCCCTCCCTTCCCCCACGTCATGGGCCCCCCCTCTGCCCATACAGCCATGCCTTCTCTCCTCTTCCCGTCCCCCAATTATACCTCCATAGGGGTGGGTGCCACAGACAACAGCAAGGCTTGGAAGCCATCTCCCCAAACCTGCACAGGGACTCCTTGCAATGAAATCAAACTGTCAATTAAAGGCAGCCAGACGACCCAAGGCACCCGTCGGTTGGGGCCTTGTCACTCAGCAGGTGCTGTTCTACCAACTAACTAGTGAAATAAATGGCAGGCAATCATTCCAGCCAAGATTCCACAAGCACTGCACAGTGCAGAATTCTTCCCACGACAAGTGGGTCTTCTGTAAGGCGGGGGAGGCTGGTTTTAATTTTTAATTTATTTAATTAAATTTATATACTGCCCTTCATCAAAAGATCTCAGGGCGGTTCACGAGATAAAAAGACAAGATTAAAAACACCGCGATAAAAAATAAATAAAACGTTGGTTTCTTCTCCCACATTGTTTCCAACAATGACTGAATAAATTCTGCTGATTTCTTTTAAGAAGTGAATTAGATAAAAAGGCAGATCTGCCCCAGACCTTCTCCATTCTCTCTCTTTCTTTCTCGTTCCAGTTCTAGCTCAGAAGACACTGTTTGTTGCTGCCACTTCCCGGCAGAAGCCGGCAGTGGGCAGTGCCAATGGGCTGGGCATCCGTGGCATCGCAAAGACCCCTCTCCTCCTCCCCCCTCTCTCTCTCTCTCACACACACACTCTCTCCCTAAAGCAGTTTTGTCACTATTTATAAAGCGAGTCCAAGTTTCCTTTCAGGAAAGGTTAAGTTTATAAGTGAATCAAATATACCCCCAAGTCTGCTCAGTTTTTGCCCTCTGGGTTTCTTAATTTCAGTTTTCCGTGTTTCTGCTGCAATTTGCAATAATAATAATGAATAATAATAATGAATCCTAGGAAGGGAGCAAGCACCGAGGCAACTGCCCTTCTTGCAAGTAGGCAGGTTGTGTCCCAGAGGAGGAAATGGCCCTATGGGAACCCCAGTCGGGGCTGCTGAGAGGCCAGGGGGCACCTGCCTCGCTCCTGCCCCACACTGGGATTGTAACTGAGCCCTCCCTCTCCGCTCCCCCCTCGCTTCAATTACATCAGAGAATTAGTTGGCCAGAAAGAGGTTAATAGAGGTGACTCCCTGCACCCACCCACATTGCAGCACCTGCTGGGGGGGGGTCGTCTCATGCCCCTGAGGGCCTGGGGAGGGGGCTTGTTTTATAATTGCACCAGGCGGCTGGGCTTAGTTATCACAGCATCAGCAGTTGACCTGTCAGTCAGAGGCGGGGGTGGGGAGGGGAAGGGAGGGGAGTCCCAGAGATGCTCCTCGCTTGCTGAAATGAGTCCAGGGGGTTTCACGGAAGGGAGGCAAGGAGGGGAGACCCCCCCATGGCCTTGACAGGGTCCAGCTAGCTGAGAGGAGCCCACAGGGCCCTGCAGATAATCTCCCACCGCTCTCCCAGGGTGTGGGTGTGTGTGAGGGTCCCTAAAAAGAACGGGGGGGGAGGGAGAGGAGAGGGATCCAGGCCGGGGTCATTCAACTGCTTTCATGAGAGCATAGGGAAAGCCTGCTGGATCAGGCCAATGAAAGTGACGGCGAGATGCTGTGGGTGATGATACCACTTGCTTTGATGCGCCCCCATCCTGGCAACCAAAGAACGATGGGTGCTTTTATTGCAAAAAGTCTTGCTTGGGGCAGGGAAAGGGTGTACTGTGCAACACACACACACACCCTAATTGTGTAAAGGCCATTGGATTCCTTATGTTCCACGGCCTCTTACCAAGATGCTCTGATGGGGCACTTCTGGTGGTTCCCCATCCTCCTGGGGTCTCTTCCCCTTCTTCTGCTTAAACCAGGGGTCAGCAACCTTTTCCAGCCATGGGCCAGTCCACCATCCCTCAGACCATGTGGTGGGCTGGGCTATATTTGGGGGGGGGGGAATGAACGAATTCCTATGCCCCACAAATATCCCAAAGATGCATTTTAAATAAAAGCACACATTCTACTCATGTAAAAACACGCTGAATCCCGGACCGTCCATGATGGATTGAGAAGGTGATTGGGCCGCATCCAGCCCACGGGTCTTAGGTTTCCTACCCCTGGCTTAAACCTTCAAGCAGGTGATCTCCTTGAAACACAGCCACCACCAACCCCAGGGTGAGGCTTCCCCTTCTTCAACTCCACCCCAGGAGGGGGCGGCAGCTAGCAAACCCAGCCCTGAGGCTTCTTCAGTTGCAGCCAAACAAGTGCTGCTTTGCAGCAGAGCATTTAAAATGTGGCTGGTTGTTTTCCTTCCTCGCCATGCCATCCACGCCCAGAGCACTGCTCGAAACTCCCACTGTTCTAGGCGCATTTTGCGACAGGGAATTTAATCGGCGCCAGAGGTTTCTGAGCCCTGGGCGCAGCCCTGCACCTAAGATTTCAGATTAAAACGGCCGCTGCTGGAAGAAAAGGAGGACCTTTTTATGCCTCCCCACTTCCAGCTACTCTCTGAAGACTGGAGAAGAGACCCTCTTAAGAGTATTAGGGGGGTGGGCAGCAGAAGGACTAGACCATGTGAAAAATGGACATAATATTTTAGCTGCAGTTCATTTTCAGCTTTGTATTCTTCTTCTTAAAAATAAAGGGGCATCCAGATGTTCCGTTGTTGCGCCCATAACCTCGGCTCAAGGTGCCATGGAGCTCCTGGCTTCCATACCTCAGTTTTCAACACTGGCCCGAGGCCTCATCAGATGCAGCTCAGGGGCAGAGCTTGGAGAACATTAGAGCTTCAGAGGAGCCCTGCTCAGAAGAGCCAATGGCCCATTTGGGCAGCATCCTGTTCTCACAGTAGCCAACCGGATGCTCGTGATGGGAAACCTGCACCAAAAGCCCAAAGCCTTTCCTGTGGCGTCCAGAAAGTGGAATCAGAAAACATTTCAGCCTCCCACTGTGGAGCCAGAGAATTACCGTAGCCACCTGGGCTAGTAGCTACATACCAACAGTCCTCTCCTCCTCCATGAATTCATCTCCTCCTCTTTTAAAGCCAGCCATCACTTCCTCCTGGGGGAGGGAGTTCCACAGTTTAACTCTGCGCTGTGTGAAGAAGGGATTTCTTTTCTCTGTCCTGAATCTTCCAACATCCAGCTTCTTGGAATCACCACGAGTTCGAGTCCCGGTTTGCTCAGAGCAGGCCCCAGGTTGCCTCTCCAGGGGCTTCTGGGGATGAGAAGTCTCTGCCCGAGACACTGAGAGCAGCTTTTAGCCAGTGAAGATAATTCTGAACTAGTTGGACCACCTGTCCAACTGAACACAATCTTCATCAAAATAATATCATAGAATCATAGAATCATAGAGTTGGAAGAGACCACAAGGGCCATCCAGTCCAACCCCCTGCCAAGCAGGAAACACCATCAAAGCATTCTTGACATATGCCTGTCAAGCCTCCGCTTAAAGACCTCCTAAGAAGGAGACTCCACCACACTCCTTGGCAGCAAATCCCACTGCCGAACAGCTCTTAATGTCAGGAAGTTCTTCCTAATGTTGAGGTGGAAGCTTCTTTCTTGTAGCTTGAATCCATTGCTCCGTGTCCGCTTCTCTGGAGCAGCAGAAAACAACCTCTCACTCTCCTCTATATGACATCCTTTTATATATTTGAACATGGCTATCATATCGCCCCTTAACCTTCTCTTCTCCAGGCTAAACATACCCAGCTCCCTAAGCCGTTCCTCATAAGGCATCGTTTTCAGGCCTTTGACCATTTTGGTTGCCCTCTTCTGGACATGTCTGACCAGAGCAGAATACAGTGGTAGTATTACTTCCCTTGATCTAGATGCTATACTCCTATTGATGCAGCCCAGAATTGCATTGGCTTTTTTAGCTGCTGCATCACACTGTTGACTCATGCCAAGTTTGTGGTCTACCAAGACTCCTAGATCCTTTTCCCATGTACTGCTCTCAAGCCAAGGTGTCTCTCATCCTGTATTTGTGCCTTTCAATTTTTTTGCCCAAGTGTAGTACTTTACATTTCTCCTTGTTAAAATTCATCTTGTTTGCTCTGGCCCAGTTGTCTAATCTATTAAGGTCATTTTGAAGTGTGATCCTGTCCTCTGGGGTGTTAGCCACCCCTCCCAATTTGGTGTCATCTGCAAACTTGCTCAGGATGCCCTCAAGCCCATCATCCAAGTCATTGATAAAGATGTTGAATAAGACTGGGCCCAAGACAGAACCCTGTGGCACCCCACTAGTCACTACTCTCCAGGATGAGGAGGAGCCATTGATGAGCACCCTTTGGGTTCGGTCAGTAAGCCAGTTACAAATCTACTGAATGGTAGCATTGTCTAGCCCACATTTTACCAGCTTCTTTACAAGAATATCATGGGGCACCTTGTCAAAGGCCTTGCTGAAATCAAGATAGGCTACATCCACAGCGTTCCCTTCATCTACCAGGCTTGTAATTCTGTCAAAAAATGAGATCAGATTAGTCTGACATGACTTATTTTTCAGAAACCCATGCTGACTTTTATGATCACATAATATATATGGCAGTCCATAACCAAGAAGTAGTAAATGTGGATCAGAGCTCACTAACCAGTTAGCTACACTGGTTAGTGAGCTCTGATCCACAGTATCCACAGCAGAGGGCCTTCTCGGTGGTGGCGCCCACCCTGTGGACCACCCTCCCATCAGATGTCAAAGAAATAAACAACTATCTAGAGTTTAGGCGACATCTGAAGGCAGGGAAGTTTTTAATGTCTGATGTTTTATTGTATTTTTAATCTTTGTTGGAAGCCGCCCAGAGTGGCTGGGGAAACCCAGCCAGATGGGTGGGGTATATATTTGTTGTTGTTGTTGTTGTTGTTGTTACTACTACTACTACTACTACATTTACCTATATGGATATTCTATCTAAAACTATTTGCTGTCAAAGATTTTTATTCAAAACAGTTGATTCAATCTGGATATACAGAGCTGTCTATCTTGGACATGATCCATCGAAAGGGGTTGTGGTGTTTCCCGCCCCGCCAGCTCTTCATTTCGTTGACTACTTCTTGGTTATGGACTGACATATATATTATTTTGAAGTTGATGAATTGTAAATTTTGGATGACATCCTACTACTACTAACAACACATTTACTATATTCACTAGCCACGTGTTACAGCTATATTTGAGCAGATTATTCTGAATTGCCACACGGGTTTGTTTTTGTCACAACTGAATACAAGGCAGCTTCCTAGAGCGAGTGGATCCCTGAGTGTGGCTTTCTGTGGCGGCTGGTCTTCAAAGAGCGTGAGGGACCTCTAGTGGGTGAAATTGACAAGGGAAGGGAAGTCCCAGCCACCCAGCCGGGCTGAGCCAGAGCCACCCCAGCCTCCCTCCAAGGAGCTCAGGGGGCTGGACAGAATTACACTTTGGGCCCCAACTTGCAAGTCCATGATTCTGTATCCAAAGTCACTTCGTGGGCTTCATTCCCCTTTAACACCTTCGAACACCCCACCCCCCGGCATACCTTTAACTAAAAGGGTAGAATATCTGCCTTTCCATGCTTGCATATCAGAGAAATGGGAGTTTGGGTGGAAGTTACTCCAGATCAAGGAACACAAAGTGGAGAGCCATTTAACCTTTTGCCAACTGACTGTGGCAAATTCGGGAAAAGACAGACAGACAGACAGACGAGTGTGTGGTGTGATAGATAGATAGATAGATAGATAGATAGATAGATAGATAGATAGATAGATAGATTATAGATCTTTTATTAAATTTTCTGTTTTACAATTTAGAATATTCATTTATACAACCTTAAAATGTCAGTGACTTCCCTTATTCTCTTCCCATGGTTCATTTTACATATCATATCCCTGCATATTTTATATAAACCAAACCATTCTGTATTCCATTATTACATCCATCGAAACTTATTTACACTGTTGAATTTATCTTAATGCTACCAATGTTTTCAAGTGTACACAATTTCCCCCCATATTTCCAATAAACATTTTCCACTCTTCTTTAAATGAATGTTCTTCTTGTCCTCTTATTCCAGGGGTCAGCAGGGGGCCAGTCCACTGTCCCTCAGACCTTGGGGGGGGGGGGCGGACTATATTTTGAAGAAAAAAAATATGAACGAATTCCTATGCCTCACAAATAACCCAGAGATGCATTTTAAATAAAAGGACACATTCTACTCATGTAAAAATGCTGCACATATTCCATCAGTTTAAGTTGCCATTCTTCTGAGAGATGAGTGTGTTTGGGCTCCTTTAGGCCACAATCCAAACCTGCTTCCCTGGGAGTAAGCTATTGGGGGGGGGGGATAGCTGGGTTTTTTTAGCCCTGGGCAAAGCCTCCAGAGAGGTCCCATTGAGGCTCCCGGCCTGTGTGGGTGTGTCTATGCAAATGTGGGGGTGCCGAACTGGGTCTTTGACCCAGCGGGTGAAATAAAGCCTAGTTTTGCCCCTGAGTAAATCCAGCTGAGGGACGCGGGTGGCGCTGTGGTCTAAACCACTGAGCCTCTTGGGCTTGCCGATCAGAAGGTCAGCGGTTCGAATCCCCACGACGGGGTGAGCTCCCATTGTTCGGTCCCAGCTCCAGCCCACCTAGCAGTTTGAAAGCACGTCAAAGTGCAAGTAGATAAATAGGTACTGCTCTGGCGGGAAGGTAAACGGCGTTTCCGTGCGCAGCTCTGGTTCGCCAGAAGTGGCTTTGTCATGCTGGCCACATGACCTGGAAGCTGTACACCGCTCCCTCGGCCAATAAAGCGAGATGAGCGCCGCAACCCCAGAGTCCGTCACAACTGGACCTAATGGTCAGGGGTCCCTTTACCTTGACCTTGACCTTTAAGCCCAGCTGAGCTCAGTGGTGCTTTCTTTCTCCCCCCTGGCCATGTATGGATCATGCTGTAAACTGTCCCATTACCCTCACAAGAGAAGAGGGGCCAGATTCTCCTCCACAGTTTCTCCTGATGGCAAGTGGGGGCTTTTAATTCATATCAGTGACGGTGATAGTGCCAGACGGTCACATCCTTGTATTCCTTGTGCGAGCGACAACGTGACGTTATAAACAAAGAAAGACCTTGAGGAGCTCACAATCAAAATTGAACTGAGAAGCCAAGAAAACGATCATCGCCGTGAGTGTGCAGGACGCAAGGGGGTGGGGCAGGAGGCCATGTGGGGCAGCCGTTTCTTTTTTGCCTCCAGCGGCAAAATGCTCTCCCCCTCGACAATGCTCTCCCCCTCCATGAATTTGCCCCATCCTCCTTCAAAGCCCTCCAAGACGGTGGCTGTCTCTGCGTCCTGCGGCAGGGAGTTCCGCAGCTCAACCGTGCCCCACTGAGCAAGCAAGGGCTTTCTCTTCCTGTCGAATGCCTTGCCCGCCTTGCCCTGGAGATGCAGCTAGCCTTCGTCCCAAGGGGGTGCCCACCCCACCCCACCCCACTCCACCAGCAGCCGCTGCCCTATAAAGGACACGGCTGAAGGTCAGGGAGGAGGGGGAGGCCTCGCTTCTGGGCCGGCGGCACTTGGTGGCACCTGTCCCCGCAGAAGGAACAGCCACACCTAAGCCAGGAGAGCCTGATTAAGGAATGTTAAGCGTCCCCAATGAGGCTCATGAAGCAAATAATGGAATCCTTTAGAACAGGACATTGGCACGTCCAAGCCTGGGTGCCCCTTCTGCAGGCACCCCCCCCTGCAAGGTCACTGGAGAAGGCAGCCCAGCAGGCAGCCCGGGCTCAGTGCCCCCTCCCTAAGAGCACGGGCAGGACGGGGTCCCCCCCCAGGTCCCGCTCATTAGAGGTCATTCTCTGGCTAAATGTGCATGGAGGGCTCCTGCTCTTATCGGGCCTTCATCTCTGCTCCATGGAAAAAACGGGCTGCCGCCCAGGGGAGAGGCCTGATGGCAGTGCGATAGGCCGGGGCTTGGGAGCGATTTCCTGGGCTCCGGCTAATGGCAGAGCCTGCCCTATCTCGGCCATCTCCCTCGGCCGAGCCATTGGGGGCCTAATGTCCCCTGCTGCCCTTTTCTTGCATCTCCTGGGGCAGCGGGACGTTTGTTCCACTCGGGAGCCCCAGAAAAGGTGCCTGGGGATTGCGCAGGGGGGTGGGGGGGTGGGGGCGCAGCAGCGAGGGTGAGGCCTCCCTCCCCTCACGTGGATAGAAATCAGGCTGCGGCTTAGACTTCTGCGGCTGAACATAAGGGAAGCCTGCAGGATCAGGCCAATGGCCCATCGAGTCCAGCATCCTGTTTTCACGGTGGCCAGACAGGTGCCCACAAGCAGGATTCGAACACAAGGGCAACTCTCCCCTCCTGCTGTTTCCAGCAACTGGCATTCAGAAGCCTCGCTGGCTCCATCACGGCCAGGACCCATGTCTTTGCCCCCCCCACTCAGCTGCAAACCCTCCCCAGGTGCCCAAAGGCTTGCGTATCCATTTGCGCCCTTTTCTCTGAGTGCCGAGAGGGGCTGGGAGCCAAGCCCCCCCAAGGCAAACCACCAGGCTCCTCCTGCCTCTTTGCTGGGAGCAGAAGCTCTCCACCCCCACCCCCAAAACACAGCACTCTCTTTGCATCATCGCAAGGGGCTCCTCCATAAGGGCAGCCCCCCCCCAGGAGCTAGCTAGGGAGTCTGCAGGGTCCAGACTCATCCTGCTTGGCAGTGCAATCTGATGGCGGGGGAAGCACCTGTGCCAACCACCTACACCTGTTTCCTCTCCCCCCCCCCCGCCAGGAAGGGGAGACTGCAGCAATAGTTGCACCTGCTTCTGCTAAGACCAGTCGGTGAGCTTTGGGAGCCTCAGAGCTGTTCTGCGGACATAAATGAATTGCGGTGATGCTCCCTGACTGCTACCTAAGCTGAGCCAATACCTGCAAGGTGCTGATTGTTCAGCTCTCGCCTCTTGCTGATGGCCAGTTCCCTCTTCTCTCTCCTGCCCCCCCCCCCAGCAGACACCCAAGGAGGGTGTCAGGTGGATGGCTGCTGCCACCTGCTGGCTTCTCTGTGCAAAAAAAAAAAAAAGCTTCGGAGTGTGTGTGTCTGTCTGTCTGTCTGTCTGTCTGTCTGTCTGTCTCTCTCTCTCTCTCTCTCTCTCTCTCTCTCTCTGTGTGTGTGTGTGTGTGTGTGTGTGTGTGTGCCTGTCTCCCAAGAGGCTTCTACTGAGCACTAGCACCCACCTTGTCACACACAGAGATTTTCAGCGACTGCAAAGGACAGTTATCTGAAGAAGTGTGCATGCACACGAAAGCTCGTACCAATGAGAAACTTAGTTGGTCTTGAAGGTGCTACTGGAAGGATTTTTTTTTATTTTGCAAAGGAGAGACACCCACGTTTTAGGTACCTGTTGGCCCCAGCTGGAACCAAACTCAAGCACCAAAAGATAAATGGCAATATTTTCCTCTGCAAGCGTCATCTAGTCCTGCAATGCAGGACAGGACAGGACAGGATAGGAGACACCTTGGAGCAAACAGCAAAGGAACATTGTGACTCTGAGGAGACAGAGCAGCTGCAGCAGCTTTTGCGTCCTGGCTGGACCTTCCCCCAAAATTCTCCCTTGCCTACAAACACCGGTAGAACTCCCTGGTTTCTGCTCTATCAAGACACAAAGCTTCATGGACTTCTTCATGCGGTGCATTTTTAAACTATCGAACTCACTGCCACAGGAGAAATTCACGGAGAAAGGGGCTCTCCATGGCTACCAGCCATGGTGTCCAAGTTCTCCCTTCACTGGGGGGAGGGCAGTAAATTATTCTACCCTATTTGCACTGACCCCAAAGCATGTCTAGGATGAGCAGCCCCTCTTTCCCAGAGCAAAACAGCGGTTGCAAGAGAGGCTGAGATGACCCGGTTTTTGCAAGAGGGGGGCATCTTGAACCGCTGGGAGGAGTGCCGAGAGCAGAGACGCCCTGGCGCATCTGCGGCAGCACAACCGGGTGCCTTCCTCTGCTCCAGCTGCAACAAAACATGTCTCTCCTGCATCGGCCTCTGCAGCCGCAGCAGGGGCTGCAACTTCCCCGCAGTTTGACTTCACCCCCCAAAGACCCCCTCCTCCTTTGTCTCCCAAGACAGAAGGATGCCAACCGGCTGCAATCCATGGGGGCCTCGTGGCAAACGGACCCACAGAGAGTTCATAGAATCATAGAATCATAGAGCTGGAAGAGACCACAAGGGCCATCCAGTCCAACCCCCTGCCAAGCAGGAAACACCATCAAAGCATTCTTGACAGATGGCTGTCAAGCCTCTGCTTAAAGACCTCCAAATAAGGAGAGTTCACCACACTCCTTGGCAGCAAATTCCACTGCCGAACAGCTCTTACTGTCAGGAAGTTCTTCCTAATGTTTAGGTGGAATCTTCTTTCTTGAAGTTTGAATCCATTGCTCCGTGTCCGCTTCTCTGGAGCAGCAGAAAACAATCTTTCTCCCTCCTCCATATGACATCCTTTCATATATTTGAACATGGCTATCATATCACCCCTTAACCTTCTCTTTATGGGACAAATGGATGGAGGAGTGATGGATGGCCCCTAACTTAGCCGCCCAGAGTGGCAGGGGAGACCCAGCCAGATGGGCGGGGTATAAATAATAAATTGAAATTGAACTTCGATGGCTGTGCTCTGCCTCCACTCTGTGGGGCGGTATATGCCTCTGAATATGGGGAGAGTTGCTCTAGTGCTTGAATCCTGCTTGCCACTTTCCCCTAATAGGCATCTGCTTGGCCACTGTGAGAACAGGAGACTGGACTGGATGGGCCCCCGGTCTGATTCGGCTGGTTCTTCTTGTGTTCTTATGTCCTACTTGTGGACGTCACGCTGGCTGGGGGACACCAGAAGCTGCCTTGCAGCAAACCTCAGACCTGTTGGTCTATCTAGGTTAGTACTGTCCGCTCTGACTGGCAGCAGTGGCTCTCTGGGGCTTCAGAGGAGGGAGCCTGGGGCAGGGGAGCCCCACGGGCCTTTCCCGAACCGCAGCCTCCACTTGGTCACTGGGGAGTGCAGGATGCTGGCCTTGAGGGAGCCACCTGCGCAGGGCCAGCAGCCGCCGGGCTCTTCTTGAACACTTCAGCTGTGCTCACCTGGCAGCAGCAACGAGAGCCAGGTCTGGGAGGGGGCGATGGAGAGCATTGGAGGAGGCTGGTCCTTGGTCTCCATCGTCATCTTTATAGGGATGTTTAGCTCACGGCCAGCCACCTTCCCTGGGTGACCGAGGGAGGCTTAGGGAGAGTGAGTGACGGGCCTTCAAGGACACAGGTGACTCCCCTGAAAGTTAAGCAGCCCCCCCTCCCGGGATTAGCACATGTCGCCGCCGTTAAGACGAAGGCGGGTGGACGCGCCATGTTTTATTCAGAGCGCTGGCCCAGGTCTCCTGCCTCCTGTTTGCATTCGTAATCTATAATCCCTTCCATAATGCCAGATGAAGCTCCACCGACAGAATTCAAATGCCTGGGCCGAGCTGAGCTCTCAGGCTGCAGCAAAGGCTGTGTCCTTGGCACCCCATGGCAGGGAGGGTGGGGAGAAGCTGGGGGGGGTGGATCTGCAGCCTGGCCTGCGTAAGGGGAGGAGGAGGAGAGGGCTGCCCTCTAGGGTGGCTCACGCTGCGAGGGTCAGGGGGAGCAGCTGCTCGACCTGCAGAAGGCACCCTATCCAATGCCCAAGGGCAGCTCCAGGCCCCTGTCTGGAATCAAAGAATCACAGAGCTGGAAGGAACCTTGAGGGTCATCTAGTCCACCCCCTGCAATGCAGCAGGAATCTTTTGCCCAGTGTGGGGCTTACTTGAACCCACATCCCTGAGATAAAGAGTCCCACGCTTCACCGACTGAGCTATCCAGGACGGTGGGTCGGCAGCAGCGCTGGGCAATATCTGGTTTTCAACATCTGAAGATAGTGATAAATGTATCACAATGTCTGAAATAAGCATGGAGCTATGCAGAATCATTGGCTGGCTTCACATCCCCCCCCCCATATTGTGATGTTTGCATAGCACACAGACACACACATCATGATTTGCAGTATATTCCCAGGCCAAAAATGATGAAACCAGTATCACACTTCAAACCAGTTTTGGGCGATGTATTGATTTATCGCCCAGCTCCAGAAGGCAACACCTGAGAAGATGGAGGAAGAATGGTCTAGGTCTGGCAAGGCAGCTCCCCCTCCTCCTCCGCTCCCATCCCCATGTAAAACTTTTATTTTATTGGATTTGTTTCATAAAATTTATCTACCGCTTGGTTGTCAAAACCCTCAAAGCAGTTCACAAAGCACAAAGCAATGAAATTATGATATATATATATATATATATATATATATATATATATATATACACAGTGGTACCTTGGTTTAAGAACAGCTTAGTTTATAAACAACTTGGATTAAGACCGCTGAACTTTGCCTTGGAAGCAGAACATGTTTCGCTTCCTCTTGAGTGTGCTCCATAAATCGAGTCCCCCGCTGCTATGGGAAATCACACCTTGGTTTAAGAACGGACTTCCGGAAGGGATTAAGTTTGTAAACCAAGGTACCACTGGAGAGAGAGAGAGAAAGAGAAAGAGAAAGAGAAAGAGAAAGAGAAAGAGAAAGAGAAAGAGAAAGAGAAAGAGAGAGAGAGATTTAAAACCAGCAATAAACATGGGTGGGAGAGCTCACCAGCATTCTAGATATCTAAATAGAATTTTACCCACGAGAAAAAGTTTACCTACCGTGTTTCCCACATTTTAAGACGTGCCTATAAAATAAGCCATGGCACGATTTTCATGCGTTGAAAAAATATAAGACATACCCAGAAAATAAGCCGTAGGGCTAAGTGCAATTCTGGAGGGCCTCGCCAAAACACCCAGCAGCGCGCGCCGTGTGGAGCCCCGAGCCAGCAGGACCCAGCTGAAGCGCCAACAAAGCGCCCGGCAACGCCGCACAGAGCGCCCCGAGCCGCAGCAGGAGGAGGAGGCTTCAACGTGCTACAGAGCACTGCTGGGTCCCGCTGGCTCGGGGTGCTCCGCGTGGCGCTGCTGGGCGCTTTGTCGGCGCTTCAGCGGTGCGCGCTGTTGGGTCCCGCTGGCTCGGGACTCCACGCGGTGCGTGCTGCGGGCCCCGCTGAAGCACCGACAAAGCGCCCAGCAGCGCCACGCGGAGCACCCGGAGTCAGTGGGACCCAGCAGTGCTCTGTAGCACTTTGAATCCTCCTCCAGCGGCTCGGGGTGCTCTGCGCAGCGCTGCCAGGCGCTTTGTCGGCGCTTGAGCAGCAGCAGCAACTTACCGGTTAGTAAAAAAATTTGTGCTGTGGTCCATGGGGTCACGAAGAGTCGGACACGACTAAACGACTAAACAACAACAACAACAACAACCGAAAATAAGCCATAGGCTTATTTTCTTGAGTAAAATAAATATAAGACGGTGTCTTAAAATGTGAGAAACACGGTACAAGATTCCCTTCCTTCACATGTTCCCACTCAACCACTTCAGTCATAGGAATCGGTGCCACAGGTGCCACATGATACCTGCTCTATATTTGTAGGAAGTCAATCTTTTCGCGTGGCAACAGCTACACTGTGGAACTCCCTGCCTATTGCTACCCAGCAGCAGGTGCCTTCTGGTTATCTCCTGCTTGGACTACTGCAATGCGCTCTATGTGGGGCTACCTTTGAAGGTGACCCGGAAACTGCAACTAATCCAGAATGCGGCAGCTAGACTGGTGACTGGGAGCGGCCGCCGAGACCACATCACACCGGTCCTGAAAGACCTACATTGGCTCCCAGTATGTTTCTGAGCACAATTCAAAGTGTTGGTGCTGACCTTGAAAGCCCTAAACGGCCTCGGTCCAGTATACCTGAAGGAGCGTCTCCACCCCCATTGCTCAGACACTGAGGTTCAGCGCCGAGGGCCTTCTGCTGGTTCCCTCATTGCGAGAAGTGAGGTTACAGGGAACCAGGCAGAGGGCCTTCTCGGTAGTGGCGCCTGCCCTGTGGAACACCCTTCCATCAGATGTCAAGGAAATAAGCAGCTATCCTAATTTTAAAAGACATCTGAAGGCAGCCCTGTTTAGGGAAGCTTTTAATATTTAATGCTGTATTGTTTTAATATTCAATTGGGAGCCGCCCAGAGTGGCTGGAGAGACTCAGCCAGATTGGGGGGGTATAAATAATAAATTATTATTATTATTATTATTATTATTATTATTATTACACTCTTTTGGGCCCCGAAACAGCCAACAGAGTTAGCTCTTGCCTGGGAGGTGAGAGGGCACTGCATAAAAATGCGGCTGGGTCAGGGGCTCCCAAATGTTTTTTGGGCCCCTGCCGCCTTCAGTTCCAGGAACTCACCCCCAGGGCTCCCTACCCTAACCCACAAAAGGCATTATTTAGAACAGCGGTTTGGATGACCCACAAAGAAAGATAATAATCCAACCAAAAAAATTCAAAGCAGTAACAATTAGTTGTACATTCCTTCCACTTTAAGTCCAATTAAAACTATTTAGTTTGGTTCAGTGAAACAGACTCGATCCAGTGAGACCAGCTTTTCAAAATCTGGAAGTCACTAGCACCTCCAGTGCCCCCCACCCGCTGCCCCCCCGCCTCTTGGGAATCCCACCGCTTCCAGCAGGTGCTGCCACCCAGTGGCGGAGGAAGCCGCTTGGGCGCCTGGGGCGACACACCCAGGGGTGGGGCGAGTTGCCCATAGGGGGGCGGGGCACACCACGGGGCTTCTGGAGTCTGCCTGCCTCCTCCCACTCAGCCGCCCTACAGCTGGGGGGGGGGACCGTCTGGGCAGCGCGGAGCTTGCATGCACCCAAGCCACCGCGCCTCTTCTAGGAGTGATGTGTGGCTCGGGTGCACTGCATTTTGTCACCCTCCTCAGTGGTGACACCCGGGGCGGCCTGCACCCACTGCACCCCCCTTCCTCCGCGCCTGCTGCTACCCACTTGGCGCCCACTGCGCATGGAAGGCCTGATCCCTTTGGCTCAGGGGGGTGACCCCCACTCTGCCCCCAGGAAGGCAACGTTTGACACCTTCCTGCCAGGTGCCCTTGCACTATGGGAATGGGCGGGCGAGGGGCTGCAATGGTGCGGCCACAGGGGGGGGCATCCCAAAGTGGTCCTTGGAGTCCCTTATCGGCATTTGCACCGAGATCCCATTATGCATTCAGCCTCTGCCGTCCTGTTCTATCTTTATTCATGATCTCCCTTTGATTTCTCCTTCCTCCGATTGCGCCTCCTTCTCTTTCTTCCGATTATCTTTCTCCTTCCCGTATCTCAAGCTCTCTGTTGCTTTCTGCTATTCTCCCGGTAATTGTATTCTTTCTCTCTTCTCCCTCCCTGCCTCGACTTGCCCCTTGCCGCCTGCCAGGCACCGTCTCCCCCCTTCCTCCTCCTTCCCTCTCGCCTCGTCCAACAGGCGCCTTTTCGCTTTCCACTTTCCACCGCAAACAAACCCACAACAACCCCCCCAAATCCCCAGAGAAATGGACCCCAGCAGCTGGAGGACTGTTTGCTCACGCCAGGGACTTCTGTGTTTGCTTGTCTCGTAAAATTTACTCACCGCTTGATTGTAAATAAACAGACAAACAAACCTTAAAGCTGTTGGCGGAAAGATGCTGCAAGAAAACCAAACTTAAAATCACAATGAAACACTTTAAAAACATGCCAAAGTTAAAATACCAAAACAGATTAAAATTACCTCCACGTTTTTTGCAGGTGCAGAAATCTCAATAGGCAGGGAGTTCCACAGGGTAGATAGAGGCTGCCACACTAAACAACCGAGTCCTTACCAGCGCAGAAAGGGGGTTATGTGGCACCTGTAAACATGGTCCCTGAGACCTCTGAAATGCCCAAGGGGGGGGGGGTGACTGGTGTGGGCAGAGTTATTTGGGAATATTTCTGGATCAATCCTTCTCCGCAAGCAGAATTTCACAGAGCCAGCTCAGAGGAGCCTCGTTGTATCAGGCCAGCGACCCATCTCAAGGTGGGGCATGTGGTTCTCCCTCTCCTCGCAGCAACCCTGCGAGGTAGGTCAGCCTGAGAGGCAGTGACTAGCTCCCAAGGTTGCCTGGAGGATTCGAACCCCGGTCTCCAGGGTCCTAGTCCTCATTTAACGTCCACAACAACCTTGCGAGGTAGGTTGCTCTGAGAGGCAGCGACTGAGCCCCCAGGTCACACCCAGCGAGCTTCGTGACTGAGCGGAGGATCCGAACCCTTGTCTCCCAGGCCCCTAGTGCAATGCTCTAATTCTTACACTACACTTGCTCTCTACTTTATGCTATTTTATACAAAAGCCAATAAAAATTATTTTTTAAAATGAACGACAAAGTACCTCCTCAAAAACAGGCGAAACCAACCACAGCAAATGAGGCAACTTGTAAGGTGGCAGGCGCTGAGCTCCCAAGAGCATGAAAATATCCCTGTGGCTGCGGCTGGGTCAAAGGAGCCTGTTCCCACATGGGAAGAAGCCCACCAGCAGGACCTGAGAGCAGCAGGGAAGGCGCACATTCCCACTGCCCCCCCCCCAAGGCCTTTGCTTCTGGCAGGGCTCAGCCATAGTGTTATGTACTGAGCTGAATCCTAGAACAATAGGATTCAGAATCAGCGGGAGCTACCCAATCCAACTCCAGGTGGAAGTGAATCCGCAACCTGATTGGCCTGCTGGAGCAGCCAATCAGGCGGCTGGCAGAAGTGAATCTGCTACCTGATTGGCCTGTAGGAGCAGCCAATCAGGCTGCAGGCAGAAGTCAATCCACAATATAATTGGCCCACAGGTGTAGCCCTGAAGTAGCCAATCACGCAAGGCCCATTGTGTAAATAATGTATATAAGCAGATGGTTTTGGGAAAAGAGCCATTTTCGTCTTCTCTTCTTCTCCTTGATGAATATGAGCTGAATAAAGAGCATGAAATTCACTCTCGACTCCGAGTATATTTCACTGGCGACGAAGGTGGGATCCTGCTGAGCTGACCGCCACCACGCACTGCACCGCAGCACCGCCACCTGCTGCACCGCTGCATCGCACCGTGCATCCAGGCTTCAGCTCCAGGACCCAAGGAACCCAGAATGGCAACCGACAGCAGCTTCTTGCCATTCAAACCAGCATCAGGAGACTGGGAAGGGTACGCCGCCCGTTTCAACTTCCTCCTGCAAGCGAAAGAAGTCACCAACGATGCCATGAAGAGGGCGACATTCTTCAGCGTCTGTGGAGAGGAGACGTTTGAAATCGCCCGGGCTCTCCTTGCACCTAGAGATGTCGCTACCGTCTCTTACAAAACAATAATGGAACGGCTGAAGGAGCACTTTTCACCACAGCCCTCGGTGGTAGCTTGCCGAAATGCCTTCTACGCAAAGCGGCAAGCCCCGGGGGAAACCATAACTGGGTTTGTGACCTCCCTCCGCCAAGCCGCCCGGTTATGCAACTTCTCAGAGTTGGAGAACATGCTTCGTGACCGCCTCGTCGGTGGCCTGAGGGACGAGATGTTGCAACGACGCCTCTACGCCAAAAAAGACCTCACGTTCCAGATTGCTCTGGAGGAAGCCCTGGCAACCGAAGCCGCCGAGAGGTCAACGCAAGAGGCACGACCGGCCCCGCCATCCCAACCGAGGGTCTACCACGAAGACCTCACCGACGAATCCGAATCTGACAGGGAGGAAGTACACCGAGTACAGCGGCGCACTCAAGCAGCACACACACCACAGCAGCCTCGACGAGAAGGAGGGAACTGTGCAAGCTGCGGGGAGAACCACGAGAGGAGGACCTGTCGTTTCCGCAACGCAGAGTGCAGGCAGTGCAGAAAATTGGGACACATCGCCCGGGTGTGTCGGGCTCGACTCACCCGTCGACAAGCATCAGATGACCGACCCAGGAGCCCCAGGTCACACGGCACCATGCACCAAGGCAACTCGACGGAGATCACGGACTACCAGGTATTCCAGTTGCCCCATCCCAGCACAGAGAAAATTTATATAGAGGTACAGATAGAGGGAGCCCCATGCCGCATGGAGCTGGACACGGGTTCAACTCTATCCATAATCTCGGCCCGAACATTAAGGGAACTGTGCCCTAATGGGGGTCCCAAACTAAGGCCGGCCCCATTCACCCTCCGGGACTTCAAGAAACGTAAGGTCCCTACAATGGGGGTGGGGACCTTCAGGGTGCAATATCGAGGGCGAAAGCAACAATTGGACTTGCTGGTAGTTAAGGGCCCCTACGTTAGCTTACTGGGACTGGCATGGTTTGGACCTCTGGGGCTAGCCGTTACCGGGGTGAACCGCACTAGCTTACAAGTGGACGTGGACGCCATATGCAAAGAGTTTCCAGGGGTTTTCGATGGGGCATTGGGACGATATACAGGACCCCCCATTGCCCTACAGCTAGACCCCGCTGTACGACCCATCAGGCACAAGGCCCGCCGGGTCCCGTTCGCCCTGAAACCCCGCATAGACGAGGAATTGGACCGGCTCGTGGAGCAAGGAGTGCTGGAGCCGGTGCCCAACGCCCCCTGGGAAACTCCAATTGTCACACCCGTCAAGCCTAACGGTTCGGTCCGCATCTGTGCAGACTACAAATGCACCATAAACAAGGCTCTCACGGCCCATGCATACCCAGTGCCAGTGGTCAGCCATGTCCTCGCCACCCTGGCTGGGTCAAAAATCTTTGGCAAACTGGACTTGGCCCAAGCGTATCAACAGTTGCCTGTGGACGAAGCCACAGCAGAGGCTCAGACGATTGTGATGCACAGAGGGGCATTCAGAGTAAAGCGGCTGCAATTTGGCGTTAGCGTGGCACCAGGCATATTCCAGAATCTAATGGACTCTCTCCTTAAAGGGATTCCTGGCGTCACCCCCTTCTTCGATGATGTACTGATCGCCGGGCCCACACCAGAGGAATTTGAGGACCGCCTCCGCTCCGTCCTGCACCGTTTCCAGACGGCGGGCCTCAAGGTGAAGCGGGAAAAGTGTTTACTGGGAGTGCCGCAGGTGGACTTTCTGGGATTTAAGGTGGACGCAGAAGGGGTCCATCCAACCGGTGACAAGGTACGGGCCATTTGTGAGGCCCCAGCGCCCAAGAGCAAGCCCAAACTTCAGTCATTCTTGGGACTATTGAACTTTTACCATGCCTTCCTTCCCCATAAGGCAGCGGTAGCGGAGCCCCTACACAGACTCCTAGATAAAAGGGCCCCTTGGGTGTGGGGCCAGCGACAAAGGGCCGCATTCCAGGCAGTCAAGGACTTGCTCGTCTCGAACTCGGTCTTGGCACACTTCGACGAGAGGCTGCCAGTGGTGCTGGCATGCGACGCCTCTCCCTATGGCATCGGCGCTGTCCTGGGACACCAACTCCCGGATGGAAGAGAGGTGCCGGTGGCATACTTCTCCCAGACGCTTGCTGCAGCCGAACGAAACTACTCACAGATTGACAAGGAGGGTCTGGCAATCGTGAAGGGCGTAAAAAAATTCCATGATTTCTTGTACGGGCGGCCCTTTACCATAGTGACTGACCACAAGCCGTTGCTTGGCCTGTTTGCCCCCGAGAAGCAGACCCCCCAAGTGTTGTCTCCACGTGTCCTCAGGTGGTCAATTTTCCTTGCCGGCTACCAGTATGCACTAATCCACCGCCCTGGGAAGGCGATGGGCCACGCAGACGCACTCAGCAGGCTACCACTACCAGAAACAGGCCCCGACCCAGCGCCTGCGCAAGAGGTTATGACCCTGGAGCTGCTTCCCGACCGACCCATTCAGGCACAAGAAGTTGCGCACCATTCCACAAAAGATAGGGTCATCTCCCGGGTCCTGGACTGGGTGTGGCGAGGATGGCCCAGCAGCAGCCCCGGGCCAGAATTCGCTGGCTACACAAACCGCAAACATGAACTGTCGGCCCACAAGGGGTGCCTGTTATGGGGAAGCAGGGTTGTTGTTCCCCAGCCCCTCCGCAAAAGGGTCCTCACAGCCCTACACGAGACACACCCAGGGGTAGTGAGGATGAAGGCCCTTGCCAGGAGTTATGTGTGGTGGCCGGGGATTGACAGAGAGATAGAGGCCTGGGTCCAAAACTGCCAGACCTGCCAAGAATCCCGCCCGGATCCCCCAAGGGCCCCAGTCCAGCCCTGGGAGTCCGCCCGACATCCATGGTCACGCTTGCACGTGGACTTCGCTGGCCCCTTCCAGGGAAAAACATTCTTCATAGTGGTGGATTCCTACACCAAATGGCTGGAGGTCGCACTGGTACCGTCCACTTCTACGGCGGCAGCCATCCGGGTACTACGTAAGCTGTTTGCAACCCACGGGCTCCCTGACACCCTCGTCTCGGACAATGGAACCGCATTCACGTCAGAGGAGTTCCAGACCTTCACAGCGCAGAACGCCATCCGCCACATCCGCTCAGCACCATTCCACCCTGCCACCAATGGCCATGCGGAGCGCATGGTGCGGACCACCAAGGACAGCCTCCGCCGCATAACACAAGGGGACTGGGAATACCGCCTTGCCGCATTTCTTCTAGCACAGCACAGCACCCCAAGCACAACGACGGGCCGGAGCCCAGCTGAACTACTCATGGGCCGGCGCCTTGCAACTAGACTGGACCGACTTCACCCCGACAGAGCTCAGGATGAGGTAGTGGTGGGGAAAGGCAGGAACCCCCGGACATTTGTGGCCCAGGACCCAGTGTATGCAAAGGATTTTGGGGCAGGCCCAGCATGGGTACCCGCCACAGTCACCAAGGTGACCGGTCCCGTGTCGTACGAGGTACTAACGGAAGGGGGGCAATGTTGGCGCCGCCACTGCGACCAGCTACGGCGACGATTCCCAGGAGGAACCCGGGAGGAGAGCGGGACAGAGGGGTCCCAAGGGGAAAGCAGGGCAGTGAGGCCTGTAGAGCGAGAGGGGTGGGCAGGGGAAGCAGAAGCAGTAGGCACAGAGGGGCGCCCCGAGGCTGGAAGGACACCGGAACCAGAGTCACAACCTAGTGGTTCAGTGGCGCCAGACCAGACAGCCCCGGCACAGCCAGCAGCCTCGGAACACGAGCCAGAACCAGAACCCCTGACCAAGGAACACCCCAGGCCACAACGCACACGGAGGCGGCCAGCAGACCTTGGGGACTACGAATGCAACTTCCCGGGCAGGACTGGAACTTAGAGGGGAGGGGTGTTATGTACTGAGCTGAATCCTAGAACAATAGGATTCAGAATCAGCGGGAGCTACCCAATCCAACTCCAGGTGGAAGTGAATCCGCAACCTGATTGGCCTGCTGGAGCAGCCAATCAGGCGGCTGGCAGAAGTGAATCTGCTACCTGATTGGCCTGTAGGAGCAGCCAATCAGGCTGCAGGCAGAAGTCAATCCACAATATAATTGGCCCACAGGTGTAGCCCTGAAGTAGCCAATCACGCAAGGCCCATTGTGTAAATAATGTATATAAGCAGATGGTTTTGGGAAAAGAGCCATTTTCGTCTTCTCTTCTTCTCCTTGATGAATATGAGCTGAATAAAGAGCATGAGCGGAGGATCCGAACCCTTGTCTCCCAGGCCCCTAGTGCAATGCTCTAATTCTTTCACTACACTTGCTCTCTACTTTATGCTATTTTATACAAAAGCCAATAAAAATTATTTTTTAAAATGAACGACAAAGTACCTCCTCAAAAACAGGCGAAACCAACCACAGCAAATGAGGCAACTTGTAAGGTGGCAGGCGCTGAGCTCCCAAGAGCATGAAAATATCCCTGTGGCTGCGGCTGGGTCAAAGGAGCCTGTTCCCACATGGGAAGAAGCCCACCAGCAGGACCTGAGAGCAGCAGGGAAGGCGCACATTCCCACTGCCCCCCCCCCAAGGCCTTTGCTTCTGGCAGGGCTCAGCCATAGAATCATAGAACTGCAGATCTGGGAGGGACCCCCGAGGGTCATCCAGTCCTGCAATGCAGGGATCTCAGCTGAAGCATCCATGAGAGAGACACAGGCTGAGAGGGCTGTGGCCGAGGGGTCCACATCTGCCTGGCACGCAGAAGGCCCCGGGTTCAATCCTTGAACCCTGGGCAGCTGCTGCCTGTCCGTGTAGTAGACATCCCAGAGCTGAGATGGACCAGCGGCCTCCTGAGGCTCAAGGCGGCTTTCTCTGGACGGCAGCCAGAAGCATTGGTGCAAGAGGCCCTGCAGTGCTCCCGGGCATGCTCAGCCCTCGCCCGCCCATGCGCCGGAGCCACTCTCCTCGGCTCATCGGAGAGTGTTCCTTGCTCCCGCAATGTTGCTACTTCCTTGGCGAGAGCTTCTTACCTGAGGCTGTTGCTCAACTGATTTGTAGTCTGCAAAGTGGCATCTCCAAGTGCTAATTGGATCGTTATCCTTTCCTGGCTTTCTTTGCACCAGATGGCGGAGGGTTGTGCGCCGCCGCCTGTGCCTGCCTCCTCATTGTCTTTTTATATTCTCCGCGGAAGCGTTGCCTTAACTCTTTCGAGGAGGCCTGTTCCGAGAACAATCGGTGCCCACGTTTTCCTGGACTGGTCCCCGTCCCTGGCACTGGCCAGGCAACAGAAGAAGAGGAAGAACTCAAGGAGCGGAGGAGTCTTTTCATGCCACCCTGTCATGTCTGCTTGAACCAGAATACATCCCCCTGTATGTTGAAGGGAGCTAGCTGGTAGATTTGTTTGAATCTCTTGAGTTAAGCGAGTCAGTCTGGCTTGCCCAGAATGGATCGTTCCTGGTAAATCCCCTTTGTCTCCTCTTAAAAAGAATAAAGGCACAGCAGTCTTCGTTCAAAAGTAATGATAAGAAGTTTACTTACATTCAGTTCGCAGTATGATCCTGAAGGCAGTTACAGAAGAGGGTGTGGATTCATCCCATATGGGGATTGAGCCCATGTGTTGCTGGCTGAGAGCCAGCAGACAGCAAAAGCATCAAGATGGAATAAAACGAAGAAGAAGGGAAGATGGCTGCGTGACCAGCCCTTTTATGGAGTCTCCCAGGGTCAGGCCCATCTACCTGGTCACACGCAGGGGGAGGATGCTCCAGACCAGGTGTGACAGGAAGTCCTCCTGCCTGGAGTAACATCCCCCTGCGTGTCCACTCTGGGCAAACAGGAAATGTTGAACTTGACTGCTATGGTGATGTGGCATCCCACACCTTCCAACCTTATAGTCCTAAATTTCCAAGGCCCAGGAACTCTATTTCCCACCAGAGTCCTAAGATTCACTCCTCAGGGCTGTGGACATAATGCATTTTGATTTCAGTAAGGCTTTTGACAAAGTCCCCCATGATATTCTCGCAAGGAAGCTGGTAGAATGTGGGTTGAACGAGGTAACTGTTAGGTGGATTGGTAGCTGGTTGACTGACCAAACCCAAAGAGGACTCATTAATGGTTCCTCATCACCCTAGAAAAAAATGACTGGTGGGGTGCCACAGGGCTCTGTCCTGGGCCCATTGTCATTCAATGTCTTTATAAATGACTTGGATGAAGGAATTGAGGGGACGATCATCCAATTTGCAGATGACACCAAACTGGGAGGGGTAGCTGATGCCATAGAAGACAGAATCGGGATTCAAGGTGACCTTAACGGATTGGAGAACTGGGCACAAGATAACAAAATGAATTTCAATAGGGACAAATGTCAGGCTCTGCACTTAGGCATTAAGAACCAGATGTGCAAATATAGGATGGAGGACAACTGGCTTACTAGCAGTGCATGTGGAAAGGAACTAGGGCCACAAGCTTAATGTGAGTCAACAGGGTGATGCAGCGGGGGGGGGGGGGGATCTACCGCTATTCTAGGCTGCATCCACAGAAGTATTCTGTTCAGTTCAAGGGACCACACGTGGCAGGTGGTAGGAGGCAGGAGAATTGGCAATATGCTGCCAGGGCATCACATGACCTGCCCTGGGCCCCCTGAACTAGACTAGATGACTCCTGAGGTCCCTTCCAACTCTACAGTCCCATGATTCCTGGGCCACCTGCTTTCATGCCTCTGCCTGTCATCCCCCCCACCCCCCACGCCCATCAACCATTTGCACATCCCCTGCAAAGGATTCTGTTTCTTGGTTTCTCTGCAAAAAAACGTGTCAGTCGCCTTTTCACTTTGAGCTCAGGGTGACATACTGGAAATATATGTTAAATCTCTCGAGAGAACACAATGCAGTGAAATCAGTCAGTGTGCCTGAAACCACTAACAAGGAGGCGTAAAATAGGACTAATTAAAATGCCTTGAAACCGGGCAGGTGGGCGGGGAGGGGGGAGGTCACAATCCAGCCAAAGGATAGCTCTCTGCTCCACTTACTTTCCGAATAAGTTTAAGAGAAGCCAGGAGCTCTCCTACTGGGGCTAGAGAATCATAGATGGAGTAGCGTATGGCTGGATCATGTCCATGATTATGTCCGCACCAAAACACCAGCCCATTCTCCTGCCCCCATTTAATCCAGATTTACTCCTTCCACAGAAAATCTGGTGTGTGGGGAGGGGGTGCTATGAGTTTGGGGGTGCGTCCCTTGTAATTTCCGCAACGTTGGATCCAGCAAGGGTTGAAATCCAATGGAGGAGTCTATGGCAGTTTTCTCAGGGGCCACTTGAGTATCACAAAAGAAGTTGCTCTGCGCCAGAAGGTAAATGGATGGGCCTGCCCCCCGCCTCACCTGGCTGGGAGTCGAAAAGAACAGAAGCCATTAAGAAGGTGGTGTGAGAGCGGAGCTAGAAGCAGGCATTAGCGGAGACACAGAGCCATGCTGGATTTCTGCTAGAAGCCATGGCTGGGACGAAGGGAGAAGCAAGACATTTTTGGGGTGCTGATGCTGGGAGCCCCTCCATCCTAGGCTCAGGTTGTCTATATGTGTAGATCAACCACAAAGCCCAAAGCCAGCGCTCTCGGCTGTCCCTCATTCCAAGGAAACCGAGCCCTCCATAAGCGCCTGGAAGCCCTGGAATTTCTCGGCGCTCAGAGGTTGGTGTGGTAACAATATATAGTATTAGGCAACCAGGAGCGTATGTCTGTGTCCCAACCTACTTATTTCATTTATCCATTTTCAACGCTTCTGAAAAGTTGCTGGAAACCAGAGGAGGCGAGGGGACACTTGTGCTCCAATCCTGCTGGCACCTGGTTGGCCACTGGGAGAACAGGCTGCTGGTCTAAATGGGCTGCTGGCCTGATCCTGCAGGCACTTATTACGTTTTTATGACTTGGGGAGGGAAGGACATCGACTCAGGCCTCAAAGTGTACTTTGCTGCCGTGGGACCTCTTTCCACCTTCCCTCCTCTTCCTCCTTCCCTGGCATCTGGGTAAAAAAAACCTCCATTGGGGAAGAACGCCAACCCCTCTTTGTAGTCTGCAACTGCTGCTCTCTTGGCAGGACTCCAGAATGGTGGGTGGGTGGGTGGAACCCCCACCCCCACTCCCCCATCCCCCACCCACCCAGCAACTCCTCCCAAAGTCAGGCCGATATCATCCAGGGTTGCATTTGACTCTGAATTGATCCCACTTTGTTTGCTGAGAGAGAGGGGAGCGTGGAAGGGGTGCAGGTCTCCTTGGTGATGATGTTACCACCACTTAATGCCTTGCCCCTGGGGCCACCAGCTCAGCGTCAGGGTCAGGGCAGGGCCAGCATCAAGGTAGAGGTCCTGAACCTGCCTCTGCCCCCCCCCCCCGCCCTGCCGAAAGCCTCGCCTTCTGCCTGCCCTTGCATGCTGTCAGTTGCCCGCCAGAGCGGCATGCTTCTGCAAGAATTATATTTGCAAGTCTAATTTACCAGGCTGTGTGCGGAGGATGGAGACCTGTTAAGTCAGAGGCAGCTTCTGCATCAAAATGTTTAGCCTGGAGAAGAGGAGATGCAGAAGGGACCCTGAGGGTCATCCATTCCAACCCCCTGCAATGCAGGAATCTCAGCTCAGGCATCCCATGATGCAATGGCCATCTTCAAATATTTACAGGGTTGTCACATGGAAGATATAGTGAATAGGATCCCAGAGGCACCCACTCCAGTCTCTTACTTTCTGGGACCTGTGGGATAGGCCAGTGTGGTGGAGTGGTTAAGAGCGGTAGACTCGTAATCTGGGGAACCGGGTTCATGTCTCCGCTCCTCCACATGCAGCTGCTGGGTAACCTTGGGCTAGTCACACTTCTCTGAAGTCTCTCAGCCCCACTCACCTCACAGAGTGTTTGTTGTGGGCGAGGAAGGGAAAGGAGAACGTTAACCGCTTTGAGACTCCTTCGGGTAGTGATAAAGCGGGACATCAAATCCAAACTCTTCTTCTTCTTCTTCTAGGCCTGGGGGCAGGTAGGGTGGCTGAGAATAGACCAGTTCCATCACTTCCCTTGATCTGGACACTATACTTTTGTTGAAAGGGACGCGGGGGGGCGCTGTGGTCTAAACCACTGTGCCACTTGCACTTGCCGATCAGAAGGTCAGCAGTTCGAATTCCCACGACGGAGTGAGCTCCCGTTGCTCTGACCCAGCTCCTGCCAACCTAGCAGTTCAAAAGCACACCAGTGCAAGTAGATAAATAGGTATCACTGTGGCAGGAAGGTAAAGGGTGTTTCTGTGTGCTCTGGTTTCTGTCACAGTGTCCTGTTGTGCCAGAAGTAGTTTAGTCCTTCTGGCCATATGACCCGGAAAGCTGTCTGCAGACAAACGCTGGCTCCCTTGGCCTGAAAGTGAGATGAGGGCCACACCCCATTGTTGCCTTTGACTGGACTTAACCGTCCAGGGGTCCTTTACCTTTACCTTCTTACCCAGGGGTCTCCAAACTAAGGCCCGAAGGCCGGATGCGGCCCAATCGCCTTCTAAATCTGGCCCGCGGACGGTCCTGGAATCAGCATTTTTTACATGAGTACAATGTGTCCTTTTATTTAAAATGCATCTCTGGGTTATTTGTGGGGCATAGGAATTCGTTCATATTTTTCTTCAAAATATAGTCTGGCCCCCCACAAGGTCTGAGGGACAGTGGACCGGCCCCCTGCTGAAAAAGTTTGCTGACCCCTGTCTATACTTTTGTTGATGCAGTCTAGAATTGCCTTAGCTTTTTTTGCCGCTGCATCACACTGTGGTCGTCGGCTGTTGCAACATCACTTTGGTCATTTGTCGTTGAATATTAACCCAGGCTTGATGAGATGGGGGGGCGGCATTTGACCGCAAGACCAAGGAAGGTGGCGGCGGTGGGTGGGTGGGGGGAGACGCCCCTTGGTGCCCAGGCTTTGCCAGGGAGAATAACAGGCCTCCTCCCCATTAGCACATCAAAGGGATGGCAGGATCTGGAAAGATAAGGAGGAATGCAATGTGCAGACCAGACAGCCCTTTCCCAGCCTGGCTGCACATTGAGAACATAGGAACCTCCAAAGAGCCAGCTGGATCAGACCTGTGGGGGCCCATCCAGTTCTGCCACCTGTACTCACAGTTGCCAACCAGGTGCAAGCGGGATTCAAGCACAGGAGCAGCACTCTCCCCTCCAGAGGTTTCCAGCAGCAGATATTAAAATCACTGCAAGGCGTTGGCATATCCCTGACAGGTCAGCCGAGCACAGCTGGCGCCGGCCATGGCATGTCCCTCGCACGGGGCCTGCCCTTGATGGGGGCTCATCTCTCGCCAGTGGAATGAGAGGTCTCGAACACAGAGCAATGGAAGGGCAGGAAAGAGGCAGGGAGGAGGGCAATGTGGATGCTGCCGGTTGGGGCGAACCCTTTGTCCTCTTTCTGTCCCAGATTCCTCCATTCATCCTGCAAAGGCCTGAGGTGCCCCTCCCAGACTCCAGGGCAGCTTCAAAGAACGCAATCCAAGGGCACAGGAGGATCTTGGGGGGGTCCGTTTGGGAGAGGTCAGCATCAGCCCCTACAGAACGTCCTCAGGAGCTGGACACCTGGCTGCTTCTACCTGCAAAGGTCTCTTGGAAGGCGCCTGTCCGGCCTCCGTGCCATTGGGCACCTTTCTTGGGCACCTTTCTTGGCCGGACTTCTCTGACAGCCAGGAAGGAGTCTTCTGCTCCTCTTGCGCCATCTCCAAACCCGCCTTTGCCGTGCCCTTTCGGCTTGTGCTTCCTCTTTGTTGATTTACGTATATATTGCATTTATATCTCCCGGGATGCTGGGCTAGATGGGCCCCTGGCCGGATCCTGCAGGGGTATTCTTAGGTCCTGACACCCTCCTCCCTGGCCAAAGATGCCACCCAGGTCATTGCGAGGGGCCCTTCCTTCTGGGTCACACACAGAGACTCCGACTGGTCCCTGCTCTCCGCCTGGGCAGGATGATCTGCAGCTCAGCTCAGGGGTGCCTTGTGGTGGGGATGTCTCACTTCCCAAGGACACCTGTGTGAAGAAGCTCCAGGCAGGTGGGTGTTGGGTACCAAGAGGCGAGGAGAGAAGCTTGGGTGGAGAGGATTTCTACGGGGTCGGGTTCAGGGGGGAATCCAAGTTGCAGAGAGAGAGAGAGAGGGAGACGGAGAAAAATGATGGGTGAAAAGTTATCTGCTCCCACTGAGTGATGATCAGAGTGCCAAGGGGTCTGGGGGATGTAGGGAGGACAGAAGGGGGGGCCCTCAATCTCCATCCTTGGCCGGAAGGGTCCTTCTGTAGCAATTTCCCCATGCAAAATACCTGCGCTTCAGTAAACCCCCAGCTTCTTCCGTTCACAAAGGGACGGGGGGGGGGGAGCTGGAGAACAAATGAAGAGTTCAAAATGTGAAACGATTAAAAATAAACTAACCTAAATCGAAGGCGGCCGAGATAAGGCGTCAGAGCCCCGTCTCCCTATTTAACATTCATTGGATTGAATAATCAGGCCTCATTATCTCAAATTGGCTGCCTATTTGCCCTCAAAATGCTAATTTGGAAGTTGGCTGCAAGCGCCGTCCTGCCTATTTTGACTAAAATATGATTTTGCTTTATTGTGCCCCTGCCTGTAGCTCCGGGGGCCTTTCCAGTTTAAAACAAAATAATAATAATATGAAAAAACAGAGAGAAAATTCTATCAAAGTCTTGCCTGGGAAGAAGAGGGAAAAGGCGCTCTGTTCATTGTGGCAGTTTTGTCGTGTCCCCCCCCCCTTCCCACCCGCCGGACCTGCTTTGCGTAGAAATGGCATTTCCTAGCCTTGAAGTAAAATTAGAAGTGTTATCAGCATTTTCTTTTAGGGGATGGACAGTTTATCATTAATCTCGCAAAGGGAAATGGAGGAAATATTTTTATTAGTATGATTGTTTCACCAGGGGACAAACGGCGCCTCGGCCCCCTCCTCCCAGTGAAGCTTCCTGCCTGGCTTCTGACCTCGAAAGAGATGGAGGCAGCTCCCTTTCCCTTCTAAACGGCTCTTTAGGGCTTCATGAGGCCTCATTGCATGGATCATGAGCGTCTAATGGGAAGCAAAGAGGAAACAGCTGGGAAGGTGGGCAGAGATACCTGCCAGGCGAGGGCTGGCATGGATGGCTGGGCAGGTGGGCATCCGTGGCAGGTGGCGGGGGGGGCAGGGAGATTGCCAGGCCAGAGGTGGTGGGGAGGGTGGGCATGAGCTGCCTGACCCCTGGGGCGGGAAAAATGCACGTTGGGTTCCTGGTGCGCACCACCACTGACCTTCCAAGCGTCCCCGTTTTCCAGGGACAGTCCCAGATTTACAGAAGCCGTCAAGGTTTCTGATTTGGTCCCGGAATGTCCCCTTTTCCCTTAAAGGTCAAGGTAAAGGGACCCCTGACCATTAGGTCCAGTCGCAACCGACTATGGGGTTGCGGCGCTCATCTCGCGTTATTGGCCAAGGGAGCCGACGGACAGCTTCCAAGTCATGTGGCCAGCATGACAAAGCCGCTTCTGGCAAACCAGAGCAGCGCACGGAAACGCCGTTTACCTTCCCGCTGGAGCGGTCCCCATTTATCTACTTGCACTTTGACGTGCTTTCGAACTGCTAGGTAGGCAGGAGCTGGGACCGAGCAACGGGAGCTCACCCCGTCACGGAGATTTGAACCACCGACCTTCTGATCAGCAAGCCCTAGGCTCTGTGGTTTAACCCACAGCGCCACCCGTGTCCCTTTTCCTTAGGGTGTCCCTATTTTCATGTTGGAGGGGGTGCCACCGCTGCCGCCATGGGTCTGGTGAGTTTCCATAGTTCAGACCCCGCTCAAGGCGGCATATGGCAAGAAAAGATTTGCATCATTGCTTTTTGAATCCGTCCACTCGGGTCCTGCCCTCTGAAGCAGCAGGAAACAAGCCTGCCTTGCAGGAGGCTGGACTACTTGACCCTTGGGGGTCCCTTCCAACTCTATGAAAAGGCACATTGATCAAAAGTGGGGGCATCTCCAGCGAAGGGTGGGCTTGCGGAAACCAGGCCAGCATTTCTGTTTCCTCTTGCCATCAGGCCACCCGCCTGTTCTGCCCAGCAGAGGCACCTGAACCCTGCCCCACTTGGCCTGCCATGGGAGAGCTGGGCAAGGGGTGGCACTGGCCCCCTCTGTGGTTTTCCGGCCGCAGCTGGCCTGGCCAGACTGACAGGAGCCGTAGCCCCTTGGAGGAAAGCAATCAGGCTGGGCGATTCTCCTGCACACAATTCTTATTTACATTCTGACCCTTCCTAACAGTCAATCAATAGAGAATAACGCTGGAATAATATAGAGAGTTAAGGACCCCATTCAGAGCCCAGGATTAGGGATATTGAAGGGCAATTGCTCTGAAAATCGCCTCAATCCTGCTTTAGTGATGCCATCATTCACTCGCCAGATTACCCAGCATTCCTCTGGGTGCCTTTAAATGACCTCTTTCGGATGATGCTGCGCCCAGATCTGTTTGCACAGCAAACTGCAATTGTAGCCAAGATTAAGAGGGGCAATGTAGCGGCAATGTAGGGGGGGGGCAGCTGTTGAAAAATAAGCCTGGAAATCCCCAGCTCTCAATTCTGAGGGCGTCTCCTCGCCACGTTTGGCAATGACTTTCCAGACCGGACAGATGGACCGGGTGCCCCCTCCCTCCAGCCCCTCCGTGTCCGTCCGGCCCAGCTGGTGTCCCGGGAGCCGTGGAAAGGGCACAAAGGGGAAGGGAGGGGCCCCAGAGGCAGGCAGGGAGGCCCAAGAGCCCTGCTTAGGGGCAGGGGGGCTCATGCAGGAGGACAAAGGTGAGACCCCCCCCATACCCCCTTCCAGGCCTGGGCGAAGCGAACTCATTGAAAGCAATGGCAAGGCTGGAGAGCTTTGAGTGCAAAGAGGATCACGGAATCATACAATTGGGAGGGAACCCTGAGGGTCATCTAGTCCAACCCCCTGCAACGCAGGAATCTCAACTAAAGCATCCAGGGACAGGTGGCCCCACAGGAATGTAAGAAGAGTCCTGCAGAATCAGGCCCATGGCCCACCTAGTCCAGTATCCTGTTCTCACAGGGGCCAAGCAGACGCCCCAAAGGGAGAAGCAGGACCCGAGGAACCCTCTCCCCTCCTGGGGTCTCCAGCAACCGGTGTTCAGAAGCCACGCTCCCTCCCCAGACCCTCTCCTCCAATCCTCTTTCCAAGGCACCCCAGGTGGGAGGGAGCTCCACAGGGAAACTCTGCCCTGCCTGGAGATGGTCTTTCTCGTACCTGCCCTGGATCTTCCAACATTCAGCTCCATTCGATGTTCACGACTTCTTCTTCTTTTATTATTTTCAGTTTATATACATTTTGATAGTTTTACCGTCTTTTCAACATTTCAAACCTCGGCTTCCTTCCTCCTCTTTCTGCAGTTCCTTCAATTCATATTTAGCATTTCCTGCATATTCTAAATCAACTTATTCTTCTATCCATCTGCTTTATTTACTTTTCTGAAGCTGCAGGTTGTTGCAATGATCCTGCCCATGTCTGTTTCCAATTTATTTGTACATATTCAATAAACCATTTCCATTCTTTTATAAAGAGTTTGTTGCCTTGGTTTCTTTTTTCCCTGCTAAGTTCTGCCATTTCTGCATAGCCCATGAGTTTTGGTACCCTTTCTCCTTTCGCCAGGACTCCTGCTTCTAGATGCTCATGACTTCTAGTGTTACGAGAGAGGGAGGAAAACTTCTCTCTGGCCACGCACAACTTTATCAACTTCTGTCATGTTGTCTCTGCCTCGCCTTTTCTGCAAACTAGAAAGACCCAAATACTCCAGCCTTTTGCATGTGGCTCAGAGGACAGGAGCCTCCGACCCCCCAACCCCTGGGGTCTCCTCCCACTTGGCACTGGGTCCCTTGAATCGCGCCAACCTCAATCAGGCTCCCTCGGGATGCTATGAACTACAACTCCCATCAGCCCCAGTGCCATATGGCTCTGCTGTCCGGGGAAGAGGATAATCGTTGTCCTCCAAAACATCTGAAGGTCACCAGATTAAGGGAGGCTGCTTTCATCTTTGTAGCAAATGTTCTGAATTAGCCTATGCAGTTGTATTATTATTATTATTATTATTATTATTATTATTATTATTACTTAGGGAGCTGGGTATGTTTAGCCTGGAGAAGAGAAGGTTAAGGGGTGATATGATAGCCAAGTTCAAATATATGAAAGGATGTCATATAGAGGAGGGAGAAAGGTTGTTTTCTGCTGCTCCAGAGAAGCGGACACGGAGCAATGGATTCAAGCTACAAGAAAGAAGATTCCACCTAAACATTAGGAAGAACTTCCTGATACTAAGAGCTGTTCGGCAGTGGAATTTGCTACCAAGGAGTGTGGTGGAGTCTCCTTCTTTGGAGGTCTTTAAGCAGAGGCTTGACAGGCATATGTCAAGAATGCTTTGATGGTGTTTCCTGCTTGGCAGGGGGTTGGACTGGATGGCCCTTGTGGTCTCTTCCAACTCTATGATTCTATGATTCTAATTTGTTTAGTCGTGTCCGACTCTTCGTGACCCCATGGACCATAGCACGCCAGGCACTCCTGTCTTCCACTGCCTCCCGCAGTTTGGTCAAACTCATGTTCATAGCTTCGAGAACACTGTCCAACCATCTCGTCCTCTGTCGTCCCCTTCTCCTAGTGGCCTCCATCTTTCCCAACATCAGGGTCTTTTCCAGGGAGTCTTCTCTTCTCATGAGGTGGCCAAAGTATTGGAGCCTCAGCTTCAGGATCTGTCCTTCCAGTGAGCACTCAAGGCCGATTTCCTTCAGAATAGATAGGTTTGATCTTCTTGCAGTCCATGGGACTCTCAAGAGTCTCCTCCAGCACCATAATTCAAAAGCATCAATTCTTCGGCGATCAGCCTTCTTTATGGTCCAGCTCTCACTTCCATACATCACTACTGGGAAAACCATAGCTTTAACTATACGGACCTTTGTCAGCAAGGTGATGTCTCTGCTTTTTAAGATGCTGTCTAGGTTTGTCATTGCTTTTCTCCCAAGAAGCAGGCGTCTTTTAATTTCGTGACTGCTGTCACCATCTGCAGTGATCAAGGAACCCAAGAAAGTAAAATCTCTCACTGCCTCCATTTCTTCCCCTTCTATTTGCCAGGAGGTGATGGGACCAGTGGCCATGGTCCCATTAGAATTAATGGTCCCATTAGAATTTATATACCTCCCTATACCCGGAGGACTTGCGGCGGTTCACAGAATGAAATCAAAATATAAAACCACAAAAGCCATAATCAAAATAAAAACAACAACCCAATAACCTCCTCGTGGAATGCCCTCCCATCAGATGTCAAGGAAATAAACAACTATCTGCCTTTCAAAAGACATTTGAAGGCAGTCCTGTGTCGGGAAGTTTTTAATGCTTGATGCTTTTGTGATGTTTTAAGATCTGTTGTGAGCTGCCCAGAGTGGTATCATCATCATCATTATTACAGTCATACCTCGGTTTAAGTACGCCTCGGTTTGAGTATTTTCAGTTTAAGTACTCCACGGACCTGTCTGGAACGGATTAATCCACTTTCCATTACTTTCAATGGGAAAATAAAAAAATTCCTTCAGTAGCACCTTAAAGACCAACTAAGTTTATATTTTGGTATGACCAATTGCAGTCATCAGCAGTCGTTAACAGCCATCTACAGGTTTACCACTCCCATCAGCCCATCACCCATTCCCACCCACCCCCACCACCCTCTGTATATACATAAGGGCCTGACTCTTCTGTTTCAAGTGTATCTGAAGAAGTGTGCATGCACACGAAAGCTCATACCAAAATATAAACTTAGTTGGTCTTTAAGGTGCTACTGAAGGAATTTTTTTATTTTGCTTCGACTCAGACCAACACGGCTACCTACCTGTAACTAGAACTTTCAATGGGAAAGTTTGCTTCAGGTTAAGTACGCTTCAGGTTAAGTACAGACTTCCGGAACCAATTGTGTTTGTAAACCGAGGTACCACTGTATTACAAAAAAAAATCCACATTTTAAAAGGGTGTTGGATGTCAATCAAATCAGCCAAAGGCCTGGTTAAAAAGGAACATTTTTGCCTGGTGCCTGCTAAAGGTGTACAATGAACGTGCCAGGCGAACTTCCCTGGGGAGAGCATTCCACAGACGGGGGGCCACTGCAGAGAAGGCCCCGTTCTCGTGTTGCCACCCTCTGGACCTCTCAAGGAGGAGGCACACGAAGGAGAGCCTCAGATGATGATCTCAGGGTCTGAGTAGGTTCATATGGGGAGAGGCCGGCCTTGAGATATTGCGGGTGGTTAGAAAGCCCCCTGAGTGTCAAACACATTTGCCGGCCAGTTCCTAGCCGTGTCCCCCCCCCCTTCCAGAGTTATGGCATCTGTCCTGGTGGAAGCTTGTGGGAGAGGCTATCCAGCTGCAAAGGCTCACTTGCACAGCATTCGCAGGTAAAGAGAGCCCTCTGCTGGTGCCAGCGCGGAACAGAAACATGCCTCGTCTTTCCCAGGAGAGGTCGATCCCCAGCCCAGAGGATTGCAATTTCACTGAACTGGCTATACTTTACCCACAATAAAGTATTTGGCTATGTTAAAGAACAGAGGACAGGGAATTAATGCCACCATCCATGAGGTGGGTAACTGAAATCTGGGACATCGTATGAGAAGCGGAGAGGGCAGACAAGACAGTGGGTTGATTGAGAAATGGATAAGATCCTGGAATAATAAGTTACAGCAGTGTAAACCCATTTGGGTTACTTAGAACCTTGCCATATTAATTATTGTGTTTGACCCCCCCCCTTTATTTGGCACCTGTTAATTACATTTGTTGCATTCTAAATGAATATATATATGTGTATATTTCAAAAGGGGACCCAGGTGGCACTGTGGTTAAACCACTAAGCCTAGGGCTTGCTGACCAGAAGGTCGGCGGTTCGAATCCCTGTGACGGGGTGAGCTCCCGTTGCTTGGTCCCAGCTCCTGCCAACCTCGCAGTTCGAAAGCACGTCAAAATGCAAGTAGATAAATAGGAACCGCTACAGCGGGAAGGTAAACGGCGTTTCCATGTGCTGCTCTGGTTTGCCAGAAGCGGCTTTGTCATGCTGGCCACATGACCTGGAAGCTATACGCCAGCTCCCTCGGCCAATAATGCGAGATGAGCGCGCAACCCCAGAGTCGGTCACGACTGGACCTAATGGTCAGGGGTCCCTTTACCTTTACATTTCAAAAAGGGAGGGAGAGAGGGAGGGAGGAAAGGGTGAGAGAAAGAGAGAAGGAAGGAAGGGGGAGAGAGAGAGAGAGAGAGAGAGAGAGAGGAAGGGAGGAAGGGAGGAAGGGAGGAAGGGAGGAAGGGAGGAAGGAAGGAAGGAAGGAAGGAAGGAAGGAAGGAAGGAATTTAACTGTCAAGTTATCACTTGTGATGTCTTTGCCATCAAAGCAGAGCAACCAGGGGAGGCTGTGCCTCCTCCACCCTGTTTGTGTTTGCTGTAGCTCCTGCCACACATAGCTTGTGCCACCCTCCCTCAACGGTGCCCCCCACACCTGGCTCCCCATTGGGAAAGGAAAGTGTTGAGTCCTGCCCTATTTTGTCCCCAAGAACAGAATGACACTAGTATCGACTAGTGGGGCGCCACAGGGTTCTGTCTTGGGCCCAGTCTTATTCAACATCTTTATCAATGACTTGGATGATGGGCTTGAGGGCATCCTGAGCAAGTTTGCAGACGACACCAAATTGAGATGGGTGGCTAATACCCCAGAGGACAGGATCACACTTCAAAATGACCTTAACAGATTAGACAACTGGGCCAAAGCCAACAAGATGAATTTTAACAAGGAGAAATGTAAGGTACTACACTTGGGCAGAAAAAATGAAAGGCACAAATACAGGATGGGAGACACCTGGCTTGAGAGTAGTACATGTGAAAAGGATCTAGGAGTCTTGGTAGACCACAGACTTGACATGAGTCTGCAGTGTGATGCAGCAGCTAAAAAAGCCAATGCAATTCTGGGCTGCATCAATAGGAGTATAGCATCTAGATCTAGGGAAGTAATAGTACCACTGTATTCTGCTCTGGTCAGACCTCACCTGGAGTACTGTGTCCAGTTCTGGGCACCACAGTTCAAGAAGGATACTGACAAGCTGGAACGTGTCCAGAAGATGGCAACCAAAATGGTCAAAGGCCTGGAAACGATGCCTTATGAGGAACGGCTTAGGGAGCTGGGTATGTTTAGCCTGGTGAAGAGAAGGTTAAGGGGTGATATGATAGCCATGTTCAAATATATGAAAGGATGTCATATGGAGGAGGGAGAAAGGTTGTTTTCTGCTGCTCCAGAGGAGCGGACACGGAGCAATGGATTCAAGCTACAAGAAAGAAGATTCCACCTAAACATTAGGAAGAACTTCCTGACAGTAAGAGCTGTTCGGCAGTGGAATTTGCTACCAAGGAGTGTGGTGGAGTTTCCTTCTTTGGAGGTCTTTAAGCAGAGGCTTGACAGCCATCTGTCAATAATGCTTTGATGGTGTTTCCTGCTTGGCAGGGGGTTGGACTGGATGGCCCTTGTGGTCTCTTCCAACTCTATGATTCTATGTTCTCAGAGATGCCTGAGGAGCCTGCACTTTCTCCTCCTGGGCCCTCACTCACAGAATCACAGAACTGTAGATATGGAAGGCACCCCAAAGGTCATCTAGTCCAACCCCCTGCAACACAAGTGAAGAAGCCCTGGCAAGTTGGGCATCCACTTGGTTTAAATGGCAACCCCACAGCTCCCTAACCTCTCCCAGCGGGTTCATCATGCCAGCCTGCCTGTCCCAATGATTATTCTCTCTCCCCCCCCCCCCCCAGCTCTGGGGCTGCCATTTAGGGAGGGCAAGGCTGGCTCCTACCACCATCACCCCACCTCTGCCGTCAAACCAAAGTGCTCCTTCTTCAGGTGAGCTCCCATTTCTGTTCCAGCCAGCACAACGGAGCCACGCTCAGGTAGAATTGTCAGATGGGCCCGAGCGTTAAAGATGGAAGTCCAAAGGCACAAATCCCTGGAGCTTTTTAAAAAATAAATGCACGATCCGAGATGATAACACCGCTCTGGCTATTACGATGCATAAAAAAAAAAATAAACGCCACAGATGCCGTTTTTCAAAATTGCAATTCCGTCTCGGACACCTGAGGGAGGAGATGCAGATAACAGAAGCAGGTGTCTCCACAGCCCAGCCCTCAGACCAGACCGCCTCCTCCTAGCTCTGCGGCTCACATGACGGATGGAAGAGCAGCCAATTGCATGCTGGCTCCGCTGCCAGTCTGCAGGTGAGTTCACCTGAATATTCTGGCAGGAGAAAAGAAATGCACACAGGGCGGGCATGGGTTCCTCATCCTCATTTAGGTGCTCTCAAGATGAAAGATAATTTTATCATGGTTTTGTTTTTGGTATGTTATATGTGTTGCAAGCCGCCTTGCGTGCCATTCTGGAAAAGGGCAGGGTAAAAACAAACGTAAGAATAACAGCATAAGAACACAGGATTATTATGACCATAAACACCCCAAGAGAAAGCAAACGAGTGCGGCTCGAGTGTTAATTGCCAAATATTGCAAAGGGGATTCGATAGTGTGCAAATATGCAGAGTAGGCCAAAATGACAGAAGCAAGAAGAAATCACTCGAACTTAAGGGTTAAAAAAGAATGGGATTGTTTCAAAAATTATGTGTGTAAACACGGTTCCCAAATCAAAACTTGGGTGTGCCTAGAGTAAATTTCACAAAATAAAAGACAATTAGAGGAGGTATCCTATATAAAGAGAAGGTTGAAAGTATACTAGAACACAGTACAAAAGAAATTGAAATAAAGAGAGATAGTGAAGCTGTTAAAAGAGTTAGGGGAAAGTCATTTATTATATTAAGGATATGAACATGTATAGAAAAATAGACTTATGTACGTAAATGTAGGAGAAAAGATATTTATCTGTAAATTTTAAAGTGCAATAAAAATTAATAATAAAAAGAACAAAGGAAGAGCCTGATGGCTGGATGAGACCCTCATCCCATTTCCCAGAGGCCAGAGGGAAGCCTTGAGCAGGAGGACCTGAGGGCACTTGCCTGCCCTTGCTGTTCTGCCCCCCAAATGGGCACCTGCACACCGTGGGCATCCTGACCAGTTGCCATGAGCCGGCAGGAGTGTGGGAGGGCAGTGGCTGCAACTGGGACATACTGGGACAAGACACAGGCAGCATGAAAAGTGGAAACAGAGCCACAATTCAAAATACAAGACACCGTAATAATCAGCATGATTTATTCTTACACGTTTCTATCCCACAGTGCCTCCAAGGAGCTCAAAGTGGCAAACATGCCTTCTCCCCCAGGTCTACTCGACCGTCACAACAACCCTGCAAGGTAACTTGGCCTGAGAGATCACCCAGTGGCCTTTGTGGCCAGGTGGCGTTTTGAACTCTGGTCCCCCATTTCATTGAACACGAAGCGTCCCAAAGCACTTAACAAAATCAACAGTGACAACAAAACCGTATAAGAACCATTTCAAACGCAATTCACAACTATTACCCAAAAAACTCCCCAAAATCCTTCTGTTCTGCTCCAGAGGCCTGTCAGAATAAATGCGTCTTCAGCTGCTGCCTGAATGAACACACTGTGGGGAACCGGATCATCTCTGCAGAAAGGAAGTTCCATAGCAGGGGAGTCACCACTGAGAAGGCCCTGCCTCTTGTGGTGCACCTTCCCTGCAGATGGCGAAACTCAGGTTGGCTGGAGATGGGGCTCCTTCAAGTCCTAAGCCAGGGGCCAGCAACCTAAGGCCCATGGGCCACAAGTGGCTCATTTAACCGGCCCATGGACCCCCGCCGCCTGCTCAGAGCTCCTGCAGCCAATGGGAAGCTGTGCACGCCTCCTCCATGCCAGGAGCACCAGAAATAGCATTTGCGCATGCATCCGCGCACACTCTGGCCCACCGCAGCATCTGCAGGACCGTGAACCAGCCCAAGCCACAAAAACTTTGCCAACCCCTGTCCTAAGGTGTTGAGGGGTTCGTAGAGTGGCACCAGCACCTCGAATTGGGCACCGTGCCCCATTGGCAGTCTGCGCATTGCTTTCCAGCTGAGTACCCTGCCTATTGATCCTCAGCACATCACAGGGACAGCCGCAGCATTCTGTGCCAGCTGCAGCTCCCAGACTGTAAAGAAAGGCCCGCACACAGCAGCACATTGCAGGAATGCAGCTGGGAGATGCGCAGCGGAGAGACTCCTGGCGCAAGGTCATCCCAGCCAGGAGTGGGCAGAGGCCTCCTGAGCAGACAATGCACTTAAAACTGCTAAGGGCTAACTTTTTCTTTTTTTAAAAAAATGCCCAACATTTATTTTATGAGAGCCACTTTTGGGATTTCTGATGGGAAGGAGGCACATAAAGGCTTCCCAGGATTCAGTGTTTCCCAAACTTGGATCTCCAGCTGCTTTTGGACTACAACACCCACCATCCCTAGCTAGCAAGACCAGTGGCCAGGGATGATGGGAATTGTAGTCCCAAAGCAGCTGGAGAGCCAACGGTCCATTGAGGTGCAGATGGACAGGAGGCAGAGACATGGCTGTTCCAGGTCCGTGCAGCACCCGGACACCACAACGGGGCAGCAGCTGACTTGGGGCAATGGCTCCCTAGGGCACCCTGGAGGGGCAAAGCCCAAAGGCAGAAGTTGTGTGATGCCTGCCCAAGGTGCAAGCCCCACCACCTCCAGTTAGGGGGTGAAGTAGCAAGAGCTGTGAAAGGTCCCTTCTCTTTCCCAAGAGCTCCTGGAGAGCTCTAATGGTCAGAGAGGCAAAAAATGTGCCTCTTCCTGATTGGGGTGGGTGGGCAGGTGGGACCATTAACTCGGGCGCAGAAGACCTGCTTTGCCTGGTGCCCAGTTCAGTCCCAGGTGGCATGACCAGGTATGTGTCTAGCGGGAGATATAACCTCCATTCATCTTCACATGTTCCAAAGGCTTTGATGCAGCCCGTAAGTCGCACAGAAACCGATGCTTGTTGTGACTTTGGCCCACAGGGGAGAAAGAGCCCTGAGCAACATGGGGCAGTCAGGTCTGGCATGCGGACCTCAGGTCTTGCTGGCGGTGTGTGCAGGACTGCTGCCACGGATCATAGCCATGAGCGCAGCAGACTCCCGTGACATTGCCTCTGGGACAGAACAGGATTTGCATATAGAGTTTTTATTTTTCTGCTTTCCTATAAAACCAGATTTTATCAATGGCACAAACACACACAAAAAAACCACAAGAGGAAAAAATAAATTAAATTATATCTTTTTCTACTTTAAAAAGTGCAGCTACTGCTATATAAATAAATACCATGATTTGCAACCAGCCGTTTTAAAATGTCCTGCTTTTTCAAGAAAGGAAGAGGCACAATCAGTTATACCCTGAGATTGCCGAGAAGCTCTGAATCACCAGTCCGAGGAAACGGCGGACTCTGTGGCAAACTTAGCAAGGAAGGGAACGTTTAGGGCTGCGGCTCAGTGGCACAACATCTGCTAGCTTGAAAAGGTCACGGGTTCAACTGGGAATCTTCCCCATCTCAAATCCTTGAAAGCTGCTGCCGGTCAGTGCAGACAAACCTGAGCTACGTAAGGAAAATGGTTGGACCTGGTGTAATGTTAATGGCTACAACTTTGAGATATTAGATTCAGATTTCAAACATTCACCAAGGTTTGCATTAAGCTCCGGGGCCAAATCTACAATTGTTGCCCTGGAGGACAAAGGTCTGCCCTGTTGCCCTCTGCTCTGGCACCGGATTCAGGAGGCTTTGTATATAATTCAAAGCTCTGGGTGAGCAAACCAAATCCAGCCACAAGGCCTGCCCATTCAGAATACCAAACTAAGCTCTTTAAAGCATGTGCTTTCGTGGCGAAAGAACAGCAATATATAACTGACCTATGGAACTCACTGCCACAGGATTAATGTATAATCATTTCATGGATTCATGAAGACAATCCTGACACTGGATATGGGCTGGCTAGTTAAATAGAACCTCCATGCTCCAGTGGGTCCTGCTGACCAGCTCCCTGGTGCCATATTAGTGCCCAGAGGCAGTGAGCAGGACGCAATGGGTGGAATGCAACCAAGAGCTTCCACTAGTGCAAGGACTTCTGGTTGCGCAATGCAAAACCCCCTGCCTCTTCTCCCTGTTGCCCCCACCCAGCTCTGGTCCACAGGGACTGGGGAATCCCCAGAACAGATTTAGGGGTGCAGAGAGAGAGAGAGAAAGTTCTGTCTCACAGCCCAAAGTCCTAGCAGAAGCCCTTCACTGAATGCCACCCGATGGAGCCAGGCAATGAGTGTGCACACGAAGAAAGACCACGCCTTGCATCCAAAGGCCCCCAGGTGGATCAGGCAAGGTGGCTCTGGGGGTGTCCACGGGGGCGCCATCAAGTCCTGGCCTCCCGAGGAGGCAGGTGCCAACTCTGCTGAAATAAAACGAAAGTGGTGTCCTTGGCTGGGGCAGCAACCGCTACACTTCGATGTCCACGTCCCCCTCCTCATTCTCGCCACTGTCCTCCTCCTCTGGCAGCCCCCGGGGGATGGGCTGTGGACCCCCAAACTGTGAGAGTTTGGCAGCCTTCTGCTCCAGGCTCTGTTTTCGCCATTTGATCCTCCTGTTCTGGAACCAGACTTTCACCTGCAAGGCAGAAGGGCAGAAAGTGGAAGGAGGCCAAGCCAGGAACCAATCCTGTCCCGACCCCAACAGCATCAGTGCGCAAGGATGCCCCCTGCCCGTCTGACTTGGGCTCCCTTCCAACTCTACTAAGAGTCTATGATTCCAACTCCCTCAACCGTTCCTCATCAGGCCTGGCTTCCAGGCCCTTGATCACCTGGGTCTGTCCTTGATACAGGATGCCGCTTCTTAAGAGAGTAGAGCAAGTTTGCAGATGACACCAAATTGGGAGGGGTGGCTAACACCCCAGAGGACAGGATCACACTTCAGAATGACCTTAACAGATTAGACAACTGGGCCAAAGCAAACAAGATGAATTTTAACAAGGAGAAATGTAAAGTACTACACTTGGGCAAAAAAAATGAAAGGCACAAATACAGGATGGGAGACACCTGGCTTGAGAGCAGTACATGTGAAAAGGATCTAGGAGTCTTGGTAGACCACAAACTTGACATGAGTCAGCAGTGTGATGCAGCAGCTAAAAAAGCCAATGCAATTCTGGGCTGCATCAATAGGAGTATAGCATCTAGATTAAGGGAAGTAATAGTACCACTGTATTCTGCTCTGGTCAGACCTCACCTGGAGTACTGTGTCCAGTTCTGGGCACCACAGTTCAAGAAGGATACTGATAAGCTGGAACGTGTCCAGAAGAGGGCAACCAAAATGGTCAAAGGCCTGGAAACGATGCCTTATGAGGAACGGCTTAGGGAGCTGGGTATGTTTAGCCTGGAGAAGAGAAGGTTAAGGGGTGATATGATAGCCATGTTCAAATATATAAAAGGATGTCATATAGAGGAGGGAGAAAGGTTGTTTTCTGCTGCTCCAGAGAAGCGGACACGGAGCAACGGATTCAAACTACAAGAAAGAAAATTCCACCTAAACATTAGGAAGAACTTCCTGACAGTAAGAGCTGTTCGGCAGTGGAATTTGCTGCCAAGGAGTGTGGTGGAGTCTTCTTCTTTGGAGGTCTTTAAGCAGATGCTTGACAGCCATCTGTCAGGAATGCTTTGATGGTGTTTCCTGCTTGGCAGGGGGTTGGACTGGATGGCCCTTGTGGTCTCTTCCAACTCTATGATTCTATGATTCTATGATTCTAACAATAAAACAATTAGCAGGGTGGTGATACAATGACTACTGCGGTCGACACAAGATCATATCACCAAGGCAACTATCGGTAAACAAACACTAAACGTCCATAAAAATGGCAAAAGTAGGTTCCAAAATAGGTTTTTTCTTGAATAATTGCAAACACAGTAATAAAGAGTCCTTCTGTGACATATAAGTGGTTCAGAGCTCCAGTAATCCGACGTTTTGTCGCTAAATGTGGGATGTAACCCACTGGAAGCAGTCAAGTACAACATTGCTTGTAATGCCAGAGAAGACATGCAAGGGAATGTTTGGTCCAGCCAGTTGAAACTTCATGTTCCTCCTGGCTAGAGCATCCTTCCTTTGCAGGTGACTAAAGGCGGGCATGTGGGGACCCAGGTGGTGCTGTGGGTTAAACCACAGAGTCTAGGGCTTGCTGATCAGAAGGTCGGCGGTTTGAATCCCTGCAACAGGGTGAGCTCCCGTTGCTCGGTCCCAGCTCCTGCCCACCTAGCAGTTCGAAAGCACGTCAAAGTGCAAGTAGAAAAATAGGGACTGCTCCGGCGGGAAGGTAAACGGCGTTTCCGTGCGCTGCTCTGGTTCACCAGAAGCAGCTTTGTCATGCTGGCCACATGACCTGGAAGCTGTCTGCGGACAAACACCAGCTCCCTTGGCCTATAGAGTGAGATGAGCGCTGCAACCCCAGAGTCGGACACGACTGGACCTGATGGTCAGGGGCCCCTTTACCTTTTTAAAGGTGGACATGACCTTACCTGTGCAGGTAACTAAAGGATGGGTCACACAGCACACCTCCCTCTTTTTTACTTACTTCTTAGAATCATAGAATCATAGAGTTAAGAGACACCGCAAGGGCCATCCAGTCCAACCCCCTGCCTAGCAGGAAACACCATCAAAGCATTCCTGACAGATGGCTGTCAAGCCTCTGCTTAAAGACCTCCAAAGAAGGAGACTCCACCACACTCCTTGGCAGCAAATTCGACTTCTTCATTGGACCAGCTTTTAGCTAGGACCGCTCTGCTGGCTCTCAGCTAGCAGAAGCACTGGGATTATTCCCCCATATGGGGTAGGTCCACATCCACATATTTGTAACTAAGTCTGCCTTAAGGAATCCAACTGTGAACTGATGTAGGTCAACTTCTTGTATTGACTTTGAAAAAGATGCTGGCGTCTTCATTCTTTTAAGAGGGATTCAAGGGAATTTATAGAAACATACAATTCAATCTGAGACAGATTGAGTTGTGTAATAGCGAGAGGCACACGAGCCTGCAACCAGCTATCTGCTGCGCATGTAAAAAAGGGGGAATGTGAAACTCTGCTAAGTAAAGGAACTTGCTAGCGCAAGTTAGGAAGGATATTAATAAACAATATGTCCTCTCCTGCCACCCTGAACATTCCCACACTAAAGAGCTTTGTAGTAAATAATATACAAGAGAAGACAGTACTGTATGTACGCAAACGACTTGAGGGAGGGGTATACCTGTCCCCAGCTCCATTGGGAGGAGCACAGAAAGAGGGATGTCCTTCTGTTTGTTAAGATGCTGCGCTTGCTCCTGGCCTTGCTGTGTGAGTTTGGGGTGGGGGGCGGCGGCATTATTTACCTGGGTTTCTGTGAGGTGCAGGGTAGTGGCCAGGTCCACCCGCTCGTTGCCCACCATGTACTGCTGCTTGAGGAACTCTTTCTCCAGCCGGTCCAGCTGCTCTGGCGTGAAGACGGTCCGCACCCTCTTGGTCTTGCAGGGGACCCCTGATCTCCACGAAAGGGGAGCCCCCAGGGAACCAGCAAGGGCACAGTGAGCAAACTCCAGCTCTGGAACGGCAAAGGGGGAGACATCCTCGTGATACGGGTGTCAAGGGAAAATACACCACAGGCCAGATTAGCGACTAGCCTGGGAGAAGCGTAGGGGGGGGGAGGGAAATAAGGTCATAGAACCACAGACTTGTAGAGCCCTGCAATGAGCCCTGACAGACACTGGACATCCAAGCTGTGCCCCCCCGCAACCCCCCCCCCCGCATTCACATGGCAGCAAGGAATTTGCTGCTTTGTTGTAAAATCATTGGCAGGCTAGCTTTCATTTCTAAGCAACACCAAGGCGGCTTGCGGGACAATGAATTGGGCAAGACAGAAGAAAGCATAGCCATGCCCAGAACTCTGCAGAGCTGCTGCCTGTCAGTGCAGGCAATGCTGAGCTAGATGGCCACGGATTTATTCTTGGACCCTCCATTCCACCTGCCAAAGAGGATGCAAATCTGCATATGGGCCCAATCCACATACAGTGTTCTAGAATCCCCCGAGAATCCCTTCGGCACCCCTGAACCTGATTTCTCTCAGATGATCCTAGGGGCTGGAGACTGGCTCCTGTGGGCATACGGGGCATGGAAGGGGGACAGCGTTCAAATAAACTGGTCCCAAACCATTCAGGGCTTTCGAGGTCTTTAGGGTTTGAGGACCTTTTGAGCCAAGTTTGTCATGGCCTTTTAGAACAATTAAACTCCTTGCCTGACTTACGAGCTTGGGAAGGAATGAGCAGCCAGCTACTGAAGCAGAATTGGTGCAATTTGATCTGCCTGCCTGGACCCCAACGCCTTGTTCTGCAGTCCCTGGGCTGCCATTGCTGCAATCCAGGAAGGCGGGCCAGAGGCAGAGTCTGCTTTTCCCCAATGAGTCCCAGTTGGGCTTTTGCTAGTCATGGACTCACCTGGGGGAAGCCCCCTTTGGTTCAATACTTTGGAGTAGACACTATCTATTTCCAAAGCAGATTCAAGCACACCAGCAAATGTATGCTACGTAATTATAGAGAGTTGGGGAATATATACAATAATACAGTATATACAACAAAAAATGGGACTCGTATTGGGTTTACCAAACCCAAAAAATTTAAGCAATGTGGACTAAATTTGCTTCTCAGGCCCCCTCCAGGATTGGGGCCCTGACGCTTTATTAGTTTCAGAGTAGATCTGCCCTATACATGGTCCTCCCCCCTCCTTGTTTAATCCCGCCAACAACACTGGAAGGGAGGTTAGGCTGGGAAAATCAAATGTTGCCCTGCAAGCCAGACGTTGAACCCTGGGCTCCCAGGTCCCTGTCTGACACAAACCGCTAAACCATACCTGCACCAGAAACACTTTTCAGAAACACCTGGGCTTTCCCCCTTTCTTGCAATAAGGAAAGTGAGGGGCAATTAATTGCCCTGGGAGAGTCGTTGCTTCCATGCAGCCTTCTCTAACCTCGCTCCAAATCCCTCGTCAGGACGGCTACGCAATAGGCCCTCAGAGGCTACAGGCAGGACGGCTCAATGTTGAGCCTCCAGAGTCAGAGGCAGTCTACACCTGAGCACGGTCCTAAGACGACACCCCGTCGGGAAAGGCGCCCACCCACAAGATGCCCCCGCGAGATGCTCGCTCGCTCTTATGCCTGTTCCCACGTGCACGCCTGACCCCGCCCGCACTCCCGTCGCCCCCCTGCCCGGGTTCCCCGACTCGGCTCTCACCTGGCCTCCTGCAGCCGGTCGGGGCGCACTGGCGGGGCTGCAGCGGGAGCAGCGCAGGGGGCCTCTCGCCCAAGCAGACGGCGGGGACCGGCAGGAACCGGAGGGCGCAGCCAAAGCGCAGCGCGCCCGGAGAGGCGGCGGCGGCGGCCCAGACGCTGGCTCCGGGCGCGCTCCGACGGGGCGGCTCCGACTTGGCCAGCAGCGACTCGATGTCGAAACGGCTCCGCGGCGGAGGCGGTGGGTCCCGGGTGGCCTCGACGGCCGGCTCTCCCAGCGCCGAGAAGAGCAGCGGCCGGCTCTGCAACATGCTGGCGACGGGGCGGACAAGGGGAGGTAGCCCAGCCGCAGGCGACGGGGGCTTTATAGGGCGTGCCCTGTCCCAACAAGGAGGGCGTGGCCCAGGCCAGGGATGAAGCCTCCGGGGGCCGCGCCGTCGAGGAAAACTCCCCCCCCCCGGCTGCTCCCTGCCGCGCCGTCGGGCTTGGCTTCCTCTCTTCGACGGGGCGGCTGGAGAAGACGCCTCTGGCGCGCAAATCCGGCAGCAGCCCGACGCCCCCGACAGACCCCCTTTCTCCGTCCCGAGCGGCTCGCCCGACGGCGGCCCTGCCTGCCTGGGCGTCTCGCTGGGCTTTTGCTTCTCCCGGCCCTCCGCTGCCCCGTCGTTTCCCGGACGGGCACCCGCTAGACTGTAGGCTCCGCGGGGCAGGGACCTGCTTCCCCTTCTCCAGCCCCCGGGGGGGGGGGCAGAGCCGAAGCGAGTCAGGAAGGGAGGGCTGTCCTCTGGATGTTGTGGCTTTCGCGTCCCGTGTTGCAAAGCTTGCGCTCACGGCATACATTTCCATGGGTCTACTCCGAGTAAGCGCTGGCGGAACGCACGCCGGAGTAGTTGCCCTGTAAAGCGCTTTGCGCCCCCGTGGCACCCCCAGAACAAGGGCTGGGACCAGAGCAGTCGGCCTTTGAATGCTAACTGCACCCACCTGGTTGGCACCTGGCACCCTAGTTGCCTTTCCTAGAATCACGGAATTGTAGCGTTGGAAGGGAGCCAGGGGTCATCTAGTCCAACCCCCTGCAGTGCAGGAATCACAACGAAAGCATGCAGGCGCTGCGCTCTAATCCGGATTTTGTAAGGGCCCAACGTGTAGGTGTATGGAGGCTGCTGCGAGGAGATTCATACCTGGGGGGTGGGGTTTACTGTTTTGTTTTTGCTCTTAATTTTTATTATGCATTTTGTGTTTTCTATATTGCAATTTTAGGTTGTGAACCTCCCTGAGATCTATGAATGAAGGGCAGGATAACACATTAAATAAATAATATCCATGTTTCTTGCCATCCTCTTTGTTCTTTGCCACCCCAGTGACGTCCTTGTTGGCAATTTAGGAATATTAGAAAGAAATGAGCCAAAACCAATGAGGTCACAAAAATGGTTATTAAGGTGTCAGCATCCTACAGCTTGTTTTCCACAATCGGCCAGGACATTTTTCCTTGAGGGCAATGTAGCCTTTATGAAAGCCTCTGGCTCAGCTGAATAGGACTTATTCTTAAGTAAATGTGCCCAGAACTGCAAGGCAGGTGGTGAAATGTTGTATCTAGTTATTCAGATTTTTATGTCTCTGCATTCAATGGGGTTTCCTACTCCCGGGAAAATATGCACTGGCTTGCGGCTTTAAATGCTGGTGTGTTCACACCGAAATAAGTTTCATAACCTGGTTGGTTTTTTACACCAGGAATGCTGAAAGAAGCATTCCACTCCCCTGTTAAGACACATAACTAAAGCTTTGCAGTGCATTAGGGGGAAACAAAAACCTGATCTCTGTTTGCCAATTAGCCATTTAACATTTGAGAATTGCAGGCATCAATGGCCTATCAGCAGAATTTCAAGGTTTTAGATCTGCATAGTGATCCTATTAAAGAGTCAGCTTATGGGAAAGGGATTGCAGGAAGATAATGAATGGAGGTTGGATTAAGGAGGGTGGGGGCCCTGGTGCAGCTCCCCAAATAGGGCCCCTGATTCCCACAAAAAGGAACACGTGGAAAACAGCACCACAAAATGAGACCGGCAGTATTTTAAATACTCACAAATTTATTACCATAGTGCACAAGCTTTCATGCGCTGCAAAAATACTGTGCAGTTTCACATTCAAGACTCAATGCATAAGTACTTTTGCTCCCCTGCAGCCTTGGGCCACCCTATCCTACCTCACAGGGCTGTTGGGAAGATAGAGGAAGTTGGTAGAAATGGCTGCAAGCTTCTTCATTCTTTTTTGCTTTTGAGGTCAGTCTTTTTCCTAATCGCTCAGTAACAAAAACTAACCAAAAGAACATCTCCCACTTTTCTGTGTTCTGCCCCAATAGCATAACCACAGAGGGTTTTTTTTAAATGGTTATAGAGTAATCTTACAAAGAAATTAATTGTGTTAGGTTGTTTGGTCTTATGCCCCCTTTTTGTCAACATTGTGGGCTGTCTATACTGTATTTAAGTTCAGAACCTTTTTGTCCCTTGACAAGAATGCAAGGCTCCAATCCTGCACAATCCAGATATAATATATTATTATTATTATTATTATTATTATTATTACTCAGCTGGGAGTAAGGCCCATTAAACCTCAGGCACCCACATTTAGTACTGCCCTGGGAAGATGCACCAGGCTCCCCCAGGCCTGTTACTAGCCCAGAGAAGTGCTGGATTTTACCCTGCGTTCTGCAGTGTTCCTGGAAAGTAGCAGTAGTAACATTGTGTGGGGTTAGTAATTCTTCTTTCTTTATTTATATACAACTTCATACAAGCCACATTTTACAACCAAGCAGTATATATCAACGTTATGATAGTAAATTAAAGGAGCAGAACTTTAGGAACCCCCCCCCTTTTGATCTCTCTCACACACAGTTTCCATGCAAAAGCTGCCCCAACTGGAGAAGCAACCTCAGGCGATGGCTTGGAGCACCAATATTTATTTTAGGGGTGCCAGGGACCCTTTTCCCGAGCTGAGATGTGCCCCACATCCCAGCGTCTTCCAGAATGTTTCTTATAGGTCACAAGGTGCAGGTGCTGGGAGGCTGCGGAAATGCCCTGGAAGCTCTCCCCCCCCCTTCCCAACAAACACATCCCCTGCAAGGAAATCTTTCTCCTCCTGGCAGGCAGTTGAGGGGACCTGTTCCCTGCCCCTTCTCCGTGGGGAGCCTGGGGGCTGGGAGGATGGAGAGAAAGGAGGGGGGGAAGGCTAGGTGTGAAATTTCTCATGGGCCAAGAAGGTGGATGCCACCAGCTGGGTGCCTCGCTGGGGGGAGGCAAAGGCAAAATCTGGGATGAGGGGGCACATTCTTGGGGAGGTGGACCAAATAGGGCTTTGTAGGCTGGGGATTGTAAAATGCTCTCTTCTCCTTTCCTCAACGGGGGAACAAGACCCCGCTCCATCTAATAGTCATTAGCATCAATTAGAAGCGTTTGAAGTGGCCAAGCATCTTTGTCTTCCTTCAGCAAAACAGCGCTCCTTTCAGGCATCCCATCACCATAACATCTGGAGGCAGGAGAGCCAGCTTCCTTGGTCCTCCCGGCCCTTTCATCTCTTGTCAAGGTGCCTGGAATGTTAATGCGCCCCTATTCTTTCAGCTGAACCACCAGGAAATGCTTTTCACTCCTGGACACTTTGCTTGCGGGGGGGGGGGGGGTCGGCGGTGTTGTTGTTTATAAAAGCGGGACTTGTTGCTTGAAGGTCTCCTCTGCTCCCTTAACCCCCCCCCACTTCTCCAAATGACGAGAATGAAGGGGCAGGGTCTTGGGGTGGGGGCAAGCCTGGCCCTCCTTCTGCAGCAAGACAAGCCCCCCCCCTGGGTTCCAGCCCCATCTCTCCAGCGCAGGTGGCCCAGCTTGCTGGCTACTGTGAGATTTCCCACATCATTACCAGGGGGTGAAAATCCCCAGCTTTTAAAAAAGGACACATTAGCCAAGCACACAACACTAATTTGGGGGGGGGGGTTGGCGGCTCATTAATCAGCCCAGGAGGGAGAACCTTTGGCTTGTATGGAGGGGGGGGCAGGAGTCGCTTGCGGCCTCTAGGTATCTCTCCAGCTCAATAAAGCAAAGTTTGAAAGTTTAACAGCAGCGGACCCTCCCCATAAGGTTCCTTTCCCCCAGCTGGCCCAAGACAGCCTTGGGGACTTCGGATGACAGGCAGTATACAAAATTTTAAAAATAATATTAATATCCCAGCTCATTCGTTGAGATCACCTGCAGGAGCCGCCTTAGTTATTGCCTGAGTTGGTGAGGCTCATTTGACAACAATGAAAAGCTGAGCCATTCCTGCTATAGGCCCAGTCCCTAGGAACTCTCTGCCACCAGAGATTCAGCAGGCGCCTTCTGTGCCAACTTTTACAGGCCTGCTGAAAGCTTTTCTAGCCTGCCTAGGCCATTGCAGGTGACTAAGAGGACGTCCTCCACCATGATGAATTGATGTTTGGTTTTACTTTCTTTAATTGTTGTTATTGTGTTGTTTTATGTATTTGTTCTAAACCAGTTTAATCATTTTCTATGACATGGTGGCATGTGAATAGTTTTTAATTAATTTAATTAATCCACCCTTTCAACATTTTCAGCCAATGAATGAAGTCATAACTTTTTTTTCCTTTTCATGTCATTATAGAATCCTAAGGACAAATGATCAATAGCAAGAACAATTCATAATCTATCAGATCAAAGGCAGGTTGTACAAAACCTATACTTATTAAATAATAGCACCCAAACTAAGATCATGGCATCCATATTTCTCTAGACAGCGCTGGGAGAGAGACCTGTAAATCTGAAACTATATGACATAAAATCTCACCGCACTGAGTAGAAAGGACCAGAATTTATTTATTTAAAAAACAGTATGCAACTGTGCCATTAAAAAAATCAAAGTGGTTAATAATAATAATGCATAGAACCATACAATAAAAACCATAACAAAATTTAAATCAGATATCAGTTGACAATTGTAGGGGGCATGCTCTTAATTGCCAGCAGAGGCCAGGCGGAATAGAGAAGTTGTCAGCAGGCATTTAAAAGGTTGGCTCAGGAGGCGCCTGCTGAATCTCCAGTGACAGGGAGTTCCACAGGACTGGGCCCATGACCCAAAGGCCCGGTTTCTCTTTGTTGCCAACACGGAGAACGATCAGTGATGCTTCTGCAGGTGATCTCGGCAATTGAGCCTGGATATGACAAGGTTTCAGGCACAGTTTAGTTGGTAGAGCATGAGACTTTCAGGGTCATGGGTTCAAGTCCCATGTTCGGTGAAAGATTCCTGGACGTCTGTGGCAGATCACTGGTAGATCACTGGCTCCCCCCCAAAGAAGCTGAACAACTGTGGCTCCCCTAAAAAAAGCTCAACATTTTACCTCCTCCCTGAAAAAAACTCAACAACTTTGACCCCAAATGGGGCTTCCCCTTTTAAAAAGCTCAACAACTTTGACCTAAACCCCCCAAAAGAGGGTAGATCACTGCCAGTTTTTAACTCTGTGAGTAGATCGCAGTCTCTTGGGAGTTGGCCACCCCTGCTATAAGGATACAGTGGGTTTAAACTGCATTGTAAGAAAAGTGGAGGCTTCTCTCCTCCCCTCCTGCCCCACCTCCCAATTGAATTATTTCACAGGATGCTCTGATTATCAGGTGCTAATGAGACCAGCAGGTGGGAGGGGGGAAAGGAGATCTCCCAGGCCATCCAAAGCCATCAGCCTTGACAATGGATTTCTCAAAGCTGCCTGGTTTGTGTATTGCCTGTCTGGGTCTGTAGGGCTGAAAAACAAGCCCCCCCCCCCCCCCGCAATAGCCTGGCCCTTTTCCTCTTGTCCTTTCTTTGCTCTCCTGGGATCCTCTGGGAGCAAGGGTGTGGGTAGCCATTAATTAATTGGTTAATTAAGTTAGCTGGTTAGTTAATTCAAGGCCAGAAATCTCTGACCTCTCCCTCTTCCCTTGGCAGCCTGCCCTGGAATAAAGGAGCTGGCATCTTGGGCCACAGACTTAAATCCATTAACTCTTGAGATGGGATCCCTCCCGCTAGAGATCAGGGTGGAAATGGAATCTTTCTCGCTCTGGTTGACAACTGATACAGATTGATTAATTTAGTGATTGCAGGTTATCACCAAACCCTCAGCATATAAGGCGGCTGTGGGGGCATATTGAAGGAAGCATGAAATAGCTCCTGATTTAATGGGGGGGGGGGGTTCCTGCTCACCCACTCAAGTCCCACTGGGGAGAATTCAGTGAAACTCCTAATGCCAGCCAGGCAGGGGCAGAAATGCTAGGAAAAGCTTTCTGAGGGTATGGGGGAACGGGTGGCTTCCTCAACCTCGGCCCTCCAGATGTTTTGAGACTACAATTCCCATCATCCCTGACCACTGGTCCTGCTAGCTAGGAATCATGGGAGTTGTAGGCCAAAAACATCTGGAGGGCTGAGGTTGAGGAAGCCTGGTCTAAACCACTGAGCCTTTTGGGCTTGCCGACCAGAAGGTCGGCAGTTCGAATCCCCGCGACGGGGTGAGCTCCCGTTGCTCGGTCCCAGCTCCTGCCAACCTAGCAGTTTGAAAGCATGTCAAAGTGCAAGTAGATAAATAGGGACTGCTCTGGCGGGAAGGTAAACAGTGTTTCCGTGTGCTGCTCTGGTTCGCCAGAAGCGGCTTTGTCATGCTGGCCACATGACCTGGAAGCTGTACGCCAGCTCCCTCGGCCAATAATGCGAGATGAGCGCCGCAACCCCAGAGTCGGTCATGACTGGACCTAATGGTCAGGGGTCCCTTTACCTTTATGGGGTGCTTGACAGTGGAACTGACTCCCCTTCATCAGAGGTTCTTAAACGGAGGTTGGCTGGTCACCTGTCAGGGATGCTTTAGTTGTGATTCCTGCATTGCAGGGTGCTGGACTAGATGGCCCCTGGGTCCCTCCCAACACTACAATTCTAGGTTTCTAAGTGTTCCGGCCCCTCCCATGCCTGCTTCCTTGCACCTCTACGCTCCAAGGGGGAGCAGCCCTCCCATCAATAAAAATCAATAAAAATGCATAGCAAACTAAGGTTCTGCCCCCCCCCCAACAGAAGGCCTGCCCCTCCCCACAACAAAAATCCTGGCTACGCCCATGCTGATGGGACTGTACAAAATTGGGAGATGAGCAGGCCCCTCCTCCGGAACTTACTTGATTAAATTGGGGGGGGGGAATTAATTGGGAATGTCCAACATGGCTGCAGATTTGGCAGGAGTACAGTCGGCTGGTGGGGTGGGGGCGCTAATCCCAGGGCTGCCTTCCATTCTGTCTCCCTCTCCGCATCCCCCCCCCCATCTAATTGGGATACTAATGACCAGAGGAAAGTTCCCAAAGGGGTTCCCAGACTCCCCCCTCCCCGGCAAATGAGCGGCCACAATAGGATCACCAATTGCGGGGGGAATCAATCGCATCAGCGGCGGGGCTGTGCAGGGATTTATCTGTGGGCCCCAACAATGACGGTGCGCTCTTAATCGCTGCAGCAAAGGGGCCGCGGGAGAGCAGAGCCGCCCCGGCGCATCTTTGTCGGCCGGGCGAGTCCTTTGTCTGCCTTCCCTTCGTTTAATGCTCTTCCACTGCTAGTCCTCGCCTGCTTATTAAATCAAGAGGTGCAGCTGTGGGGCCGGAGGGGCTGGTCGCTGCCCCATTGTGGCTGGCTTGGGGGCAGAACACCTGTTTGAAATGTAGAAGGTTCCAGGTCCAGTCCCTGCCGGCATCCGCAGAGAGGGTGGATCCTGCCAACTGGGGAACTCGGACAGATGAATCTGGGACCTTCTGAACATGTGTAAAGGATGTGCCCAGCAGCCCCGAGCTCTGGGCCTCCCCTGCGCACACACAGGGGGTTAGAATCATAGACTCATGGAATGGTAAGGGACCCCAAGAGTCATCTAGTCCATCCCCCTTCAGTGCAGGAATCTCAGCGCAAGCATCCATGGCAGATGGCCATCCAACCTGTGCTCAAAAGCCTCCAAGGAAGGAGAGGCCACCATCTCCCGAAGGAGGCCGTTTCACGGTTGAACAGCTCTTGCCCTCAGAAAGTTCTTTCCGACGTTTACCTGGAGACTCTTCCTTGTAACTTGAAGCCCTTGAGATATTTGAAGATGGCTCTTGTCTCATATCACCTCTCAGTCTCCTTTCCCCCAGGCTAAACATACCCAGCTCCTTCAACCATTCCTCATCAGGCTTGGTCTCCAGACCCTTGATCACCTCAGTCGCCCTCCCCTCTCTGCACACCTTCCAGCTTGTCCATATCCTTAAATCGGGGTGCCCAGAAATGGACTCATCACTCCAGGTGTAGTCTGACCAAGGCAGATGAGAGCGGGACTCTGACTTCACTTCCTCTGGACACTAGACTTCCGTTGATGCAGCCTAGAAGAGCGTTAGCTTTTTTGCTGCGGCATCACACTGTGGACTCATGTTCAGCTTGTGGTCCACCTTATATCCTTTTCTGTGGTGGGGGTGGATCCAGCTGTGCTACACTGCCACTCTGCATTACACAAACACTTACTGTTTGTGGAATTCAGGACAGATGGAAAGAAGCCCTTCTTCACGCAGAGCATGGATAACCTGCGGAACTCCCTGCCACAGGAGGCAGCAATGGCCATCAACCTGGATGCCTCTAAAAGAGGACTGGACAAATTCACGGAGGAGGAGAGGGCTATGGATGGCTCCCAGCCAGGATGGCTCTGCTCTGCCTCCAGAGGCAGCGATGCTTCTCAATGCCAGTTGCCAGAAACCCAAGGAGTGAGGAGGAGTCGCTCTCACACTCAAATCCCACTTGCAGGCTTCCCTTTGGGGCATCTGGTTCTCCCTGCTGAGGGCAGGATCCATGGGGCACTGGCCTGATCCAGCAGGCTTTTTTGTATGTTCTCTCCCCTACCGAGGTTTCCGGCAACTGGTATTTGGGGATATAGCGCCTTCTTACAGAGGAGGTAGAAAGTTAGACGCTTGTTGCGCGTCGATGACCCACCACCCGCATGGAGTAAAATAAGACACAAGGAGGGGCTGGCCATGCCCCCCCCCCTGCAGACACGGGAGGCGGAAGGGAGGAAAGTCCTTCTCCCTGTTCAGGCTTGGCAGAGGCTGCTTTTCTGGGTCCTCTCGCCCTTTAGATGGGAGGGGCTGTTGTTCGGGTTTTTCTTCTTCTTGTTTTTATCATGCATTTGGTGGGTTTTTTTATACTGTATTTTTATGTTGTGAACCGCCCTGAGATCAGCAGCTGAGGGGCGGCATAATATAATAATAATAATAATAATAATAATAATAATAATAATAATAACAACAACAATAATAACAACAGGTGTCTGTTTTGAGGAGGGGAGAGGCGGTCACACATGGCAGGAACGAGAACTCTCTCGCCACGTCTTTGCTTTCATTCCCCCACAGCGAAAGGAAAGCTGCACACTATAAAAGAAATCCATGTGGGGAATTGCTCCATTCCCAACATTTTTTTATAGCAGCCAAAGGGACCTTTAAAAGCCCCTCCCCGAGAGATGGAGGGGAGTTCTCTAACTAGCAGGCCCTGACGCTCCTGCCTGACCCAGCAGGAAGACCCCCACTTGCTCAGGACCCCCCTCCACCCCAGAAGTCGCGGGCCGCCTCTGTGGCTCATGCGCACAGCGCTTGGATCTCGCAAAGCATTTTATAGGGGCCTCTGTGGTGTGCTGCGCTTCAAATCGTCTGTGCAAATCCCCTTGTCCAGCGACCCAAAGCGCCAGGGATCCAGAATGGTGCTGGCCTGTGGTTCCCCATGCGAGGCCCAGGCAGTTCCTGCTTTCCTCCTGCCCTTCCTGTCCCCAGCTGAGTTTTATTAAGACATCCGAAGTGGCTTCTCTTCACCCCCGGCTGAGCGCAGTCAATCTCCCGGCACCCCCAAAAACCTCGCTCCCAGAGTGCCATTGGTCCGGCTACCACACCTGAAGACATGTGCGCTGTTTGGGCTCTTTGAGGCCGGAGCTAATCCTGGCTCAGAGGGCAGCAGGAACAAAGGGGCCGCTTCAGCCGGGCTGCCCAAAGATCTCCTCCCTGCACCGGGCTCCCCGCCGCTCACGTAATCCAATTGCGCTGCCTCCGCTCTCCCCTTTGATGAGGGCAGGGGGATTATTTTGCCAGGGCCTTGTTCTGCTCCGCTTGGACACTTCCTCCCGGTTTAATAGAGGAGATTAGCAGCTCCCTACAGGCTCCAGGGTGTAATCTCCAATCATGCCAGTTCCACCAAGGGGTGCACATGCCATGGGGCTCAGACAGTCCCCCAGGGCTGGGTAGCGGCAGCAGGGAACGCCCAGACCACTGGGTGCATCTAGCTCAGGATTGCCTGCTCTGACTGGCAGCAATGGCTCTCTGGGATTTTAGGCAGGCTTGTCTCCCACCAGGAGACGCCAGTGGGGACTGAACCAGGGACCTTCCCCTTCCAAGGAAGATGCTTTGCCACTGAGCTGTGCCTTGAGAGCGGCCTTGGCCAACTAGCCACCCTGCAGACATTGTAGGACTGCAATTGCCACCAGCCCCATCCAGGGAGGGGGGCCAGGTGGATGATGGCTGTTTCAAAGCATCACCAAAGGCTGCTCAAAGGACAACGTAGTGTGTGCACGCTCAGAGGATGACCTCCAAACCATCCTAAATATCTTCGAAGAAGCTTACAAAAGCTTGGCCTATCACTCAACATCCAAAAAACCAAAGTGCTGCACCAACAAGTACAAAATAACCCCTCTGCAGCGTCACAAACCCAACTCAGTGGTGTAACGTTGGAAAATGTCGATCACTTCTCCCACCTGGGCAGTTATCTTTCCACAAGGGCCAACATTAATGCCGAAATCCAGCATTGCCTGAGCTCTGTGAGTGTGGCTTTCTCCCGATTGAAGTGCAGAGTGTTTGAGGACTGGGACATTCGCAGGGAAACCAAAATGCTTGTTTACAAAGCTATTGTCCTACCTGTACAATACTGTATGCTTGTGAAGCATGGACCACTTATAAACGCCATCTCCAACTCCTCGAAAGATTCCATCAACGGTGTCTCTGAAAATTTTTACACATCACTTGGGAAGACAGGTGAACTAAAATCAGTGTACTGGAAGAAGCAGAGATCACCAGTGTTGAATCAATGGTTCTTAAACATCAACCTCGTTGGGCTGGTCATGTTGTGCGGATGCCTGATTATCATCTTCCAACACAACTACTCTATTCTGAACTCAAGAATGGAAAGCGAAATACCGGTGGGCAACAAAAGAGGTTTAAAGATGCTCTCAAGGCAATTTTTTAGAAAAATGTAGTATAAGCACTGATAACTGGGAAACACTGGCCTGTAAGCGCTCCAACTGGAGAACAGCCTTGACCAAAGGTGTCATGGGCTTTGAATACACTCGAACTCAGGACAAAAGGGATAAATGCGCTAAGAGGAAGGCACGCTTGGCAAACCCTCACCGTGATCAACTCCTGCCCGGAAACCAGTGTCCCCACTGTGGAAGGATGAATCCAGAACTGGCCTCCACAGTCACTTACGGATTCACTTCCATAACCGTGTTTATGGAAGACAATCTGACTCGGCTACCAGTGATCGTCAAAGAAGAAGAGGAAACAAAAGCAGAAATGTCTAGCACGATAGATCCGCCACCTCCCACTTTCAGCCACCAATTCACAGTCATGCCACGGACTACCTGGGTGAAACTCACAGAGAGAGAGACCCCTGTCCTAGCCAGTCCTTGGGGTCACAATATCTAGCAGCAATTAAGTAATTAATTAAGATCTTTAGTTGCTCCTTGGGTAATTAAGAAGATCTTTAGTTGCTCCTTGGGGAGGCTTCTCCTTTGAGACGCTGGCTTTCTCTTTCTGAGACACAGGCAGCTCCCCCTGGAAAGAGGTGCTGGGGTTCAACCCCTCCAGCAGCCAGATGGTTCTCACAGGTACGATGCAGCCCCTCTACTCTGCCCTGGGAGAAAGCCCATCCATCCATCCATCCATCCATCCATCCATCCATCAAAACGAAACCCACCCAGCTCTGGCCAGGGTCACTTACGCCACCTTCAGGTGGAAGAAAGGCAGGGTAGAAAATGCCCCAAAGAGATGCATCAATGTGCTCCTCTGATTCCCCCTCCCCCCTCCGTGGTCCTAGGTGTGCTGGCAAAAGCTCCAGGGGAGGCTCAAGCACTCAACGCAGGCCCAGAGGCACTGTTGCCTGGACACTTTTCGCTTGCACTTTTAACACTAGTAGGAGGCTCCCTCTCGGGGGGGGGGCCCTCTCTCTCAGAGCCAGGCTCTGCTTGGGCTCCATCTGGACTCTGTTGTGGGACCCAGACCTCCTCCCCATCACAAAGGGCAGCCCTCTGCACCTCCATGGAGGCCATCAGGATGGGATTCAGGTGGCTGCTCCTTTTCTGCAGCCTTAGAAAAATGTAATGATCTGGGAAAAGTCACACCTCAGCCCCTGAGCCATGGGAGGGAGGGAGGGAGGGAGGGAGGGAGGGAGGGAGGGAGGGAGGGAGAGGGGGGTTGTGTGTATTGAGGGGGGGGAGGAAGTGGGGTGAAGCTCCCTCTGCTGCTCCTGCTCCAGAGTGGTCTCCATTTTATAGGGGAGGGAATATGGGGCTTGAGGGACCAGCCTCCTCAAGCCTACAACATCTGGAAGGCCAGGCTGGATATTGGGGGGAGGGGGAGGACAGCCACATTGAGCCCCACAGTGTCCCCTTGGCTTGGGTTTCACTAGGTCCCAGGGATGAGGGGGACAGGGAAGGAGAAAATGCAGGTGGCAGGGAGAGCGGCAAAGCAAACCATGGAAGGGTCCCCAAGGGTCATCTAGTCCAACCCCCTGCAGTGCAGGAAACCCAAAGCTGAGAGAGCTGTGACGCTGCCCAAGTCTTGTTTCAGTGGCCAGGGGGTCCCCTCTGCTGCTTTTGCTCCTGACCAGGAGGGATTGCTGCCAAAGGTGGTTGGGGGGGGGGGTGCTGGGTTTCAAAAGGAGAATGTCAGTGATTGTCTCACAAAGTACCACAAAGGTGGCAGCCATGGGATGTCAAGCACCCGGAGTTTCCCAGGCCCCCCAGCACTGAGGGGCAGCAACTCCTCCCTGCCTCCACAACAGAGAACCAGGCAAAGGCGGCTAAGTGGTTTTTAGTTAGTTCATACGTTGATTGTTCTAGCCAGAGTTCGCGACAAGCTTGTAGCAACAGCATTTGCACAGTCCAAATGCTGCCTTCGGCAAGAGGCAGGATCCAGATCTGAGTTGTAATGGGTCCAGATCCACAGCACACACACACGCACCCCCTGCCCGCTGCCACCCAGGTCTTCCTCTCACCATGGCAGGTTTGCTGTGGGCTTTTCTTCTCAGTGCATGAAGCTTCACCCGCTGAATTTCCACCTGGCATCAACTGCGTAAGTCACCCAACATCTTTAGGGGCACCAAGGCAACAAATGATAATGATAATGATAATGATAATGATAATGATAATGATAATGATAATGATAATGATAATGATAATGATAATGATAATGATAATAATAATATATTATTTATACCCTGCCCATCTGGCCGGGTTCCCCCAGCCACTCTGGGCGGCTTCCAACAAAACACTAAAATACACTAACATGCACGGTTGAGATTACGCCCATGGCAAGGGATCCTGCACTGCGGGTGCCAGGTGACAAGACGCAGGGGGCTTCCGGCTTCATGCGTCTGACAGGCCATTTCTGGATAACACTGAGCGAGCAGCAATATCCAAAGGTGACCTCAAAGAATATAAGGGAAGCTTTGCCGGGTCGCGCCAACGGCCCACCGACTCCTGCATCCTGAAAGTAGCCTTCAGCAGCCTGGCTGCCTCAGACTGTGTGGAGACAGAGCAGAGCACAGCCATCCTGGCTAATAGCCACCAACCGCCCTGCCCTCCACAAATTTGCCTAATCAACTCTCTGTGGTCCCGTTTGTCATGTGGCTTTCGTGTCTTGCAGCCAGGGGCCCATAAAAGTTCAAGGTGGTCCCCCACCAACGTAGGACCATCTCAGCCTCTCTTGCGGCCACCGCTTTGCCTTGTGGAGTGAGCGGAGGGAGGGAGTGCCCACCCCATAGGAGCTTTGGGGTCCACGCAAATAGGTCCTTGTAAAGGGGAGATGAAAGGCTGGGCTTGTAAAAGAGACTTGTCATTAAGAGGCCCGAAAGAGCAGCCCTCCCCATCCCATCCCTGACAAATCCAGGGGGGTCTGGATTGCCTTGCCTGCCCTAGCGGTGACGTTAAGGGCCCCCTTTCAAAGGCGCCTTTGCAAATAAGGAATGCTCCCCCTCCAACAAAGTGGTCAAACATGTTCAAACACTTGTCTGGGGCAATAGCACCCCGTGACTCTTGCACTTCCAAAGAGGTTTTCCCCATGCCGGCCCTGCAGAAGGGAAGGGCAAACACAGATTTGTTTGTCCTGAGGTGGGGGGTGAGCCCCCCAGCTCCTCCCTACAACCCCACACCTATCAAAGGAGCCAGGCAAGGGAGCCTTCAGATGTGTGGGGTTGGGTGGGCATGGGGACAGGGACGGAAGACGCGTCCATCAGGTTTGTTTGCAAAGGACACACACACACAGGCGGGCAGAGGACCCCCCTCCCTGCCTCTTGTTCTGGGGATCCCCAAACATCTGGCCTCTGGCCTGGTGCTGGCAGGAGGGGTGTGTGGAACTGAGGAGGGATTTCAGCTTCTGGCAACTTCCCCCCAACCCCGATACTGGGGTCTTGCCTTGAATCTCTTGCCCCCACTGCTTCCCGGTGGTTGGAAGCCCGAGAAAAATACGCATCTGAACACAGCGCAGATTTAAACTGTGGAACTCCCTCCCACAGGAGGCAACCTGGATGGCTTTCAAAGAGGATGGGACAAATTCCTGGAGGAGGAGGAGGAGGAGAGGGATGGCTCTTCTCTGCCCTCATGGCAGCAGCACTCCTGAATCCCAGGCCAGCGCAGGTGTTACTGAGACAGTTTTTTGGCCAAGCACATAAAGCTGAATTTGCACAAGTGAAATGTGTGTTAGTTGAGAGTCAAGTGTATTCTCACCCAACATCTCCAGACGTGCGCATCCTGAGAGTGTGGCTCCTCCCTCCTCCCAGCGCCTGGCATTCAGTCCTATTCCAGAAGCGGCCTTAAGTGGCCTTAAGCGGAGGTGCTCTCAGCACTTTCAAGGGCTGGGCTGTCATTCCATGTGGTGCCAAGTGCCCTGCTTCTGGTAGGGCACCAGTTCAGCATCTTGGCCTTTACCTTCAAAGCCCTTCCTGGCTTAGGACCAGGTCACCTGAAGGAGCACCTGCAGGGACCCTTCATTGCCTTGAACCTCAAGATCTCCAGGGGAGAAGGGCCTTGGTGGTGTTGGCACCCCAGATAAGTTTGCTCCTTCCTTCCTTCCTTCCTTCCTTCCTTCCTTCCTTCCTTCCTTCCTGATATTTACAACTCCCTCTTCATTAAAGTCAACCCCAGAGCATGTTATGATAGACGGCTTAATAATACATCATGAAATTAAGCAACCTGGAAAGACAAACCATAACAAGAATAGATCCAGTGTACATCACAGGCCTGTAACTCCAAAAGAGCAAATGCATCTGCATATATATGTCTGTGTCTTTTCAGCACCAGACTAAGTCCTTTAATATCTTCCTGAGCCTCTTTAGATACAATTTAAACCCTCCAAAAGGCTCTGTTGGGCTTTATTACTGAGCAAAGCTTTGGAGTTCTCCAGAACTCATCATCAGGCTGCTTGTAGCAAGAATCGGCATGTGGGAGGAAATCTTAATTCTGGTGATGGTTTTATGCCGCTGTGATGATTTTATGGCTTTAGACTTGGTATTTTGGTATTTATTTTCTTTCTTTCTGTTTTGTAAACTGCTCTGGGAATATAACTGAAGACAGTATAAAAATACTGCAAATAAATACATTTCCTTATTTTGGTTTCAGAACGTTCCCTCTCTTTCCTAGCAAAAATAATGTGTCACTCTTAAAACATTAAAACCAAAAACCAAAAACCCACACATATTGTGTTCTGCTTTCCTTCAACCTATGATGTCTCTTGCCTGAAGTTTCCTGGATAGTTCTCTCCTCTGTGTAAATGGGCTGACAAATTAGCACACTTAATTGTGCCTTGCCAAGAGCATGACCTGGAAGCTGGGGGAAGCTGGCTCCTTTGCATGTTACTGAGTTGCCCCAAAGGGCGAGGGAGTCTCTCAGGTGCCCCATTGAGGCTGGCCCAAGGAGGAATCCTTGCAGAGATCAAGGACCAATGCCCATTTCTTGCCCAAGGGCCCCTCTGGAGAACACACACCCTCTCCTTAGGCACAGCAGCCTCCTTATTGGGCAATTCCTGCCAAAAATTCCTGCAATTAAGGGGTCAATGAATGAATCCTTAAGCTATTAACGTGTGAGTGAGTGGGGCTTAATCCTTTTGTCCCTTGGCTTGGGTGGGGAAGGTGTGTTGTGTGGTCAGAATCTAATGGGCAGCAATGAGGGTCATTAGCAAATGAATCCCATTGAGGACATGCCTGAGCTTGGCCACTGTCTGGAAGGCATGTGGATTGGCTGTCTGGCTGGATCTGCAGAATCTTCTTGGGGCTCAAAGAACACAAGAGGCTGCCCTATACCCAGCCGGGCCATTGTTCCTACACAAATAATAATAATAATAATAATAATAATAATAATAATAATAATAATATTTATACTCCTCCCATCTAGCTGGGTTTCCCCAGCCACTCTGACAGGCAGCATTGCTTCAGAGATTCAGGCAAAGGACATTCCCAGTCCTAAGAAGAGACTGGCTGCTGGATCTGGCCAAAGGGGGGCCTTCAAGGATCCTGTTCATAGAATCATAGAGTTGGAAGAGACCACAAGGGCCATCCAGTCCAACCCCCTGCCAAGCAGGAAACACCATCAAAGCATTCTTGACGTATGCCTGTCAAGCCTCTGCTTAAAGACCTCCAAAGAAGGAGACTCCACCACACTCCTTGGTAGCAAATTCCACTGCCGAACAGCTCTTACTGTCAGGAAGTTCTTCCTAATGTTTAGGTGGAATCTTCTTTCCTGAAGTTTGAATCCATTGCTCCGTGTCCGCTTCTCCGTGTTCTCACAGTGCTCAACCAGATGCCCATCATAGGAAACCTGCAAGCAGGATCTGAGCACAGGAGGACCCTCTCCACTCCCGTAAGTTATGGACATGCCATGAAGGTGCATGTTGAAAGATTCAGGATACCATCAAGGACTGAAACTGTGGAACACCCTCCCACAGGAGGCAGCAATGGCCTCCGACCCGGAGGGCTCCCAAAGAGGACGGGATAGATTCATGGAGGAGAGGGCGATTCGTGGCTAGAAGCCACAAGGGCTTGGTTATGATTCTATGCGAAGAGAAGACTCCCTGGAAAAGACCCTGGTGTTGGGAAAGATGGAGGGCACAAGGAGAAGGGGATGACAGAGGACGAGATGGTTGGACAGTGTTCTTGAAGCTACCAACATGAGTTTGACCAAACTGCGGGAGGCAGTGGAAGACAGGAGTGCCTGGCGTGGTCTGGTCCATGGGGTCACAAAGAGTCGGACACGACTAAACGACTCAACAACAACAATGATCAATGATGGTTTGTATTGCTTACATAGCTGTATGTTTTTTGACAAGTTTTTTTCTGATTGTATCTCTTTTCTTTCTTTTCATTTCTTCTTTTTTTGTCTGTGTGTGTGGATTTTTTTAATATAACAGTAATTTGTTTCATCATATGTAACGCTTAATGTGCAAATAAAGTTTATTATAACAAAAAACAAAGTGGTCTTAAGAAGCATTGCTGCTTGTAAAGAAGCTGGTAAAATGCGTGCTAGACAATGCTACCATTCAGTGGATTTGTAACTGGCTGACTAACTGAACCCAAAGGGTGCTCATCAATGGCTCCTCCTCATCCTGGAGAGTAGTGACTAGTGGGGTGCCACAGGGTTCTGTCTTGGGCCCAGTCTTATTCAACATCTTTATCAATGACTTGGATGATGGGCTTGAGGACATCCTGAGCAAGTTTGCAGACGACACCAAATTGGGAGGGGTGGCTAATACCCCAGAGGACAGGATCACACTTCAAAATGACCTTAACAGATTAGACAACTGGGCCAAAGCAAACAAGATGAATTTTAACAAGGAGAAATGTAAAGTACTACACTTGGGCAAAAAAATTGAAAGGCACAAATACAGGATGGGAGACACCTGGCTTGAGAGCAGTACATGTGAAAAGGATCTAGGAGTCTTGGTAGACCACAAACTTGACATGAGTCAACAGTGTGATGCAGCAGCTAAAAAAGCCAATGCAATTCTGGGCTGCATCAATAGGAGTATAGCATCTAGATCAAGGGAAGTAATAGTACCACTGTATTCTGCTCTGGTCAGACTTCACCTGGAGTACTGTGTCCAGTTCTGGGCACCACAGTTTAAGAAGGATACTGATAAGCTGGAACGTGTCCAGAAGAGGGCAACCAAAATGGTCAAAAGCCTGGAAACGATGCCTTATGAGGAACGGCTTAGGGAGCTGGGTATGTTTAGCCTGGAGAAGAGAAGGTTAAGGGGTGATATGATAGCCATGCTCAAATATATAAAAGGATGTCATATAGAGGAGGGAGAAAGGTTGTTTTCTGCTGCTCCAGAGAAGCAGACACGGAGCAATGGATTCACGCTACAAGAAAGAAGATTCCACCTAAACATTAGGAAGAACTTCCTGACAGTAAGAGCTGTTCGGCAGTGGAATTTGCTCCCAAGGAGTGTGGTGGAGTCTCCTTCTTTGGAGGTCTTTAAGCAGAGGCTTGACAACCATCTATCAAGAATGCTTTGATGGTGTTTCCTGCTTGGCAGGGGGTTGGACTGGATGACCCTTGTGGTCTCTTCCAACTCTATGATTCTATGGATGGCATGCAATTTTGTTGTACTATGTACAATGACAATCAAGTTTCTATTCTATTCTCTTCTATTCCATCCTATTCTACTAAGAGTCTCCATTCTATACCGAATGTGTTTTTAGTCTTATTCTTCATTTCTTCTTGTCTTATTCAAGCTTGTTGTTTCACAGACGAAACTGAAAGGATGGGGAAGCCAGCACTCGCAAAGCCTGCAGCAGAACAACCACAAACTAAAACTTGTGGTCTGTATACTGCCCAGTCATCTGGGGTGAGGTTTCTCTCAAAGTAGAGGAATGCACGGGAGAGGGAAGTTGATGGGGAGACAGGTGGACAGTGGAACCAGTCATGTTGTGCAAGGAAGGAGTGCAGAGAAAAGCCCACACAGCTCTTTGGGTGCCAGAGGTCCACTAAGCCCCATAGAAACGCCAGGATTCAGCCCCCTCTTTGCTGCTGGCTGTTGTGTTCCTTTAGTGTGTGCAGTCCAGAATGGGTCTACCATTAGGCAGAATGAGGCAGTTGCCTGAGGAAGCAGGTGCTGGGGTGGGTAGGGATGTGTAGACCACACAAGCTGCACTGCACCTCCTCAGTTACTCTGCTGCCCCATCAGCAGCATTGAAAACAGAGCCCATAGCCAGCCCAGGAAAGCTTCTGTATGTGGAATTCTGTGGACGGAGGGAGTATCTTGTCCAGGGGTGTTGGGTATAGGAGGTGCAAGGGGCTCCAGGCATGTCAATATGTACGTTGAGGCAGAGTGTGGAGATAAAGGGTGGAAATATAGTGATATAGTGACACAGTGTGGCCGAAAAAATAATTGCAGGGTCTTTTTTATTTCCTTTTCAAGAATTTCCCTATAATTCGTTGACCGGTAGATTCTTATCTGCTGCAGCCTTCATCCGCCGCTTGTAATCTTCCACCTGTTCTAGCAATGAGCACCTCACCGCTTGGGTGACCCTGCTGGGACTACGAGACTCCTGACGGCTTCACTCAGAAGAGTCAAAGGAACGTGGAAGCCCACTCACCACAACAGTGTGATGATCCAGTCAAGGGCGTACCCACCACGGGGCAAGTTAGGGCAGCTGCCCTACTCTAGAAGCCAGCTGCCCGCCCCCCCCCAAGCTAAAAAGAAAGAAATCTCAATGCAAAAAGTGGGGTGCGCGGCCCCAGCCAGAAAGAAACAGACCAGCCCTCCCCCCTTTCCCCTTTCCATAACCCATCGCACTTTCTCCTCTCCCCCTCCCACTATCGAGCTGCAAAAGCGGTGGGGTGTAAACGTAAGAGACGGAGGGAAACAGCGCACCCGGGGGATGGGGCGAGCTGCCCAGAGGGGCGACCAGTGCCGTGGGCAGGGGGGCAGGAGGGGGCAATTGCCCCCCCCCAGAAGCAAAAGGCTAAGGGGCGCAGCGTGGCAGCCCCAGGCTCCGGCTCCCAGCGCAAAGCTCCAGAGGCGCGAGGGGAGCGTAAGCGGAGGAGCGCTAAGCGGGAGCGGGGGGTGTAAGTGGAGGAGGCAGCCACAGGCTCGCGTTCCCCGCGCACCTCTGGAGCTTCGCGCCGGGAACGGGAGCTTGGGGCCGCCTCCTCGGAAGACCTGGGAGGTGCGGAGGAGGCAGCCCCAGGCTTGCGTTCCCCGCGCGCCTCTGGAGCTTCGCGCCGGGAACAAGAGCCTGGGGCTGCCTCCTCAGAAGAGCTGGGAGGACGCAGGCCACGTAGCCCCGCCCATATTCCCACTGTGGCCCCTCCCCTCCCACCCCTTGCCCCCGCCCCTTGCCCCCCCCCTAATTTTGATCCTGGGTATGCCCCTGGATCCAGTGAGTGAGCTATAAATAACACTGAGGAACAACCCCCCCCCATTTTCTCTTGCATGAGATTTTTCAACTGTTCTTATATGTTTTTTCAATGCTGATTTCATACCTGAAGTAGGTTTTGTTCTGTAAGCTTTTTTCCCCTTGCAATTCATGCTTTTCACTTTTCACCATAATATTCGTTTTTCACAATGCAAGAATTAAATATTTTATTAAACACATAACCAAAGTAGTACAATGTGATTATAAATGTAAGTGACTTATATGGCATTGAACATGACATGTATAGCATTGAAAATGACATGTATACAGTATATACAAGCTGTTGCTTAATAAAATTTTTTTTATTGATTTTACAAAATAGAACATACAACACGGGGGACGACGACACAGGATGTACACAAAAACACAAAAACAGATTACAAACACTACAATAAAAATATCAAAACATTCTTCTATCAAAAAATTCTATCTTTGTCGACTTCCTCCAATCCCTCCTCACTACGTTTCATTATATTACTTCCTTAGTACTTCCATATCTTGATTGCAATCTTCTTAATGATTATCTAAACATATTATAACATTTACTATCTTATCAAACTTATGATCTCTTATACTTATCTCAAAATACAATTCTATTCTAATTAAATCTTAAAACTCAATGCAATAACAACACTTAACTAAATCTTAATCTACAGTATATATATAAAAATGTAAAAAATTGTGAAAGTGCGTGTTCCACTTTTCTCTGTAACCGCTTAACCGATCATCCTGAAATTTTGACACAACGATCCAGGCCACTCCCCGAGCATTGTTAGAAACAAAAATCCCTCAAATTTCACACCTGGGCAGGTATAAACCTGCTTTCCCACAAAGTAAAACAGCGCCCTCAAGTGGAATTCCTCCCACAGTACATCCCTCCCTTCCTGTGAAATCTACCCCACACCCACAAACCAAATAATGACATCATCAACCAAGCAACTGAAACCACCAAGGCGGCCATTATCAGACCCCTAGGCCCTGCCAGGCTGCAGATCACAGCACGGCCTTTGCTTTATGTAGGCCCCTGCCAGGCCCCCAGTAGGCCGGGGGGGGGGAAATAACCCACTTGGGGGCACGGCAAGGGGTTTTTACTTTAAAATTTAGCACCACTAACCCCCCACCAAGTAACCACAAGACAAAAATAAATACCATCCTTTAAAACATCATGAGATACACCGGTCACGGAGAGGGGAGGGGGACAAACAGAATAGATCATGGATCAGGACACGTGGGGGCAGTCACAGGGATTAGCCACAACAACATGCCACACCTACAAACCCCGCCTCCGCCACGAGATCCTGTAAAACAGGGGGACTCTGAGGTTCGGGGGGATCTGAAGGGAGCCTATTACCCTCCATTTGACAGACTAACGCACAGTAACGTGTGCAGGGCCAGCTAGTATATAATAATAACTCAACTAATACTCTTCCGCAACCTCTTTATACTTCCAAAACTTTTAGTAAAAACCACTAATCTTACAATTCTTTTCTAAATCAACTTTAGATTTCTTCCAATCTTCTTCCACCGATTCTTCTCCCTGGTCTTGGAGTCTCCCAGTCAGCTCGGACAGTTCCATAAATTCTATCAGCTTCATCTGCCAATCGTCCACCGTAGGTACATCTTCAATTTTCCAATTCTTGGCTACAGTAATACTATTCTAGCTGCTCTTGTGGCATACAGAAAAAACGTACCGTAATATCTTTCTTAGGTAATTCTTCTCTAATTATCCCAAGTAAAAAAGCTTCTGGTTTCTTAACAAACATGTTTTTCAACACTTTCTTCAATTCATTATAAATCTTATCCCAGAAGCTCTTTACTTGGGGGCAAGTCCACCACATATGGGAAAAGGTTCCTTCCACATTCTTACATTTCCAACATTTATTATCCTGTTTATGATAAATATTAGCTAGTTTTACCGGTGTAAGATACCATCTATACATCATCTTCATCATATTTTCTTTCAATACATTACATGCGGTAAACTTCATATTCTTCTTCCACAACCTTTCCCAATCTTCCATCATTATATTTTGCCCAACATCTTTTGCCCAATCAATCATTACCGATTTTGTTTGTTCATCTTTAGTATGCCACTTGAGCAATAGATTATACATCTTTGAAAGATTCTTTGTTTTATACTCTATCAAAACCATTTTCAATTTGGATTTTTCAGTTTCAAAACCTACTTTTTAAAATCTAACTTATACAATTCATTGATTTGATGATACTGCAACCAATCATTCAAATTATTCTTCAAATGTTCATAAGTTCTTAACTTAAATTGGTCTTTCTCTTCCACCAACAACTCCTTGTATGTCAGCCACTTGGTCTCCATATTCAACTTTTTGTTTACTTTAGCCTCTAAAGGTGAAATCCACCTGGGTGTTTTTCTTTCTAACAAATCTTTATATCTATCCCAAACATTAAACAAAAATTTTCTTATAATATGGCATTTAAAACCTTTGTGAACCTTAATCTTGTCATACCACAAATATGCATGCCATCCCAATGCATTATCAAAACCTTCCAAATCTAATACATCAGTATTCTCAAGTAGGAACCATTCTTTCATCCAACAAAACGCTGCAGCTTCAATATATAACTTTAAATCTGGCAGTGAGAAACCTCCTCTTGCTTTCGCATCTGTTAACAATTTATATTTTATTCTAGGTTTTTCCCCCCTGCCAGATAAATCTTGATAGAACTTTCTGCCATTCTTTAAAACGTTCTAACTTTTCAACAATAGGTAATGCTTGAAACAAAAATAACATTTTTGGCAATACATTCATTTTTATCACTGATATTTGGCCCATCAAAGATAACTTCAAATTAGTCCATATATCTAAATCCCTCTTAATTTCATCCCATAATTTCTCATAGTTATTTTTGAACAAATCTATATTTTTTTCCAGTCATGTATATTCCCAGGTATTTCACCTTTTTAACAAATGTCAACCCTGTGGCCTCCTGCAACCTTTTCACTTCTTCTGGTGCTAAACTCTTCCTCAATACTTTGGTTTTCCACTTGTTCAATTTAAATCCTGCAAACTGTCCGAACTCCTGAATTATCTCCAGTGCTTTAATTACACTGGTCTCTGGATCTTGTAATGTTAAAACTAAGTCATCCGCAAAGGCTTTTAATTTATACTGTTTTGATCCCACTCCTATCCCTTTAACCTCTTTGTCCTTTCTAAATTTGTTCAGCAGAACTTCCAGAACCGTTATAAAAAGAAGAGGGCACCCTTGCCTGGTTGTGTTGTTTAGTCGTTTAGTCGTGTCCGACTCTTCGTGACCCCATGGACCATAGCACCCTTGCCTGGTACCTTTTTCAATTCTAATTTCTTCTGATACCACATTGTTCACAATAATTTTCACTTTTTGCTCTGAATAGATAGCAGTTATTCCATTTATAAACCCTTGCTCAACCTCCATCTTTTCTAAAAAAATTATCATAAAATTCCAAGAAACATTATCAAATGCCTTCTCAGTGTCTATAAAAGTTAAAACTGCACTGGTGTTCTGTGAGGGACAGGGGCTACAGACAACCTCCCCCCATCTTGAGAACCAGTTCTTCCCCGAGTACCAGCGGGAGCGGGGAGGGGGAAGAGTCCAGCGGGGAAGCAGGAAGTAGAGGGCATGGCTCTGGCAGGGTCGCAGAGCCCCTGCTCTGCTTGGGAGAGGAAGGAAGGGAGAGGGAAAGGGGGAGGAAGGAAAACACGGCAAGAAGACCTTTCCCTCCAGTTCCGGAATTGCGCAAAAAGAAACGGGGGAGGAGATTTGGGATTCCCAGACTTCTTTGTTGGGAAAAAAACGCGGGAATCGCCATTCCAGGGTTCTGACCCAGACTGAGAACATGTATCTTGTACAGCTCCAGCACTGTAAATAGTTTGCACACAATAAAAGCATGAAAAGGCGACGTTCTGGAGAGTCGTTACTCTAGAGTAGCTGCAACGCGCCTCCTGTGACAGCAACCCTGGAATCTTTTTGGCTACTCTAGAGCAGGAAGCAAAATGAGCATGCAAGAGGCAGCAGAATGGTGGCAAGCAACGGAGAAGGCTCAGCTGGAACTAAAGACACTTTCAGAGCAAGCCCGGCAACAGCTAGAGTCCGCCAAGGCAGAGGCTGCGCAGACCCAGCAGGAGATGGCTAAACTAGTAGACCAGGTGAGACAGCAAACGCAAACAGAGCAGCAGCTAAGAGCCCTGGTGGGGCGGCTGGAAAGCCAGTTGGAGGACAGAAGGAGGGTGGAAGCGGGGATGCCCCAAATGGGACTTGGAAGAAGGGGGCAATCCCTGGTGACTAAATTTAACGGGGACCCAAGGGAGTACCTGGGCTTTGAGACAGAAATTAAGTACGCCCTCGAGCTGCATGATGCGGAATTCCCAGATGACAGTTACAGAGTCGCCTTTATAGTAGAGCACTTAACGGGCGGGGCGCGCGAATGGGTAAGACCGTTAATCGCGTCAAAAAATCCATGCATGAAGAATGTCAAAATGTTCTTGGAAGGGATGAACGTAATGTATTCCAGCGATTCCCAGATGGAGGCTGTGAAAGAGGAGCTTCATCATTTAACGCAGGGGAAAATGAGCGTGCGAGAATACTGGGCTAAGGTCACCATGTTGGTCCACAAGCTTGGGTGGGATTTGCATTCGGACCCAGTACAATCAGCGTTTTACCTAGGACTGCACACAGAGGTGAAGGATGAGCTCTCTAGGGGTCCTGCACCCAAGAACATGGATCAGCTCTCCAAAGCAGCATTAGCGGTGGGCGTGAGGCAGGAATCCAGATGGAATGACAAGCAGGCAGCGCGCGCAACCCGCCCCTGGTTCCCATGCTCTCAGGAGAAGGCAGCCCCAGCCGCAGCCCAGGCCCCGCCCCGAGCCCTCCCAGATCCGGAACCTATGCAGATTGATGGAGCGCGCGCGCGCGCTTTTCAAACCCCCATGGCGCCAAGACGCAAAGAGGGAAGGGGAGGGAACTGTTTCCTCTGCAACGCCCCAGGCCATCTGGTCAGGAACTGCCCGCATCGCAGGGAATGGCAAGGAAAGGCGGGAACAGTCGTGCCCCCCCCCCCAACGGAGGCTGTTCAGCCGCAGGGAAACGAGACTGCCTGGCTGCAGGAGACAATGGGCAGCAGCCAGGCGCAAACTCCAGACAGCAGCCCCCTCCCACCCTCCCATGCAGCCAGGAGCGGCACCAGCCCACTCCCCCCAGAGCAGGAGTGGTACTTGAAGTGACTCTGACACTGCCCAATGGCTACCCCCTGAACGTTATGGGGCTAATCTATTCAGGAGCATCGGCCAAATTTTTTTATAAGGAGTTTGCGGAAGCACATCAGATCCAACTTCTGCAGCTGGACTTTCCCCTGCATGTCTCCACCATTGACGGCAGGGAGTTGCTGGGGGGGGCATCACCCATCAAACCCCTCCCATGAGAATGACAGTGGGGAGGCACTCAGAGACACTGGCGTTCAACGTCACCACCATCTCAGACCCCCCCCCCCCATAGTGCTCGGCATGAGCTGGCTTGCGCGCCATGACCCGTCCACCAGTTGGCACCAGAGATGCCTCACGTTTGGGTCCGACTATAGTAAATAGTTTGCACACAATAAAAGCATGAAAAGGCAACGTTCTGGAGAGTCGTTACTCTAGAGTAGCTGCAACGCGCCTCCTGTGACATGTTCTTTTTTTACTTCTAACATTTCTAACACGTCCACAATATTTCTAATATTATCCTTCATATGCCTAGTAAGTAAAAACCCTGCTTGATCTTTATGTATTTGATCTTTTAACACCTTTTTTAATCTTGAAGCCAAAATACTTGCAAAAATGTTGTAATCCACATTCAAGAGAGAAATTGGGCGATAGTTCTTCATCTGTAATCTATCCATCTCAGGTTTGGGGATCAGAGTTGTATGCTTCTCTCCAGGTCTTGGGTGCTTTGTCCCCTCCAAGAATCTTGTTACATACATCCACCAATGGGTCTATTAGCCAGCCCTTTAAAGTCTTATAATATTTTGATGTCAATCCATCTGGTCCTGGTGCCTTGCCGATTTTTAATTGCTTTATAGCTTCTTCCACTTCCTGTCTTGTAACTTTATAATTGAGTGTAGATCTTTTATCTAACGGAATCTTTTGCAATCCATGCTTATCCAGGAATTGTTCAATTTTTCCCTGTTCTTCCTTATCTTTTTTTTATATACAGCTGTTTATAATATTTCTGAAAACATTTCCTTATCTCCATCGGGTTCTCTACAATTTTATCCTCCATCTTGATGCTGGTAATTGTACTCTGTTTCTGTCTTTTTTTCAATTGCCATGCTAGTAATTTTCCACATTTATTTGCAGATTCAAAATTCCTTTGATTCATCATTTTAATCGTCCATTCAATTTCTGAATTTATTACTTGGGTGTACTGTACTTGTAGATATTTAATTTCTTTTTGAATTTGTTTATCCTTAGGTTTACCCCAGGTAGTGTGGTTGCTGACCTTGAGCCAGACATCTTGGAGAGTGAAGTCAAATGGGCCTTAGAAAGCACTGCTAATAACAAGGCCAGTGGAAGTGATGATATTCCAGCTGAACTATTTAAAATTTTAAAAGATGATGCTGTTAAGGTGCTACACCCAATATGCCAGCAAGTTTGGAAAACTCAGCAATGGCCAGAGGATTGGAGAAGATCAGTCTACATCCCAATTCCAAAGAAGGGCAGTGCCAAAGAATGCTCCAACTACCGCACACTTGCACTCATTTCACACGCTAGCAAGGTTATGCTTAAAATTCTACAAGGCAGGCTTAGGCAGTATGTGGACCGAGAACTCCCAGAAGTGCAAGCTGGATTTCGAAGGGGCAGAGGAACCAGAGACCAAATAGCAAACATGCGCTGGATTATGGAGAAAGCTAGAGAGTTCCAGAAAAACATCTACTTCTGCTTCATTGACTATGCAAAAGCCTTTGACTGTGTCGACCACAGCAAACTTTGGCAAGTTCTTAAAGAAATGGGAGTGCCTGATCACCTCATCTGTCTCCTGAGAAATCTCTATGTGGGACAAGAAGCTACAGTTAGAACTGGATATGGAACAACTGATTGGTTCAAAATTGGGAAAGGAGTACGACAAGGTTGTATATTGTCTCCCTGCTTATTTAACTTATATGCAGAATTCATCATGCGAAAGGCTGGACTAGATGAATCCCAAGCCGGAATTAAGATTGCCGGAAGAAATATCAACAACCTCAGGTATGCAGATGACACAACCTTGATGGCAGAAAGTGAGGAGGAATTAAAGAACCTTTTAATGAGGGTGAAAGAGGAGAGCGCAAAGTATGGTCTGAAGCTCAACATCAAAAAAACCAAGATCATGGCCACTGGTCCCATCACCTCCTGGCAAATAGAAGGGGAAGAAATGGAGGCAGTGAGAGATTTTACTTTCTTGGGCTCCTTGATCACTGCAGATGGTGACAGCAGCCACAAAATTAAAAGACGCCTGCTTCTTGGGAGAAAAGCAATGACAAACTTAGACAGCATCTTAAATAGCAGAGACATCACCTTGCCGACAAAGGTCCGTATAGTTAAAGCTATGGTTTTCCCAGTAGTGATGTATGGAAGTGAGAGCTGGACCATAAAGAAGGCTGATCACCGAAGAATTGATGCTTTTGAATTATGGTGCTGGAGGAGACTCTTGAGAGTCCCATGGACTGCTAGAAGTTCAAACCTATCCATTCTTAAGGAAATCAGCCCTGAGTGCTTCACTGGAAGTGAAGCTGAGGCTCCAATACTTTGGCCACCTCATGAGAAGAGAAGAATCCTTGGAAAAGACCCTGATGTTGGGAAAGACTGAGGGCACTAGGAGAAGGGGACGTCAGAGGATGAGATGGTTGGACAGTGTTCTTGAAGCTACCAACATGAGTCTGACCAAACTGCGGGAGGCAGTGGAAGACAGGAGTGCCTGGCATGCTCTGGTCCATGGGGTCACGAAGAGTCGGACACGACTAAACGACTAAACAACAACAACAACAATCCTTAGGTTTACATCTCAATTTCTTTTCCTTCTCCTTCAATTGTATCAATATTTTCTCTTTTTTATCATTTTGTTGTTTCTTTCTAATCACATTCTGTTGTACTAAGAATCCTCTCATGACCGCCTTACTGGCATCCCAAATTATCCTCTTCTCCGTCACTGTACTCAGATTTATTTCAAAATAATCATTTAAAGTCTTTTGCGCTTTTTTTGACAATCTCTTCATTTCTCATCAATGCATCATTCATTCTCCATCTGAAAGAACCCTATAGAGATAACCTTAACTCCACTAACACAGCATTATGATCCGAGCAAGTCCTTGGACAGATTTCTTTCTGTATGACAGTGCCCCCAGGTTTACATCTCAATTTCGTTTCCTTCTCCTTCAATTGTATCAAAATTTTCTTTTTTTATCATTTTGTTGTTTCTTTCTGATCACATTCTGTTGTATTAGGAATCCTCTCATCACCGCCTTACTAGCACCCCAAATTGTCCTCTTCTCCATCTCAATGCTCGAATTTAATTCAAAATAGTCCTTTAAAGTCTTTTGCGCTTTTTTGACAATCTCCTCATTTCTCATCAACGTGATGGAAGAAGCGGACCATTTGGATCCCTTCCAGTCGGGATTCAGGCCTCATCATGGGACTGAAACTGCCTTGGTCGCACTGGTTGATTATCTCCGGCGGGCTAGGGACAAAGGTGAGAGCTGTTTCCTAGTTCTGCTGGATCTCTCAGCGGCTTTTGACACCATCGACCGTAACATCCTTCTGGACCGTCTAGAGGGCTTGGGAGCTGGGGGTACTGTCATACGGTGGTCTCGCTCCTTCCTCCTGGGCCATGTTCAGAAAGTGGTGGGGGGGATGAGTGTTCAGACCCCTGGGCTCTCACTTGTGGGATGCCTCAGGGCTCTGTCCACTCCCCCATGCTTTTTAACATCTACATGCAGCCGCTGGGAGAGATCATCAGGGGGTTTGGGCTGGGTGTTCATCAGTATGCGGATGATACCCAGATCTACCTCTCTTTCAAATCAGAACCAGTAAAGGCGGTGAAGGTCCTGTGTGAGTGCCTGGAGGCGGTTGGAGGATGGATGGCGGCTGAGAGGAGGACCAGGAAAAGCCCAAAATGGAGAATCGACCCCCAAAGGGCTGGCATGAGCATCGTAAACATGAGACTCCAAATCTAAAGGGGAAAGGCATACCTCCACCCGATCTGCAAGGCCCTGAGAGCGAGGGACGGGCCAATTTCTCTGCAGAAGAAAACATCCTAATAAGCAAATTCTGGTCATTCCCGCCCCCAATTCAAGCAGAAATAATAGAAAGACTAGAAACTTTAAGATCCAGACTGGCAGAGGAAGACCTGCATAAAGACACCAGGCAGGACGACCAAAAATGTAGCGAGATCACCTCTAAAATGACATCTACTCTGGAGCTTAACATAGCAGACAGTCGCCCACAAAATCGCCAAATAAAGGCCGAGATAAACCTGCCCTCAATGATGAAAGCACAACAAATAAGGGAGAGAAGCATAAAGCCCCTTAAAAGGAAAACCACCCCCATGGAGACCTCACCAGACTTCTGGGATGAAATAAGATATCTCAATGAGGAGGAATTAGGTCCCAGTCAGATAGTACACCCTCAGGAGGAGGCACCGAAAAACAAGGCTCCCATGATCTCCAACGTGAGTATCTTACTTTTGCCATCTGAAATCTCTGAACTCCCGGGCAGCTCCCCACACAAGGATACCACCAAAATAAAGGGCAGCCAGCTGACACAAAGCACGGCAACCTTAAAAAGCCTGTGGAAAGAAAACTGACAGAGATCAGTCCCCAGCAACGCTAAAGCCAATCTTAGCCCCCTATCAGGGCATTTACCCCTTCCGCTGTTAAACCTTCCCTTAATCGAACGATTAAAGGACCATCAACTGCTGACAGCAGTAAGACATCAAAAACAGATGACTCCGCCCAGTTGCCCAAGGCACCCAAGGCCGGTGAAACTCCCAACCCGACACAGCCTCCCCGAAGCCCAGCGGACCCCCCTACCCTGAAGAACCATCGGTGGATCCTCTCAGAGACCACCCCCCCAAAAAAATCTCGAGACTCAAGCAATACTCTAAATCAGTGATGGGCAACCTTTTGAGCTTGGTGTGTCAAAATTCGCCAAAAAAATGAGCATAACTCGGGTGGTGAGTCACTTTGAGAAAAAACCACAATTTCATGATATTTATAGTTTAAATAACAAAAATGTATAATTGTAATATATAACTGTATTTAATAAACCAAAAACAAATTATTTAACTTTTTTTTAAAAAAAAATTAAAAAAATATTTAAAAAGGGGAAAAAATAAGGCAAAACCCAGAGCTCTTTCCCAGTGGGACTCGGGGCTCAGGCCTGCCTCCAACAGGTTGGGCCTGTGCCTCCTCGTGGCCCTCTTCAGCCCACCTCTCCCCTCACTCCCACTCCTTGAGAGGAGGTTTAAAATGCATTGGGGTTGACCCCCCTCTTCCCCTTGTGCTTTTTTTTTTGCGCCCAGCACGGTCTCCTGCTTCAGTCTCTCAGATTTTTAACAGCTTCCTGGCTTTGTTCCACGCAGCCTTCTGTTGTTGTTTAGTCGTTTAGTCGTGTCCGACTCTTCGTGACCCCATGGACCAGAGCACGCCAGGCACTTCTGTCTTGTGCTGCCTCCCGCAGTTTGGTCAGACTCATGTTGGTAGCTTCAAGAACACTGTCCAACCATCTCATCCTCTGCCGTCCCCTTCTCCTAGTGCCCTCAATCTTTCCCAACATCAGGGTCTTTTCCAAGGATTCTTCTCTTCTCATGAGGTGGCCAAAGTACTGGAGCCTCAGCTTCACGATCTGTCCTTCCAGGGAGCACTCAGGGCTGATTTCCTTAAGAATGGAGAGGTTTGATCTTCTAGCAGTCCATGGGACTCTCAAGAGTCTCCTCCAGCACCATAATTCAAAAGCATCAATTCTTCGGCGATCAGCCTTCTTTATGGTCCAGCTCTCACTTCCACACATCACTACTGGGAAAACCATAGCTTTAACTATACGGACCTTTGTCGGCAAGGTGATGTCTCTGCTTTTTAAGATGCTGTCTAGGTTTGTCATTGCTTTTCTCCCAAGAAGCAGGTGTCTTTAAATTTCGTGACTGCTGTCACCATCTGCAGTGATCAAGGAGCCCAAGAAAGTAAAATCTCTCACTGCCTCCATTTCTTCCCCTTCTATTTGCCAGGAGGTGATGGGACCAGTGGCCATGATCTTGGTTTTTTTGATGTTGAGCTTCAGACCATATTTTGCGCTCTCCTCTTTCACCCTCATTAAAAGGTTCTTTAATTCCTCCTCGCTTTCTGCCATCAAGGTTGTGTCATCTGCATATCTGAGGTTGTTGATATTTCTTCCGGCAATCTTAATTCGGGTTTGGGATTCATCTAGTCCAGCCTTTCGCATGATGAATTCTGCATATAAGTTAAATAGCCTTTTACTGCAGTATTTTATTTTATTTTTTAAAGAAAAGGGGGGAATGGGGAGGGAAAAGGCTGCCCTCTCAAAAACAGTCAGACAAGCAGGTTTCAATTTAAAGGCAGGCCAACCAGCAGTCAAACAACAGTGACAAAAATGGGAGGGGGGTGAGAAGTAGGAAGGTAATAAAGGTAAAGCTAAAGGGACCCCTGACCTTTTAAGTCCAGTCGTGACCGACTCTGGGGTTGCGCGCTCATCTCGCATTATTGGCCGAGGGAGCCGGCGTATAGCTTCCAGGTCATGTGGCCAGCATGACAAAGCCGCTTCTGGTGAACCAGAGCAGCACATGGAAACGCCGTTTACCTTCCCGCTGTAGCGGTTCCTATTTATCTACTTGCACTTTGACGTGCTTTCGAACTGCTAGGTTGGCAGGAGCTGGGACCAATACTAAGCATCAAAACTAGGGCAGGGGGGCAAGAGATGGGAAGAGAGAGAAGGAAGGAAGGAAGGAGGGAAGGAGGAAAGGAAGGGGTGGGTGAGAGAGAGAGAAGGAAGGGGAAAAGGAAGGAAGGAAGGCGAGGGGGAGAGAGAGAGAGAGAGAGAGAGAGAGCAAAGCAAGCGGAGGGAAAGCGCTCAAACAACTGATGTCAGAGGCAGGCAGCAGCAGAAGCAGGGAGAGGCGCCGCTCCTAACCGCGGCTAGCAAGCCTGTCCCACTTACTTTGCTGTGAGCCGGGCGGTGGGTGAAGAAAGTGTTAACTTTCAGGGAAGTAAATCAATTGTCCCCTCCCCCCCCCCACAATAAAGCTCCTTGAAATTAACCCACTGCTGTGAGGTGCTTTTGCTTGTTCTCCGCTTTTGCTTGCTTTGGGAGAGCCAGTGGGTTAATTTCAAGGAGCTTTATTGTGTGTGTGTGGGGGGAGACAATTGATTTCCTTCCCTGAAAGTTAACCCTTTCTTCACCCACCACCCGGCTCGCAGCAAAGCAAACCCCTCAATGTGCTCTTTTCAAAAGATGACAATTTCATGGTTCCTTTTGGGTAACAACAAATTCTGGACAGGGCAATAAGGGAGTACCACTGTCTATTTTATTACAGCCTCTGAAGTGTTTGCTTTGTCCACTCCTCCAATACCCCCAAACCAGAGCCACCTTCAGCTCCTCTCATCATCCCCTGTTTCTGCCATGACAGGCAGCCTGGCGGGCCACCAACTCCTTGGTGGGCCGCCAACTCTGCCCCACAGCGTTCCGTTTGGACGACGGAGTCACCCCCCAGATGTGCTCTGCAACACGGGCACGGAGGGTTGTAAAAGCACACTCCAAATCTGTGTAGAAGATAGACATTGCCCTCAAAATGTGTACGCATTCCTTTTCCATCCTTTTTTCTTCCAATTATTCCAAATTTCTGCCCCCCCATCTGTCCCCCAGTTGCATCCCACTATCCCCCTTTTTCTCCTGAGGTTCAAAAGTACCCCACGTCCTCACAATGTCAGGTCTGCTAATGTAGTTGCTGCTGCCAAAAGCCCCACCTTGCCCATCCCCAACATCCCATTCTTCACTTGCCACCCTCATTTCTCATTACATAAACCTTCATTAACATTCCTCAACCGTACTCTGTTCACATATTCACCGATCATTGGGGGCCAGGCTCCTAAGCCAGTGATTGGGAGGCTCCCCCTGAGGCCCCCCTTCCACCCTCTTGCTTAGAATGTTGTGCAAGAGGGTCTTATGACAAACCAATATCCTTCCTCCATTCTTTTCCTAGCCCATTTCAAAATTCATCCACTGCCTGCACACCACTCTTCCCCCACAAAATGTGAAAATGTGTAAAAAAAAATGAAATACAGGGTGCAGGAAAATTCAGTTCAGCCAGATGTAAAGGCAAGGTCAGAACTGCTGAAAACCTGAATAAAACTTGAACTCGTGTTAAAACAGGGTGCAGATGTGCTGTGAGAAACTACACTTCAGCCAGGTGTAAAGGCAAGGTCTGAAATGCAGAAAACCTTAACTGTCACAGTGACCGGATAGGGCTACTTCAGAGTAACGACTCTGCACCGCTTTGCATTTTATCTTTTTATTTGTGTTACGTATTTACAGTGCTAAAGGTGGAGCTATTTACAGAGACACATCTTCTCAGCTTGAATCAGTACCTCCGAATGGCGTTTGGCGCGTCTTGCGCCAGCATAACAACTTGGGGAGCCCCATCCTCTTCCCCCGACGCTTTCTGCGAAGTTCCGGAGTTGGGGGGATGGGTCTGCCCCCCTTTCTTCCTCCTTCCTGTCCCACCTGGGACGCTGGCTCTTCTACCCTGCCAGAGCCTTGGACCCCACTTCCTGTTTCCCCACTTGAGCTGGAGCTTTCCCTGCTCTCAGTCGTGCTCTGGGCTGGGCTGGAACTCAGGAGGGGAGGGGCTTCGCGATACCCCTTGCCCCTCACATCCATCCCCCTCCCAGGCCCCCCTTCCTCCCTCCCGAGAGGCTGCACGGGTGTCGGTGGTGACTGAAAGCCTAAAAACTCCGTGCTGTCCGAGCCGGTTGGTGTGAACACCTCCCCCCAGCCCCCTTGGCCCCCTCCTTCCTCCTGGGAAGAGGGAAAGCCCAAAAAGTCCGTGGCCTCAGAGCTGGTGGGGGTGAAAATCTGCTGCCAGTCCACCTCTTCTCCTGACTGAGTGGACCTCGGAGATACCCACATCTCCTCCTCCGTGTCCTCAAACTCTGCTTCCCATCTCCATGGTGAACTGCTTTCCCCCTCCTGTGCTTCCTCCTCCTCCCCCTCCCTTTCCATGTGCCAGGGCTTGGGCCTGTGTGGGAAGAGGGCGTGGAATTCTTCCACTAAGAATTCCTCCTGTATCTGGGTGGCTGGGACCCATTCATTTTGGGATGGCGGGGCGTCCTCCCATGCCATAAGGTACTCCAGGCCCCCCACCCCCCTTCGTGAATCAAGGATGGCCGTTGCTTCATTGAGTGGCTCCCTGCCTCCTCTCTCCCCCCCTCCCTCGGGGGTCTGTGCGCTGCCTCGGAACCTGCTACTTTCCCTGTACGGAGACAGCAGCGATCTATGAAACACTGGGTGCACCCTCATGTCCTCTGGCAGTGCCAGCCTGAATGCCACCGGGTTAACCTGCTGCGTGACCGTGAAGGGGCCCAACCTTCTGGGTGCCAGCTTCTTGCACCTCCCTCTGGTGGGAAGGCCCTCCGAGGACAACCAAACCTTGTCCCCCACCCTGATGACCTCCCCCGGTCGCCTGTGGCGATCTGCCCCCTTCTTGTACGCTTCCATGGCCCTCTCCAAGTGTTCTCTGAGCTGCTGGTGCACCGTCTCCAGCTCCTCTGCCCAATCCTCTGCCTGCGGGCCCTCCTCCTCCTCCTCCCTCTCCCTCTCCGGGAAAGATCGGAGGTCGTGCCCGTAGTTGGCCTTAAAGGGCGACACCCCTGTGGAGACGTGCACCGCATTGTTGTAGGCAAATTCTGCCAGTGGCAGGCGATCCACCCAGTCCGTTTGCCTCTGGCTGACGTAGCATCTCAGGTACTGCTGCAGAATGGCGTTGACCCTCTCCGCCTGTCCATTGGTCTGCGGGTGCCGAGCCGTCGACAAGCTGACCTCCACCTGCAGGAGGTTCATGAGCCGCCTCCAGAACCTGGAAACAAATTGGCGGCCTCTATCCGAAATAACTCTTAAAGGTAATCCATGCAGTCTGAATACGTGGTCAACAAACAGTTTGGCTGTCTCTTCTGCAGAGCCCGCCCTGGCACACGGTATAAAATGGCACATTTTGGACATAAGGTCCACCACCACCAACACTGCGGTCTTGCCCCTGGACGACGGCAGGTCTGTGATGAAGTCCATGGACACTACTTCCCACGGCCTGTGCGGGGTGGCTAATGGCTCCAGCAACCCTGCTGGTGCTGCTCTGACTACCTTTGCTCGCTGGCAGGTGTCACAGCCCCTTACATAGTCCCGCAGCAAAGTGTCTCATGACTAGGTGAGTGGTTTTGTCCCTTCCAAAATGACCCGCCGTCGGGTTGTCGTGCATCTGCTTGAGGACCTTACCTCTGAGCTGGTTGGTGGGCAGGTACAGGGCTCCTCTGTAAAAAAGCAACCCCCTCCTTTCCGCAAAGTCTTTTGCCTGCTCCCTCCCCCCTCGCAGCTCTCTGAAGATGCGGGTGGCAAACTCATCTGCTGCCGTCAGTGCTGTGAGTTCTGCCTCGCTCACCACTGCTGCTCCGCAGGACCATGCTGATGGGGGGGAAATGTGTCGGGGTGCTGGTGGCAACTCCTCCTCCATGTACTCTGGCTTGCGGGAGAGGGCATCCGCCCTGACGTTCTGCTCCCCCGGTATGTAGTGGATGGAGAAGTTGAAGTGCGAGAAGAACTCTGCCCACCGTATCTGCCGCTGGTTGAGCACCCTGGCCGTTCTTCAGAACTCCAGGTTCTTGTGGTCCGTGCACACCTGAATAGGGTGCTTGGCGCCCACTAGGAAGTGTCTCCAATGCTGGAACGCAGCGTGGATCGTGAGAAGTTCCTTATCAAACACTGTGTAGTTGCGTTCTGGCTGTGTCAGCTTTCTGGAGAAGAAGGCACAGGGTCTCCACTCTCTGTTGGCATCCAGTTGCAGCAAAATGGCGCCCAAAGCCCTGTCTGAAGCATCTGTCTCCACGCGTAGGGGCGCATCCTGCACCACGTGGAACAAGTTCTGGTCAGAGGCGAACACCCTCTTGAGGCTTTCGAACGCTGCTTGCGCCTCTGGTGTCCATCTGAACTTCTGCTTGCCTCTCAGGCAGTCCGTGATGGGAGCCGTAACGCGAGAGAAGTTCTTGATGAACTTCCTGTAGAAGTTGGCGAAGCCCAGTAGGCGTTGGGCATCCTTGCGCGTCCTGGGGCTGTGCCAGTCCAGGATGGCCTGCACCTTGTCCTTGTCCATCGCTAGCCCCTTGTCTGACAGCTTGTAGCCCAGGAAGTCCACCTCTTTGGTGTGAAACTTGCACTTCTCTAGCTTCACATACAGGTGGTTCTCCTTTAGGCGCTGCAACACCTCCCTGACATCCTTCACATGCTGCTCGGGGTCATTGGAGTATATAAGGATGTCATCTAGGAAGACCAAGCAGTTCTTGAAGAGGAGGGACCCCAGGACGTGGTGCATGAAGGCCTGGAAGCATGCTGAGCCCCCTTGCAAACCGAAGGGCATCACCAGATATTCAAAAGAGCCCAGAGGCGTGAACATCGTGGTCTTCCACTCATCGCCTTCCCGGATCCTGATCAAGTTGTACGCCCCCCTCAGGTCGAGCTTGGTGAAGATCTTGCCCCTGCGTGCCGCTGTCAGCAGATCATCCACTCTGGGCATAGGGAAAGCCACCGGTTCCGTCATGCTGTTGAGGCGTCTGAAATCCACCACCAGGCGGCGCTGTTGCGTGTCTTTCTTGTCAACCCAGAAGACCGGGCTGCCCCCTGCTGCCTTGCTTTCTCTGATGAACCCCCGCTTGAGGTTCTTGTCGATGAACGCCCGCAGGTCCTCCAGTTCCTGATCTGACATGGAGTACAGCTTGGCTGGGGGTAGCGCGGCCCCTGGCACCAGGTTGATCTGACAGTCAAACGACCTGTGCGGGGGTAGGTGGTCGGATTCCGCTTCACTGAAGACCTCCTGCAGGTCCCAGTACGGCTTGGGTATCGCCTCACCCCCCTTGACGTGCATGGTGGCCACCGTGGCTATTGGAGGCCCCTCCCCTGGTTGGTGCTGCATGCAATGTTTGTGACGGGTATAGGGCTCCGTTGAGTTGTTTATGACTCAATTAGGAGCCACTAATCTGCCCAGCGCGCTTCCTCTAGCGCTTCTCTGCTTCCGTAGATCCGGGCTGGCAGTAAAACACACACAGCAGAGTTCTTCTTCTTCTTCTCACACAGCGAAAGCTTGTATAGCCGTTGGATAAAAAGCCTCTTAAGAACACACAGAGTCCAAAGTGTTCTTAATAACTACTTAAGTTTATTCTAGAGAGAAAAATAACAAACAACCTGGTGAGAGCGCAGACATCTTGCGACCGTCTCCCAGGCAGAAACGAAACCAACTGACACATACAGAAACACTTCTGGTACATTCTGTAACATGATATTCCTCAGTGATCAGGTGCTATACAGAACACAGTTAACTCTTTGGTTACTTGTTACTCATCACACCCCCTCTCACCTGAACACTGGGGATAGCGGGTATCCAAACTTACCCCAAAACCAACCCTTCACAGAATTCCCCATGCCGTTGGAAACTCAAGGGTTTTGTGAACCCATCTGCTAGGTTCTCTTGGCTTGGACAATACTTCACCTTCACCAAGCCTACCTGTATGCTCTGACATACGTTTCGGAAGCGGATGTCTAAGTGTTTGGTTCTGGCCTTGAACTGTCCAGACTCCGCCAGTCTCAAAGATGGTTGATTGTCGCCCCAAACAGTGATGGGTTGGCTACAATCACCCCAGATTTCCTGGACCAAACATCTGTAGTACTCCAATTCAGTGCATGTCGCAGACAACGCACAGAATTCGGCTTCCGTGGAAGACATTGCTATTAGGCTTTGCCTGCGCGACCGCCAACCAATCAGGGCATTTCCAAACTTGACTACCAAACCAGTCACTGACTTCCTGTCCTCCTGATTGGCCCAATCAGCATCTGCAAAACAAGTGAGTTGTGGCTCACCTTGTGCTGACATCTCCAAACAATACTCTTTGGTCTCCTGCAAATACCTAAGCACTCTCTTAATGCCATTCCAAGCATGCACGCTAGGTTTCGATGCTTCTCTACTGAGCAAATTGACTGCAAAAGCAATATCTGGTCTGCTCCATTGTGACAAATACAACAGACTCCCTAGCGCTGACTGAAACACTTCAGGACTCTCAAACGCTACTTTGTCCTTCACTTGTGACTCTTTCACAAAGTTTGTCTCCATGGGTGTTCTGACCCCTTTACAATCAGACATTCTGAACTTCTCCAGCAAATGTTCAATCTTGCCTTTCTGACTGAGCAAAAAACTTCCATCCTCAGTTCTGTCTATCTGCACACCTAGATAAACATTCACTGCACCTAGATTCTTGAGTTTGAACCGCTTGCCTAGCTCTTTTGCAAACTTCTGCACTTGCATCTGGCTCTTTGCTAAGCTGATCAAGTCATCAACATAGACAAGCAACAGTTCTTGCTGTTCTCCTTCACCTCTGAGATACAGACAACTGTCAGCTAGACTCTTCCTGAAACCGAGGCTCTTCAAAACAGAATCAAGACATGAATTCCAATTTTTAGCGGATTGCTTCAGACCGTAGATCGACTTGTGTAGCTTCCACACCTGACCTGGCACGTCACTCTCAAACCCTGGAGGAGGCAACATGTACAACTCCTCCTGGAGGTCAGAGTTCAAATAAGCGGTGTCCACATCAAAGTGGTTGACCACTAGGCCTCTCTGCGCTGCAGTCGCTAAAAGCATCCTGAAAGATTCCGCTCTCGAAGTCGGACTAAAGACATCTGTGTAGTGGATTCCTTTCTTCTGAGTAAAACCTCTAGCCACTAATCTAGCCTTGTACTGAGGCTCTCCAGTCACTGTGGGTTTCAGCCTGTAGACCCACCTACAACTGACTGCTTTCTTGCCTTCTGGCAACTGTGTTAGGCTATACACACCAAGAGATTGCATGGAGTTCAACTCTTTCTCCATTGCAACTTTCCACTTCCTAGCTTCCTCCACTGACAACTGTTGCACCTCTTCAAAACTTTCAGGCTCACACACTGCTAGGTTCGCCCATACACTGACAGCTAAAAACCTTTCAGGCGGTTTACCTTTCGTGGTGCGTTTTGAACGCCTTGGTCCCACATCTTCCCCCTCTAAATCCGAACTGCTTGTCTCTGACTGTGGCTCTCTCGGACTAGCAGCACTGTCAAGAGACCTACTACGCTTTGCAGCCCCCTCTGGGCTTGCTTTGGGTGAAGTGGGTGACCTACCACGTTTGCTGTACTTCCCAGGCTTGACCTGGGGTGAAGTCGGTGCGCTTCTGACTACTTGCTTCACTTCCCTAGGAGCTACACCACTTGGACCAGCTGCCTGACCTGGATCTGGTCCTGCAGCACCTGGAACTCCAGCATCAGCCACCTGAGTTTCGTCTTCCTGGTCAAAACCTGAAGACCAGTCAAGAAGAACTTCGGGGTTAGCATGAATGCGTCTCCAGCCCTCTTGTTCACAGAACGTAGCACTCCTGCTAATGTGAACGCGGGTTTGGTCCCCCTCTGCTGGTACAAACCTCCAAGCCTTTGAGTTTGGTTCGTAACCACAGAAGATCATTTTCCTGGATCTTGATCCTCCCTTTCTGCGCTTCTGCTTTGGAATTAGAACCCAAGCCTCACACCCAAAAGTTCTGAAATAGTGCACCTTCGGAACTTTGCCATACAACATGTAGTAGGGTGTGTTGTCCACAACTGAATTAAAAGCGCGGTTTGAACAATAATTCACAAATTTATAGCATTCCCCCCAAAACTTCTGGGGTAGTCCTGCATCAAACAACGTTGCCTCCACCAGTTCAGACAGCGTTCTAAATTTCCTTTCAGCTAAACCATTCTCCTGTGGACTAAAAGGAGCGCTTTTCCTGTGCCTAATTCCCTTGCTGCGGAAAAACCCTTGTAGTTCTGCACTCAAAAACTCTCCCGCCCTGTCACTCTGGAAACACTGGACAGTGACGGAGAACTGTAGTTCTACTTCGGCTACCCACTCCTGTATCACTCTGGCAGCCTCCCCCTTCTCTTTCAGTGTTATGACCCAGGAAAAATGGCTGAAATCATCCAGAAGACACAAAACATATTTTGAACCACCTAAACTTAACGTTGACATAGGCCCAGAAATATCCAAATGCACTAACTGAAATGGCTTTGTGCTCTTCCTCTCAGACCTAGGATAAGAGCATCTCTTCGTCTTCGCTTTCGCACATGCGCGGCATTGCAGGTGTTTTTGACATGGCTTGAACCTGCAACCTTTGACAAAATCAGGGGCTTTTTGCACATAAGGAAAAGACATATGACAATATTTTCTGTGCCAAGCATGAATACAATCCTTATGGATAGCGCCCTCTGTGCCCTTTGGGGTATTGGCACTTTTAGCCTGAGCATCACCAGTGTTACTTCCACCTGCTTGCCCCCTCCCATCTAGGACAAACAGACCATCAGACCCAACAGTAACACTTACCAGCTCAGCCCCATCTCTGGCAATTTTGCAAACACCATTGGCAAAACTTATTTCAAAGCCTTCACGCAATAAGCAAGACACACTTAAAAGACCATTTTCCATGCCTGGTACAACATAAACATCAAGGTTAGTGTCTAAGCATTGCATATAATAAACACCCTTGCTTTTAATTGTTCCAGAAGAACCATCAGCAAGATGCAGGCTTTTTTCATCTTCAAGTGGCCTGCAGTTCAGGATCTGTCCTGAAGGTGGTACAAGATGATGGGTGCTGCCTGAGTCGATAATAAAAGTGAAACTGTCCTGTCCTCTGTTTCTGACCGTTGCTAAGGCAGCAGAAAGATGGCTGACAGGCTTATCTGGAGTTTTCCCACGTCCTCTGCCTCGGCGTTGCTGGCTGGTCCCACGACCACGTCCGCTGGGTTGCCTGGCACCTGGCTGAGTGACCTTGGCTGCTTCCGGAGCTGGGCAAAATCTCGCTACGTGCCCAGGCTGCTGGCACCGATAACAAAGCCTTGTTGCGCACGCACTCACAGTGGATTCCTCAGTGCTTTTCACTGCACCCCCACTGGCTTCTCTGCGCCCACGGCCCCCCTTCTCAGCCGATTCTTTCTGGCTTCTCAGTCTCAACTCAAAGAGATGCCTCATAGCATGCAGCTTAGCTCCAGCCGTTTTTCTCTGATGGACCCTTTCCAAACTGTCCCAGGCTTCCTTGGCATTTTCAGCATTTTGCACATAGGGAAGTTGCGTAGCATCGCAGCTCATGGCAATGGCACATAGAGCCTTATTGTCTTTCCTGGTTTCTGCTGCAAACCTCTGTGCTTCAGCTGCTGAATTATCAGCGACAGGGGTTGGAGGATTTAACACACAAGTCCATAAATCCTTTCCCAGCAACCACATTCTGGCCCTTTCTCTCCACTCTGCATAGTTGTCGCCATTCAACCTCTGGAACGGCACGACAAATGACTCCTGTAGCTGCTCCGCCATCTTGTCCACCCCCGGGCTCCGTGTCTGTGTACTCACTCAGAATAGCTGACGTTGCTCCTCCGGGTAGACTGCGGATCCCAGCCTTCTGGTACAGGGTCTTTCTGCTAGCGAGTGCATCTATTGATTGCCGACTGCAAAACAACAGGTTTCTCCCAGCTAGCTCTTTACACCGGCTTTCTCCACGGCTTTTACAGCTGCAATCACCTTTTATTGCTTTGGTGATTGATTAGGTTCTATGACCCATAACCTGTGACGGGTATAGGGCTCCGTTGAGTTGTTTATGACTCAATTAGGAGCCACTAATCTGCCCAGCGCGCTTCCTCTAGCGCTTCTCTGCTTCCGTAGATCCGGGCTGGCAGTAAAACACACACAGCAGAGTTCTTCTTCTTCTTCTCACACAGCGAAAGCTTGTATAGCCGTTGGATAAAAAGCCTCTTAAGAACACACAGAGTCCAAAGTGTTCTAATAACTACTTAAGTTTATTCTAGAGAGAAAAATAACAAACAACCTGGTGAGAGCGCAGACATCTTGCGACCGTCTCCCAGGCAGAAACGAAACCAACTGACACATACAGAAACACTTCTGGTACATTCTGTAACATGATATTCCTCAGTGATCAGGTGCTATACAGAACACAGTTAACTCTTTGGTTACTTGTTACTCATCACAATGTTCCAGACAAAAGTCTGATCCAAACGTGATGCATCTCTGGTGCCAACTGATGGAGGGGTCATGGCGCGCCAGCCAGCTCATGCCCAAGACGATGGGGGGGGTCTGAAATGGTGGTGACGTTGAATGCCAGTGTCTCAGAGTGCCGTCCCACCGTCATTCTCATGGGGGGGGTCTGGTGGGTGATGGCCCCTCCCAGCAACTCCCTGCCATCAATGGTGGAGACGTGCAGGGGAAAATCCAGCTGCAGAAGTTGGATCTGGTGTGCTTCTGCAAAGTTTCTCGAAAAGAAGTTGGCCGACGCCCCCGAATCGATTAACGCGACGACCGTCAGGGGATACCCATTAGGGAGTGTTAGCGTCACTTCTAGAACCACCCCTGCTCTGGGGGGGGGGTGGGCTGGCGCTGCTCCTCGCTGTGCGGGTGGGTGGGCTGGGGCTGTTGTTTGCCGATTGCGCCTGGCTGCTGCCCCTTGTCTCCTGCAGCCAGGCTGTCTCGTTTCCCTGCTGTGGTGCTGCGTCAGTGGGGGAGGGCACAACCGTTCCCGCCTTTCCTTGCCACTCCCTGCGATGTGGGCAGTCTCTGACGAGATGCTGAGGGGAGTTGCAGAGAAAGCAATTCCCGCCTCTTCTCTCCTTGCGTCTTGGCGCCACTGGGGTTTGAAAAGCCCGCGCGCGCGCTATCAATTTGCATGGGTTCCTGGTCTTGGCTGGCCCCTGGCATGGCGTGAGATGGCTGTTGGGGGAGTGGCTTCTCCTGCGACCGTGGGAACCAAGCCCGCTTTGCGCGCGTTGCTTGCTTGTCGTTCCACCGGGATTCCTGTCTCACCCCCACCGCCAGAGCCGCTTTGCTCAGCTGATCCATATTACTGGGCTTTGGACCTCTCGAGAGCTCATCTTTCACATCCTCATTCAACCCCAGGTAGAATGCCGCTTCCATCGGAGGCGAGTGCAGTTCCCACCCCAGTCTGTGCACCAGCATGGTGAATCTTGACCAATATTCGCGAACTGTCATTGTTCTTTGTCTTAAATTATGCAGTTCCTCTTTGGTCTGGTCCAAATGGCTATCAGCCGCATACATGGTTTTTAAAGCCTCCAAAAATAGTTTGACATCCTTCATGCAAGGATTTTTTGTCGCGATTAACGGTCTCAGCCACTCCCTGGCTCCCCCGGTAAGGTGTTCCACAATAAACGCTACTCTGTGCGCATCATCAGGGAACTCATTATTGTGCAGCTCAAGAGCATACACGATCTCAGTCTCAAAGCCATGATATTCCCTCGGGTCTCCATTGAACTTGCTTACTAGGGTCCCTGCTCTCCTTCCCGGCAGCACTTGGAGCTGGGCACCCCCTCCTCCCTTGGCTTTCTCTGCATCCAACTTGTTTTGGAGGTCCACCGCTACTGCCCTTAACTGCTGCTCTTTCTCCTGAAGCGCTCTCACCTGTTCAGCAAGGTTGTGCCTGTCCTCTTTGACTTTCTCCGTTTCTTGTTTAGCCGCCTTTAATTCCCCCTGTGCCTGCAACGCCAGTGCCTGCAGGTCCTGCTGGGCTTTCTCCGCGATCTGCCGCCATTTCTCTGCTTCTGGCGCTGTCATCCCGGCAACTCCAAAGTAGCCCCAAAAAGGATTCGGAGGTAGCTGTCACAGTGACCGGATAGGGCTACTTCAGAGTAACGACTCTGCACCGCTTTGCATTTTATCTTTTTATTTGTGTTACGTATTTACAGTGCTAAAGGTGGAGCTATTTACAGAGACACATCTTCTCAGCTTGAATCAGTACCTCCAAATGGCGTTTGGCGCGTCTTGCGCCAGCATAACAACTTGGGGAGCCCCATCCTCTTCCCCCGACGCTTTCTGCGAAGTTCCGGAGTTGGGGGGATGGGTCTGCCCCCCTTTCTTCCTCCTTCCTGTCCCACCTGGGACGCTGGCTCTTCTACCCTGCCAGAGCCTTGGACCCCACTTCCTGTTTCCCCACTTGAGCTGGAGCTTTCCCTGCTCTCAGTCGTGCTCTGGGCTGGGCTGGAACTCAGGAGGGGAGGGGCTTCGCGATACCCCTTGCCCCTCACATTAACAAAACGTAAAATTGGGTTAAAATAATGAAATACAGGGTGCAGGAAAATGCAGTTCAGCCAGGTGTAAAGGCAAGGTCTGAAATGCAGAAAACCTTAACAAAACGTGAAATTGGGTTAAAAAAATGAAATACAGGGTGCAGGAAAATGCAGTTCAGCCAGGTGTAAAGGCAAGGTCAGAACTGCTGAAAACCTGAATAAAACTTGAACTCGTGTTAAAACAGGGTGCAGATGTGCTGTGAGAAACTACAGGTCAGCCTGGTGCCAAAAGCAAGCAAGGTGATATTAGAAAGCAATGTAACTACACACACACTTCCCTTGCCCCCCACCTTCCCAGGCCGAAAGGCGACAAGCAGTGGAAGAGAACAAAATATGATACAATTCATACTGCTAGTCAGAGAACAAGGGGATTACTCACTCACACACACACACACACACACACACACACTAAGGACGCCCCCTCCATTTACTCCCAGAAGGGAGGGGAGGGTGGATGGAGAAGAGAAGGGGGGGAGTGCTACCCTGCACCCCCTCTCTGCGCGCGCGCACACACGCACACAGTACAAAGGCCCACCACTGTAGAGACCTTTTTAGGAACAGGCTCACTCAGAAATCACACAGAGCTGACTCACTGAACAGGCTCGGATTCACATAAGCGCACAAACACATTCATAATTCACAGAAGAGAGGCCCGAAAGCCAGGACCAGTTCAGGGAGGCCCGCTTTAAAAGCCAGGACCAGTTCAGGGAGGCCCGCTTTAAAAGCCAGGACCAGTTCAGGGAGGCCCGCTTTAAAAGCCAGGACCAGTTCAGGACCCTGTCACACAAGCACACACCCAGTAGAAGGCCATCACACAAGCACACACCCAGTAGAAGGAACCCATAGAAGGACCCCGGCACACAAGCACACACCCAGTCACACAAAAAATGTTTTAGAACTTCAAAGCATAAACACACAGAGTACTGGAAGATTATTTCAAATCTCAAGTTTTTACACAGCAACAAAGTTTCAAATTCTTACTTCGGCTAAATCTAGTTAGCCCCGCAACCCTCAATTTCCCTCTTGGTTTACTATTCGGCCCACTAGCAGTACCTTACTGCCCTCTGTGACCTTTCCAAGGTGGATCAGACCTTGCTTCCCCTTTTTAAAAAGGAGGTTCCCATACACCAAGAATTTCATACCTTTCTTATCTGTTGGCCGTTTGTTGCCAGGACTCCGTCTCCTCCTCAGTTAGTTGAAACGCAGGTTGGGCCGTGTTTGTCCTCCACTGCTTCCCCGGTTTTCCAGGATTCTTCATTGGCACGCGCTTTGAAGAAAAATCCTCTGACTCGGCCGAAGTAGTAGAAGAGAAAAATGTCCCAAATCGTCCTGCTTCAACCTTGGTACATCCGAGAATTCACGGCACCAAATGTTGTAAGCCAAAAATGGCTTATCTTCTGAGTTAGCCAATAAAACTCAGAGACAAGAGGAGTTAGGAGTCCGTTTTGTTTATTGCAAAGCAATAAGGTTACAGTCGAATCTTTTCGGAATACTGCAACCCCGCCCAAGGGTCGGGCAGGAATTTATAACATTTCAGACAAAGGATTCTGATTTAACCAATCACATAAAGCATTACATCATTTAATATTTAATATTCATCACCTCATTTCATATTTAATACGTATGTCATTACCTAATCTAATACGCATGCGCAATAAGCATTGCTAACTAATCTTTGATTCTTACCATGATCTGTTACATATTGTTAGTTTGCATGTATGGGAACCTGTGTTACATGTGGATGTAACAATTTATGTTCTAGTTTATGAATTGCTTCTTTGTGATTTACGTATTAGCTGACCTTCTATCTATCCCAGTAGGGACGGCTTCTTGCTGAATCATCGGTTTCTTTAAAGCAACAGGTTACCATAATTCACTAATATAAGCATATTCCAGGATTTATAGGGAATTACATTATTACCTTAATTGGGGCCCTTTGGGCCCCTGCTACAAGACTACTGCTGGACCTGTGCAAGTCCACAAACGCAAGATCTACAAGTGAAAATTCTTACCTGAATAACAGCTTGTATATACAGTACTGTATCCCAAGGGAAAACATTTTTTTGCATACCTCCAACTGTACATAGATATGCATGTCATATCTGTACATAGATATGCATGTTCAATGCTATATAACAGATCCATTAACAGATCCAGACCCTATTTCCAGGGTCTCTGCCTCAGAGTTCGAACTGGAACTAACAGTCTGTGCCCCCCCGTCAGCTTCTCCTCTTCCTGCTCTTTGTTCTGTGAGATCAGGTTCCTACTGCAGCTTGCCGTGTTTCTCCGAAAATAAGACACCGTCTGTAACGGTCACTCTCAATCAGGCATGGTATAGAAGGAGTTAACAAGGGATGTCAGTTGGAACCTAGGGGGCGGAGTCAGGAGGCCTATAAAAGCCCACCCCTGAGAGGAGTTGAGGAGGAGGGCGGTTGGTTGTTTGAGTGGAGAGCTGGGAGTTAGAGCTGAGTTGGAGTGGCTGAGAGAGAGATATCGTGGCTTAGAGTCTGAAGGGAGGCATAGGTGGTTAATTAGCAGAAAGGATAGAGTGTTTGAAAGAATCATTAGTGGATTTTAGAGGTAATAGGCTGGTAATATATTTAGAGGTAATAGGCCGGTATAGGAACAACTTTTAAAGGAGTATTTTATGACTTTACTATATTGAAACCACATGCGTATGTACCTTTAATAAAGAAACATCTTTTATTCCAAACCTCATCCTTGTCTGGAGTAGTGTACATTTACCAGTCTGTTGTTGGTTTTTAAATATATTTTTATTGATTTTATAACAAAAACAGAAAAAAGGTTCAAAGTATGAAGAAGAAGAAAAACAAAAAGCAAAAAGCGAAAAAACAATAAGAAAAAACAAAAAACATTTCTTTAACAATATCCAGAATATTTCTTAATCTGTCGACTTCCTCCCCCCTTCCACGCTTCTATTTATAACTAATATAGCACTCTCTACTTCTTAAATAATTTCTTCTTCTAAGATACTCATTATAATTTTCTTGATCCATTTTAACCACACATTCCCAATATTTCAAAATATCCTGATCTAGAAATCTTAATAGTTGTTTTACATTTAAACTTATTCCCTTTATTATATCTAATTGCTTCCTCATCCTCTTTGTACTTCCACTTCCCTTATTATCTATTTTTAATCTTATAATTCTTCTCCAAATAGGTCTTAAATTTCTTCCAATCTTCTTCCACCAACTCCTTTACAGTTAGTTACCAGTCTGATTACTGGTTGGTGGTAGCGGGACAAAAAGTCGTTTGGCAGGCATCAACAGACCGTGAAACGTCTGGGGGTCCTGCACACGTCTAGGCGGCTGCAACACCGTCTTATGTTTATTTTCCCCCTGAAAAACACACTATTGCTTATTTTCAGGGGATGTCTTATTTTTTCCCTCCTCTTCCTGCTGCGGCCGGCATTGCTGCTGCGCCTATCACTATGTCTTATTTTCGGGGTATGGCTTATATTCCGCGAATGCCTAAAAATCCTGCTAGTTCTTATTTTATGGCTACGTCTTATTTTCAGAGAAACAGGGTAGCTGCTCCTCCTCCGCTTCACATTCCAAGCTAATGACATCTCTTGCATTCTCAGGCTCTGTCAGCGGAGGCACGAGAGACTTGAGATTCACGGAGCTGACGTTCAATGTGTTTGTTGCCCAATGATTAGCTCTGTATGATAGTAAGGGCACCAGAATTTCCCAGTGATGAATCCAAAGTTGTACAGTATTTGTGATGAGTCTGCTAGAAGGGGACAGCAGGCGCTGGGTGGCCCCCATTCACATTGCCTGGCATGCATGGTTGTCCTTCTGTGCCTTAGTTACAGGTAGGTAGCCGTGTTGGTCTGAGTCGAAGCAAAATAAAAAAATTCCTTCAGTAGCACCTTAAAGACCAACTAAGTTTATATTTTGGTATGAGCTTTCGTGTGCATGCACACTTCTTCAGATACACTAGAAACAGAAGTGTCAGACCCTATATATAGAGAGAGGGTGGTGGGGGTGGGTGGGAATGGGTGATGGGAGTGGTAAACCTGTAGATGGCTGTTAATGGCTGCTGATGGCTGCAATTAGTCCTGGGGGGGGGGAAGCAAGGGCTGAGGTGCTAAAGAAAGCTTGATCATGCATAATGAGATAAGAATCCGATGTCTCTATTCATCCCAGGTGCTTCCATGGTTTTAAGCTTGGTAATGATTTCCAATTCAGCAACTTCTCTTTCCAGTCTGTTCCTGAAATTTCTCTGTAATAAAACAGCTGCTTTGAGATCTTGTATAGAATGTCCTGGAAGATTGAAGTGTTCTCCTACTGGTTTTTCAGTCTTATGGTTCCTGATGTCAGATTTATGTCCATTTATCCTTTGGCGTAGGGTTTGGCCTGTTTGTCCAATATAGAGAGCTGAAGGGCACTGTTGGCATTTGATGGCATACACAATGTTAGAAGATGAGCAATTAAATAGTCCTGAGATGGTATGTTGGATGTTGTTGGGGCCAGTAATGATGTTGTCCGGGTGTATGTGGCAGCAAAGTTGGCATCTGGGTTTATTGCAGGCTCTGGTACCAGTGTCCATGTTAAGTCTGGTGGTTGTATTATTGTGGGTGAGGAGTTGTTTAAGATTGGGTGGCTGTCTGTAGGCAATGAAAGGTCTTCCTCCCAGAGCTTGAGAAAGGGAGCTGTCATTGTCCAGGAGAGGCTGTAGATCTCTGATGATGCGTTGTACTGTTTTAACTTGGGAGCTGTATGTGATGACTAGTGGTGTTCTGTTATTTTCTTTTTTGGGGTCTGTCTTGCAGCAGGTTCTCCCTAGGTATCAGTCTGGCTCTGTTGATCTGTTGTTTAACTTCATCAGGTGGATATCTTAGTTCTAAAAAGGTTTGCTGTAGATCTCTTAGGTGAGATTCTCTGTCTGTAGAGTTGGAACAGATACGGTTGTAACATAGGGCCTGGCTGTATACGATGGATTGTTTGGTATGTTTGGGATGGTAGCTAGAAGCATGTAGATATGTTTGTCGGTCAGTTGGTTTTCTGTACAAGGTGGTGTCTATACGTCCATCCTGTATTTTTATAGTAGTGTCCAAAAAATGTATTTCTTGCATAGATTGGTTCATTGTTAGGTTGATGGTGGGGTGAAAGTCATTGAATGTTTGGTGGAAGGTTTCCAGGGTCTGTTGTCCATGTGTCCAGATAATAAAAATATCGTCAATGTATCGTAGGTACAAGAGAGGTTAAACCTCTCTTGTACCTACGATACCACTCAAACATTTTTTGGACACTACTATAAAAATACAGGATGGACGTATAGACACCACCTTATACAGAAAACCAACTGACCGGGACTTCCGGCGAGGCAAGATGGCGGCGGGCACGCTGGCGCGGAGCTCTTAGAGACGACCAACGTGCCAACGCCGCCAAAACAGCCCCCCGGACAGCGGAAGGCCACCGGAACCGCAGCCGCTGCAGCGCGGGAGCCCAGTGGTCCCGAAGGACCACCCGGAGAGCCGCCGACACCCCTCCCCGGCGACCACGCCGGATCGGCGCTGGGGAAACCCGACCATCGGCGGAGCAAAGCTCCGCGAAGCTCCGTGGCCCTGAGACTTAAGGAGGGCTGCCCTGCGAAGCGCCGACGCTCTGGCGGAGACGAAGAGCCCCCAAGCGCGCTGAAGCCTGCGTCTCGGAGTGCTGACGCTCCGGTGACGGGGGAGAGCCCCCGAGCGCGCAGCCGTTGCCGCCACCACTCTCTCCCCCCTGGGACATAGGGAGGAGAGAGAACGTGCCAAAGGAGAGGGGGAGCCGAGCCCCCGAGTGCGCTGCCGCGGCCGCGGCTGCAGCCGCTCTCTCCCCCACCGAGAGGAAGAAAAAAGAGGGGGAAAAGAGAAAGAACCCGTTGAGGGAGAAAGAACCCCATCGTCCCCACCATCGCAACCGAGCCTAGCAGCCCTGCCGAAGGACCACCGTCATTAACGAGGCTGAAGAGGCGAGGCAGGAGGACAAAGGCCGTGGGGGAAACACGAGGCCAAAACCAGGCCCAAGCCCACCTCTCAACCCCACCAACGAGGCCCGTTGAAAAAGACATCGCTTTCGCAATTTTTTGAAATTTTTAAAATAATTTTCATCTAATTTTTTTTATATTATTATTATTGCTATTATTTTATTTTTTCTATTTTTTCTATATATATATATTTTTCTCTTTCTATTTCCCCCTTTCTTATTTTCCTTTTTTTTGTTTTTGTTTCTTTCTCTTTTTCTTTCTTTCTTTCTTTCTTTTTTTTACATATATACATATACTGTACTACTTGCTGCTCTGAACGGGCGAGATCCAGAGAGAGGCAACGCGAGGGAGGACTCCTGACGCTGCTTGAGATCACCTAAAGGAGATCTCTGTTTATTTTTTGACTTTGTTTTTGTCTTGTATTGCTTCTCCTATTTTTATCTTTTCATCCCTTCAATTTTTATATTACTTTCATTTTTCAATCCCTATTGTTATTATTAGCCCCCCCCCCGCACCCTCCAGTCCTTCTAATTTGGAAAACAAAATAAAAACAGGAAAGGCCTCCCCCCCCCAATTTCCCCCCTTCCTTTTTCTTTCCTTTTTTCCTTTTTTTCCCTTCTCTTTTTCTTCTTTTTTCTTTTTGAATATCTCCCTTTTTAAGGGGGGGCGCTGCCATTGTAGCCACCTCCTCCACACAATTTTGCTTTTTACACCTCATTTTTGACTCTATCTCGTGTGTGTGTGTGTGTGTGTGTGTGTGTGTGTGTGTATGCGTATACACATATATCAATCACCTATATCTCTATCCCCATATCCCCCATCTTACTTTTTAAGCCCCCTTTGCTCTTCTCCCCCCCCCCCACCAGCATCTTTACACCACCAATAACATCCCACTCCCACCCTTAACATACAGAACCCCCCTTAGTTACTAACACCCAACCCCCCTTTTTTACGCATCTCCCTCTCACTACCCTACCCACCCCATTTCCCGCCCCCCATGCTTGTTTGACCACCTTACTTTATTCTATTTCTTAAATCCACCACATACCTAATCCCAGCACCTCTCTGTCCAAAAGGGGACCACTGTTGCTGCAGTCATCCCTACTTTGATTTACTGCTAATACCCCCATCCCTCACTGTTCCAAATACACTGCTCTCCACCCCAGCCCCAGCCCCCAATTTATACCTCACTTTAAGTTTGTCAGTTCCCTGCTCCCTCCCCCCCTTAACCCCTAAAACTACATACCTATACCCCCCCACTTTCATCAACAACCCCCCCACATCAAACTTAAAAGCACCAATACAATATACCATCACTGCTGCTACTTTCCTTCCTTCCTTCCTTCCTTCCTTCCTTCCTTCCTTCCTTCCTTCCTTCCTTCCTTCCTTCCTTCCTCTCTCTCTCTCTATCTCCCTCTCTCTCTACCTCCCTTTCACTCCTTCCTTCCCCCCCTCTCCCCCCTCACTCCCCTCCTTCCCTCCAACTCCCATTTACTTTCCAATCTCCCATCCTTCCCTCCTCCCCCCCTTTTCCCCTCCTCCTAGACCCCCTCTCCCCCCTCTTTCCCACCCTCTGACACTATACAGTTCTGCTTAAATCTACCTGAAAACAACCCTGCCAAACTTAAATCCTTTTACTACCTGTGGTGGATCCACAACCCCACCTTCCACCCTCAACTGGACCCTAACACACACACCCTGAACGCACTGAGGAGAACGTGAGAATTCCAGAAAAGCCTGCAAAGCACAACTCAGACGGCACATAAATGACCGCCTAATTCAAACGCTCTGAATAGCCACCAATCAACAAAGCCTGATCTACCCAACAACCTAACAACACGACTTCCAACCACACACTCTACCCCAAGAAGTCACCAAACAGACCCCAAACCAAAAACCCCAGGGAAATCACGACAACACCAACCAGGAAAATGGCACACAGTGCTGAGAACGCAACGCCTCTTCAAGAAGACGACTACCCGATGACCAAAAGAGATCAGAGGGACCTGGAAACAAGACTAATAGAGAAAATAACAAAAGAACTAACAAGACAATTCACAAAACAACTGGAGGACACAGTAGCCCCCCTACAGGCACAAATCAATGAACTAACATCCAAACTGGTAACTCTGGAGAACGAAAACCAAACACAAAAAAGGACACTAGAGCAACACCAGGAGGAAAACACACATATAAGAAAGAAACTGAACGAATTGGAAACAGAGAATGAAGAACTGAAAATCAAGCAAGCGGACCTAGAAGATCGGAACAGACGTTGCAACATCCGCTTCCGCAACTTTCCGGAAAAAGCGGAAGAGAAAAGCCCAGCGAACCTAATAGTAAGCTGGCTAAGAGACACAGTGCCAAACCTGAAAATTGAGATAGACGACCTGGAGCGGGCGCACAGAGCTCTAAGACCCATGCCAAAACCCGGCGACCCCCCAAGGGACATCATCGTGTGCTTTGCACGCTACAAAAAGAAAGAAGAAATTTGGAACTACCTTAGAAATTCGACCAACCTTCAATACAAAAACAACCACATACTGGCCTTACAAGATCTGTCCCAAGATACCCTAAACCGGAGGAAAATCTTACGCCCATGCACCCGAAGTCTCCAAGAAACAGGGATCAATTACCGATGGGGCTTCCCCTTCCGCCTCATTGCAACAAAAAACGCAAAACAATACACAGCTACCAACAAAACGGAAGCCAAGCAACTACTGAAGGACCTCGGACTCAGCATCCCACCGGAATGGCTTCAAGACGACCCACCAAGCAACAGCCAAGACCAAGACAACGAAACAGAAACAACAGCAAATGGCTGGACGAAAGTCCAGAACAACAAGAAGAAAAAGGCAAAGAATCAAGAGAAACACAAAGCACGCCAATACAACCAGACAACACCATCACACACGAAACCATCCGGCCGACCATACGACACAAGAAGCCTGACCAAGACCGACGAAACCAACACAGCACAGAGGAACGACCTTACTGCAACAACAACCACAGCAAAATGAAGCAGCCGGGAAACATCGCAAGCTGAAGGACTGGTGACTCTCCCCTCCCTCCCCCCTCCCCTCTCCCCCCTAGGCTATGAACAAAACTAACACCAGCAACATTCCCCCCCCCCGCCCCACATCCCCACAGAAACCGCCACTCCAACACCAGTCCAAACAACCACATCCCACATCCCCCATAACCCAACAACTCACAACACACACCCTCAACACCCCCCCCCCCGAATCCACTCTAAGGAAAAATAACAAATGCAACCCACACCCCCCAACCTACGATCAGGCTAAAAGATATTACCTAATTAGCACAATGGTGGCACCAGAGAGCGCACCAACACTCACACCTACACCCCAACACAAAAATGATGTTGCTATTAATACTGGCAACATTGTTCCCAAACCTTAAACCCGACATCCATGTCGCAAGGACGCTTTACATTGTCTCGCTGAACACCCCCCATCGTAAACGACAAGGGGGAAGGCCTGTCTCTGAACACGGCCCTCCACATCAGCTGAGACCCAGGGCCAACCGGCCAAGGGCCGGACGGCCCAAAATACCCCAAATGAACACCTATAAGACTACACATAGGAAACTCTATACAACTTACTCCCTACTCTCTAACCCAAATCTAACTCTAACCCCACTAGCCCCCTACCCACCACACCCTAGGTCAGCGAAACCCCAATGGTTCAGTAAACAACACATAGTGAGAGACACAGGACAACCTGGACGGGTTGGCAAGGAATCGCCTTACACAACAGATAGACGTGATGGCTAGCTTAAAAGCGATTACACTAAATGTGAGGGGGTTGGGAAACCCCATTAAAAGAAAACGCATTACCTCATACATAAACACCATGAAACCACACATCACCTTCCTACAAGAAGTACACAACCCCCCCCAAAGGGAACAAACTTCTGAGCGACCCCCGCTTCAGTCAACAATGGGTGGCACAAGGCTCAGGAAAGGCCCGCGGAGTAGCTGTAATACTTAATAAAGACCTAAACTTCAAAGCCACAACAGTCCTGAAGGACAAAAAGGGCAGATTCATTTTCATCAAAGGAACACTAGATGGCAAAATTAAACTGACAATCGGCTCTATATATGCCCCAAATTCAAAACAACTAGAATTCTTCCAGAAGACACTGAACAAACTTCTCTCCTTCATGGAAGGGGAAGCAATCCTAGGAGGCGACCTCAACCTAAACATGAAAGGCATATCCCTAAAAAACATCCAATCTACAACCCCATGGGCAACTTTCCTTCGTGGAAAACCCCCAATAACTAGGGACTCTTACAAGTTAATAAAACTGCTAAAAGACAGGGGTCTCTACGACATTTGGAGTGAACAAAACCCGGGAGACACTACCCACACATTCCAATCTGGACGGCATGGCACAACGTCCAGATTGGACAGCATTCTGCTCACACAGAGTCTAATCCCTTGGGTAGAATCATCAAACATAGGCAACATTAAAATCACAGATCATGCCCCAGTAGAAGTCACTATTAAAATAGGAGAGAGAACACATAATACCCCATCATGGTCCTTTAACCCCATCCTAACCACAAACAAACAAATTAGAGAAAGTCTCACAAAAACCCTCCAAAATTACTTCAAAGAAAATGATGTAGACAACATAACAACCCCCCTCCTATGGGACGCAATGAAAGCAGTCACCAGAGGAGCTTGCATAAAAGAGAAAACACTCCTTAAAAAACAAACCACCACAAAGATTAGTAAACTGGAACAAGAAATTACAACCCTCTCATCACGCTACAAACAAACAGGATCCAAAAAACTTCTTAAACTTATAGAACAAAAGAGAAGAGAAATAGATTCCCTAGAAATTAATAAAACAATGATCAACATTCTATATTCTAAACAACGCTTCTACGAATATGGAGGGAAGAACTCCAGACTATTAGCGAATAGATGCAGGAAAAGAACACTCAAAACAAGAATACACTGTATCACCAAAAAAGACGGCAACACAACATTCTCCCCCAAAGAAATAACTTCAGAATTTGCAGAATTTTACTCTAGTCTATACACATCCCACAACCCACCTGAGAAGGGAATAAAAGAATTCATAGCAGGACTGACCATGCCTACCTTAACAGATGAAGAACAGGAATACATGGACAGGCCCATCACCCCAGAGGAAATAGACATGGTCCTAAAAAACCTGAAACCAAACAAAGCCCCAGGCCCAGACGGCTTCACAGCAGAATTCTATAAGAAATTCAAAGAACCCCTAATGCCACACATGACTCGCCTATTTAACGACATCATGAAAGGGGGGCCCATCCCCCAAACCTGGACCCACTCCAAAATAGTCTCCATCCCAAAACCACTGAAGGACAATCTCAAAGTCGAATCATATCGCCCAATCTCATTAATAAACCAAGACTACAAGATATTCACATCAATCCTGGCCAACCGCTTAAAAAACTTCTTATGCAATTTAGTAGCCCCAGATCAGACTGGCTTCGTCCCTGGTCGCAATATCACAGACCCCATCAGGAAACTGCTGAACCTAATCGAACACAGCAAGGCAACCAAAACCCCACTGACAATCATGTCTCTAGACATCCTCAAGGCCTTTGATTGCCTAGAATGGAAATACCTGTTAGCAGTATTAACTAGCATGAAATTTGGCCCAAACTTTCTACAAGTCCTCAAACAAATATACTCCCAAGCCTCAGCAAAATGCAGAATCAACAACATAGACTCCAATAGCATAAAAATCCAAAGGGGCACAAAACAAGGATGCCCACTATCCCCCTTCCTATTTATACTGGCCCTAGAACCGCTAGCAATCCGAATCCGTGCAGCCACAGACATCAAAGGAGTGGAAATAAAAGGCAGAACATATAAAATAGGGCTCTTTGCAGATGACCTAATGGTCACAACATCAGACCCCTTAAACACAGCAATCTCCCTAACCAGAGAACTCAACACATTCGCAACGGTGTCAGGCCTGCGAGTAAACTTTGCAAAATCAGAAGCCATGTGCTTCAACACTCCTCCCCACACCCAGAAAGAACTCACTAATATCACCAAAATAAAACTCTGCCACACCAAGTTCAGATACCTAGGGGTACAAATAACCAAAAATCTCAACAAATTATACCTACACAACTATAAACCCTTGTGGCGACAAATAAACAAAGACCTGAAGAGATGGGACAACATGAATTTCACCCTCTCAGATAAAATGGCAATGATCAAAATGATCACCCTCCCAAAATTAACCTACTTATTCCAAACCCTCCCAGTCTGGATCCCCCCAATTCAACTCCGCAGATGGCAGAGAAAACTGCACTCCTTCATCTTCTCACATAAAAAAACAAGAATAAGCACCAAATACCTACACCTCCCCACCTCACAAGGAGGATGGGGAATCCCTAACATAGAAACATATTACAGGGCCAATCAAATACGACATATAATCCCGTATATACTGGAAGATGAGACAAAACAATGGATACACTTAGAGAGAGACACAATTGAGAATATCAGCACCACAGCATACCCATTCCTCCCAAACAAACTAAGAAGGATCCCCACAACACTTAATAGGTACACACAAACCATGTTCAAAGCATGGAAAACAGAAACGGACAAACTAACCCCAACCACATCCCCACTACTCCCCCTGGTCTACCATCCATTATTCCACCAGGCAGCACAAAACATCCAAACTAAAACTTGGCAAACCAAAGGCCTATATCGCCTAACAGACTTCTATAAAAATAACATACCTCTGACAACACGAGAAATACAGGATAAACTAGAAGAAACCCAAATACCCTGGTTAGCACAACACCAATTACATGCCCTCTTAAACAAGCCAGTAATAAAATCAGCAGCAACAAGACCCCTGACACCTTTTGAAAACCTCCTTCTAACGACAAAGGGTCACGGCAAAGGGATGGTATCTGCAATATATAAAATACTGCTCCAAAATTCCACAAACTCCCCAGACGCAATAAAAAAACAATGGGAAGAAGATATAGGCTATGAAATCAACCCCACTCAATGGACCAGAATGTGGTCTAAACCCCCATTTAAATCCATATCAGCAAAAAGGAAAGAACTCACTCTGAAAACCATCTACAGGTGGTACCTAACACCACGAAAACTAGCACTAATACGCCCAGGAACCTCATCAAAATGCTGGAGAGGATGCACATCAACAGGCACATATTTCCACATGTGGTGGGAATGCCCCAAAGCCCAACAATTCTGGAGAACAACCGTAAGAGAAGTAGGTAAAATAACCCAACAAACATTAGAACTTACCCCAGAACTGGCCTTGCTAAACATCTTCCAGGACAATAATGCCCACCTACATCACAAAGAACTCATAACCCACTTACTCTCAGCTACCAGAAACACCATAACCAGACACTGGAAAGACCTGGCAGGAGTAAACATGGACCAATGGTACCAGACGGTATGGGAAATAGCCCTATTAGAAAAATTAACCAATAAGTTGAAATTGACACGGGGTCAAATAGAAGAAGACGGCTTCACCCCAGTATGGTTCCCCTTTATCACATACACAGCGCAACAAGACAACGACAGAAATCCACCAACAGCATACAAATCAATATGGCTAACCTGACCCGCCCACCCTACTCACATAAAACAGACCACCACAGCCAACCACAAAAGAAAACTATATCCTAGGCCAACCCCAACAACTCTCACCATCAAAGGAAAACAAATGCACAACAAAGAACCTGCACAACCGATGCTGACAACCCCCCCCAACACACTTTAAGTAAACTAGAAACATTGTCACACTACCCCCACCCCCTTCCCTTATCTACCGCTCTCCCCCTTTTCCTCCCCAATGTCTCAACAATTGAAACTGATCTGTAAAAATGCTATGAGAGACACTGCCCATGTCTTTGTAAACTGAGAAAACCTTTAATAAAAATAATTTAAAAAAAAAAAAAGAAAACCAACTGACCGACAAACATATCTACATGCTTCTAGCTACCATCCCAAACATACCAAACAATCCATCGTATACAGCCAGGCCCTATGTTACAACCGTATCTGTTCCAACTCTACAGACAGAGAATCTCACCTAAGAGATCTACAGCAAACCTTTTTAGAACTAAGATATCCACCTGATGAAGTTAAACAACAGATCAACAGAGCCAGACTGATACCTAGGGAGAACCTGCTGCAAGACAGACCCCAAAAAAGAAAATAACAGAACACCACTAGTCATCACATACAGCTCCCAAGTTAAAACAGTACAACGCATCATCAGAGATCTACAGCCTCTCCTGGACAATGACAGCTCCCTTTCTCAAGCTCTGGGAGGAAGACCTTTCATTGCCTACAGACAGCCACCCAATCTTAAACAACTCCTCACCCACAATAATACAACCACCAGACTTAACATGGACACTGGTACCAGAGCCTGCAATAAACCCAGATGTCAACTTTGCTGCCACATACACCCGGACAACATCATTACTGGCCCAAAACAGCATCCAACATACCATCTCAGGACTATTTAATTGCTCATCTTCTAACATTGTGTATGCCATCAAATGCCAACGGTGCCCTTCAGCTCTCTATATTGGACAAACAGGCCAAACCCTACGCCAAAGGATAAATGGACATAAATCTGACATCAGGAACCATAAGACTGAAAAACCAGTAGGAGAACACTTCAATCTTCCAGGACATTCTATACAAGATCTCAAAGCAGCTGTTTTATTACAGAGAAATTTCAGGAACAGACTGGAAAGAGAAGTTGCTGAATTGGAAATCATTACCAAGCTTAAAACCATGGAAGCACCTGGGATGAATAGAGACATCGGATTCTTATCTCATTATGCATGATCAAGCTTTCTTTAGCACCTCAGCCCTTCCTTCCCCCCCCCAGGACTAATTGCAGCCATCAGCAGCCATTAACAGCCATCTACAGGTTTACCACTCCCATCACCCATTCCCACCCAACCCCACCCCCCTCTCTCTATATATAGGGTCTGACACTTCTGTTTCTAGTGTATCTGAAGAAGTGTGCATGCACACGAAAGCTCATACCAAAATATAAACTTAGTTGGTCTTTAAGGTGCTACTGAAGGAATTTTTTTATTTTGCTTCTGTGCCTTGTAAAGTAGCGACCATGGAGATCAGAAGGGGCAATGGGGCATCAAACACACAGAGTAGGGAAACAAATATTGGTATATGTAAGGGGGTGGGCTTACAGGGAGCAGCCACCCCCCATCAAATCCAGCTCCTCCGAAAGGTCAGACTGCAGCGGAAGGACAGGAGACAGGAAGCAGGAAGTGAGAGGAAGGGGCCAGGGCTCAGGCAACATACAAGAACCCTTCCTGCAGCCTGGGATATCAGCAAGGAAGGAGGGGCCAGTGGAAAGTTCAAGCGGGGAAACAACAGAGGAGCGTCCTTTCAAATTCATCCCGGAACTGAGGAGATCAACGGCTCGCAAATGCAGGGGGAGGAGATTTGGGGTCCCCAAACTACTCTGCTGGGGGAGGAGCTGAAAAGTGCCATTGGGAGAATCTGATAGCAATGAGTAGACATGTTTTTCTGAAGCTCTTGCTTTGTAAATAGCTTGCATAATAAAAGCATTAAAGACAAGATGGTTTGGAGTGTCGTTGCTTGAGGGTAGCCAGCAACTTCCATGACAGTATGCCTTGCAAATAAATACATTGAACAGAAAACAGGCTATGACTGGACCCTTCCATTCTTTATTTTTGTAGCCATCTACGTTTGAGCTTTCAGAATAAGGTCTTCTCAAGGTGTTTCTCAGGGCTGATGCCAGAGAGTCCCATAATCTAGATGGCAGAGAATGGGTTGTGCATTAAAACATTGGGGTGGGGTGATCTCTTGGTTTTGTTTTTGATTAGTGATCATGAGATCCAGTTTCGTTCATCTTAAAGTGTCTTCTTAGAGCCAGTTATCATCAGGCACCTTTTTACAAACGTACCCTAAGCGTTCCTCACAGTGTAATGCTATCCAGCATCTGGTGTCGCAGTTAGGCCCTATTGCAGCACAGTGGTTTTTCTTTGGCTCCTTAGGCTCATTATCGTCCTCATTCCAATACCTGAAAGAAAAGAAAGACCAGCACTGATCCATCAAGATTGGATGTCTACTTCCTCACCCGCTCCCTGTGCCTTCTACCATTAAAAAGATGTTCAGCTCTTTCTCTCTTAACACCCACGTACAATTGTGATGGATTTTTCTCCCCAGGTTTTAGCATTCTAACCATGTAAGGAAAACAACAACAACAACTGTGGGTCAAGACTGTCTATTTTCTTTTCACATCAAGTGATTTCTCATAGGAAACTACAAAAAGGTGATGATGTCACTTTGGAAGGCTCAGTGGTGCACACAAGAACTTTCAGTCAATTTAGTTTGGGCAGTATCCAATGCAGTACTTCTGCTATTGCCAGGATCAGGGCCGGCCCTATGGCAAAGCTGGGTGGCGCAGGGCGCCAGGGGGGTGTCATGCGGCTGTGCCTGCAGCAGCCGCGCAACATGCACTATAAAACGGGCCCGGGGGAGGGCACCAGAGGGATCTTCGCACCATGGTGCCAGGGCGCCAGATATGCTTAAGATGGCCCTGGCCAGGATTTCCATTTCTGCAACAGAACTGCCCCTTTCTCCTTTCCATATGCACCCACATCCTCCTCAGATCTCCTCTGTATCATTGTGGGTGTTGGAGAGAGAGTGTTGAAAGAGAGATCCTTACTCTCTCATAGCAGAGTTAGCACAGGAGTGATTGTTCTGAGCAAATTAAAACCTCCTTAGATGTGCATCCACCTTTATCCACCTCATCTCACATCCATCACCCACCTCATGCATGAGGATAGCAATGAAACTATTACAGAAAGAAAAATAACTATGTCCTCAAATGAATTACAAAATATAAGAAAGGTAAAGGGACCCCTGACCATTAGGTCCAGTCGTGACCGACTCTGGGGTTGCGCGCTCATCTCACATTATTGGCCGAGGGAGCCGGCGTACAGCTTCCAGGTCATGTGGCCAGCATGACAAAGCCGCTTCTGGCAAACCAGAGCAGCACATGGAAACGCCGTTTACCTTCCCACTGTAGCGGTTCCTATTTATCTACTTGCATTTTGACGTGCTTTCGAACTGCTAGGTAGGCAGGAGCTGGGACCGAGCAACGGGAGCTCACCCCGTCACAGGGATTCGAACCGCCGACCTTCTGATCAGCAAGCCCTAGGCTTAGTGGTTTAACCCACAGAGCCACCTGGGTCCCTTCACAAAATATAATATATAACCACAAAGCCATTATAGGGCTGATTGAAATGATATGATCTCTCTCACATATATATCTTATCTAAATCTAACATGATGGATCTAAGTTTACTTTAATCAATTATCCATAGTTGACAGAGGTATCACCCTAGCCTCACTCTTATTGGCACTTGCATTCTCCAGTGTCCACTGTACAGTGGTGCCTCGCTAGACGAATTTAATTCGTTCCACGGGTTTTTTCTTATAATGAAAAATTCGTCTAGCGAATCCCATAGGAATGCATTGAATTTTTTTTGAATTTTTTTTTGCCCATAGGAACGCATTAATTGAATTTCAATGCATTCCTATGGGAAACTGCGATTCGCTAGACGAATTTTTCGTAAAACGAATTCGTCTAGCAAGGCAACCTCCGCTAGAAAAAACCTTTCGTTAAGCGGAAATTTCGTTAAGCGGGGCATTCGTTAAGCGAGGCACCACTATATACTAAATCAAGTCCCACTACACAGCACTAAAATTCTGTGATAAATGTATTCTGTAACTCCCTCATTTTTAGCTCTCTGTGAATCTATTAAATTGATATTACTAGTAATGGTGCAGTAGGTGTTTTTTTACTCCCATGAGATGTTTGGGTGAGATCTGTTCAAAGGTAGGGTGGCCCATGGCTTGGCTTTTGAAAAACAAGGGGTCTGCAGTACTTAGCTAACTGGGAACCACTGGCATACAGGGCTTAAGTTCCCAGCTAGTATTATACAACCCCACGGCCCGTTTGTAATGTTTACACAATACCTTTGCCCAAAAGGAGAAGTGGTTGGTATTGGGTGCAACAATGGAGATGAATGTCATTGGATTTTGTTCCAGGAGACCTTGCAAAATTGAAAGCCTGTTAATCCAGTCTTAGTAATAAATGCCAGACCAGTTCTCTGTTCTACTACCAAGCTGTGATGAGTGAGATCTTACTCTGACCTTGTACATTCATCAACAAAAGCTGAAAAGAGTTGTTAGATACTTAAAGGAAACCATGAACTGTCTTACCGTAACTGCCAGCTGACAGTGTTGCTCAGCTTTAGGTTCCTGCAAGTCCTTTTGAAGCTGAACTAAGCAGCACAAACCATTCAAAAGCAGCCTCTTCCAAATCACTACATTCATTAGGTCAGAGAAGGAGGAAGAGTAGCCTAGTGAGAAGCAGCAATCACTCACCTGGACAATGATGTGGAGGAGTACATATGTAGATCTTTGGTAGTAGAGAAAATTCCATGGCAAAATATATTTGGAAAGGGAAAGGATCAATTATGTAAATAGAATCTGCAACTTTATGGAACGCATACCATTAACAAATGTTTCTGCAGAAACTTACTGAACATTAGCATCTATTCCAATGAGCCATTTCCATTGGTCCTTTTCTTTAAAGACTCCAAGCCAAAAATTCTTATTGCGCTTTTTTACTTCGCTGTCTATATGAAGCTAGGGTAGGGGTGGTGAGAAAGAACAAATAAAATATTTTAAGACAGTGTCCCTTTCTCTGGGAGACTTATAGCTCTTTACAAAAATTCAACAGGCATAAAACAAACACATTTTAAAAGGAGCAAGTGTCACATTTGAAGACCCAATCCAAATTTTGGGGGGAAGCAGAGATCAAATCTATACATTGTATTCCCATCACCAATAATAATTTCGTACAGTGGATGTGATATTGTCCCCCTGATCAAAGTTACGATGGTGATGGTGATGGATGATGACGATGATGGAATCAAGGAAGCACCCAAAGAGGATATATTGCAGTGAAGGGTAACTTCGCCTGCCCTCACCGAGACTGGCTGGATATGTGTTCCAGTCATGACACAGAGTTCACATTTCCAGATACTGTAAATGTCTGTGCCATAGAACAGTCGGTCTTGGAACCACCTAGGAGGACAGTGACCTGTGTGGAAAATACTCCAATTTCTGCATTCATGTTTGTTGGTTGGTTCCAGAGACACTGGAATCGGTCTGGTTGTGGTATGCTTGATGGCGTGATGATGAGGTCTTATACATGTCTGGGCCCTGCAGCACCCCACTAGCCCCTCTGCCAGGGCTAAGGGCCTGGGAGAGGGATATACCTTGCAAGCTTCTCTAGAGTCAACTCCATGAATCTCTCCTGCCAGAAGGTTAGCATGGTGAGGGAAGCAGTCTCAAGCATGTCGGGCGCCCTCGCCCCGCCCCGTTTCTTGCCGCGGCTGGTGGGCATCCGCACGGCGCCCCCCTGCCGGCCCGGTGCCCCGCGCCACCCAGCCTAACCCTAGAGCCGGCCCTGGAGGGAAGCCATTTTTTCTAAGCACTCAATACATCTCAAAGAGCAGAGGAAGAATTTACAGAGAATCCAAGAAATAGATGCCTCTGAAGTATCATCTCCTCCTCCTCCTCCTCGACCTCCTTCCTGACTGCCAGCTTCATTCTATTAGAGCTCAGCAGCTCCAAGAAACCTTATTGAGTTCCAGATGGTAGCAGCTGCTCCCCGCCCCTCCCACCCCTTGGCTTGACTGAGGGAATTGCTGTCTTGGCTGCATACAAGTAGATGTAACATTCTTAAACGGATAGTGATCTTCTCAAGAAGATCCGCTACCTTTCCTATACTTAGCTTTGATGCTCACCTGTTCTTCCCTTGTTTCTACAGACATGAGCTGGGCGCCTTCCTCCTGGCATCTTTTAATGGAATCCGACCATGAGGCTTGGTCACGAGAAAGGTAATACATTGCCCTTGAATATATAAACCAACCTTCGTTCAAGTTTTCAATAATGCGGTCTTTGAGTCAAGCCAGATATGGAGGAAGAAGAGAAAAAGAAAACAAGGTAGGGAATTTAAGGAGAACCACTTTGTATGTCTGTGCAAATGTCAACTATTTTTTGTTAAGTTCATTTCTGTGGCCACATGATAACCATAGCTGCCAAGTTTTCACTTTTCTCGCGAGGAAGCCTATTCAGCATAAGGGAAAATCCCTATAAAAAAGGGATAACTTGGCAGCTATGATGATAACATATATCCATCTAGGAAGCTCAGAAAGATTAAAACAAGAACAACATTAACTCTTCAACCCCTTCATGATGCTGCAGGAAATACCTGGGGGGACATAGCTGGAACAGGGAGCACAGTCAAGAACCTTTTATTTCAGGGAATAGATGCAAGTCCCTCACAGGCCTTATCTGAACCCCAGGGGCCTCACCCACTTGTTTCCACCTGGATACTTAGGGCACAATTAGGGTAGACTTGAAGGTTGGGGAGGGGGAGTAGCTGTGGTTTATCAAAAAATTCTCTCTCTCTCTTCAGGCTCTCTGCTCAGCTGTGGAGGGAATCTAGAGTGTGTGTTGCTGGCATTGGGCAACTGGGACAGATGAGGGATTCTGCTGGTTTACCACCCGGTTTGCTGCCCAGCAGTCTCCCTGTCTGAGCTGACAGGATGGATCCAGTGGGCTTCCAAATGGCTCTTGGGGATTTTCTAGCTGATCTGACTGGTGCTCCTCCTGAGCTTTGGCTGACCTCTGGAACAACCGAATAACAACAACTACTAAAAGGTAAAGGTAAAGGTAACCCTGACCATTAGGTCCAGTCGTGACCGACTCTGGGGTTGCGCGCTCATCTCGCATTATTGGCCGAGGGAGCCGGCGTATAGCTTCCAAGTCATGTGGCCAGCATGACAAAGCTGCTTCTGGCGATCCAGAGCAGCACATGGAAACGCCGTTTACCTTCCCGCTGTAGCGGTTCCTATTTATCTACTTGCATTTTGACGTGCTTTCGAACTGCTAGGTTGGCAGGAGCTGGGACCAAGCAACGGGAGCTCACCCCGTCACAGGGATTCGAACCGCCGACCTTCTGATCAGCAAGCCCTAGGCTCAGTGGTTTAACCACAGCGCCACCTGGGTCCCTCCTGAGCTTTGGCTGACCTCTGGAACAACCGAATAACAACAACTACTACTATAATGATAATACTACTACTAATAATACAGTGGTACCTCTACTTATGAATGACTCGACTTACGAATGTTTCTACTTACGAATGGAGCTCCGTCCGCCATCTTGGATGCTGTTTAGATAGGATTTTTTCTACTTATGAATTTTTAGATAGGGTTGCTTCGACTTACAAAATTTTTCTCCCAATGCATTCCTATGGGATTCAACTTACAAATTTTTGCGACTTACAAATGTGCGTTCGGAATGCATTAAATTCATAAGTAGAGGTGCCACTGTAATAATAAGTAGCAGTCTTAGTAGTAGGCTGCCCATTTGACTTGGTTCCCCCCCCAACCACTCTGGGCAACTTCCAAAAAATTAAAACACAATTGAACACCAACCATTAAAAACTTCCCTGAACACGGCTGCCTTCAGATGTCTTCTGAGAGTCAGAGAGTAGTTTTTTCCCTTGACATCTGGTGGGAGGGAGTGCCACAAGGTGGGCGCAACTACCCAGAGAGCCCTCTGCCTTGGCTTGGGCCATTGACACAATTGGCCCTGAGCGCCCTCTCCCACTTCATGCAGCCTGTTTGGCCCCCTGGTATACCACAGAGGTGAGGGCGAAAAAAGAAGTGGAGAGATGGCTTGAACGCAAGTGGAGGGAAAATCTGGTTGAATGCTATCAACTACTGGTGAGGGCTCATCATCAAGCCGACCAAGTGGCAGTGAAGGATACAAAGAAGCCTTGCTTTGCTTCCTCCATTGTGCAATCCAGCAGAGCTTTCCTTCCCAGATAGTGTGGGGCCTGCTACAGTCTGGCCCGAAGGAGATGACAGAAATGAAAGCAGCTTTCTGTGACTTGCTTGCAAAGCATTTTGTGGATAAAATTGCTAGCACCCCCTGGCATCTTTAACCCCCCCCCCTGCTATTACAGCAGACAAATCTCAAAGAATGTCCATAGCAGAGTCTGTTTCCATTGTGTTGGGTGTGTTTCAGTCGGTAAGGTTCAAGAATGCGGACAAGGTGCTTGGATCGGTCAGGACAACCACTTGCGCACTGGATCCTGCCCCTTGTCGCCGATACAAGCTAGCAGGGAACGGACAGCTGACTGACCTAGAAAGGTGATTACTGGTCCTGGCCAGCTTGAAGGAGGCAGTGGTAACAGCACTCCTTAAGAAACCTTCCCTGGGCTCAGAAAATCTACGTAACTGCCTGTCAGTTGCTAATCTCCCCTTCCTGGGCAAGGTTCTTGAGTGGGTGGTTGTGGACCCGATCCAGGTGCTCTTGGAGGAAACTGATTTTCTAGATCCATGTCAATCAGGATTTAGACCTGGTTTTGGAACAATGTCTTTAAAGGCAATCATATTCCCCAAGGTCAAAGAGAAAGAGGGGAAATGGCATTATACGACTCTCACAAAATGTGTGTTTTGGTGCTGAAAATCTTTAGCTTGCTTTTTATGTACAAGTGACGTAATATGCATTCATTCCCATTCTTTGCTTTCGCATCTAAAGCTTTATAGACAATTTCATAATCACTTTACCTATCATGTATTCAGTGGCTAATGTGAGTGGGCTTGAGGGCTTCTTTCTGACGATGGGCTTGTGAAACAGGAGAGAGATTTTGCTGTTGCACCAATCACCCCACTGCCCAGCAGTCTCTCTGACCAAGTTGGCGGAAGTTGCCTTTGAAGTGCTGCTCAAGAATCTCTCTCTTTCAGGTGACCTCTTTTGATTGTCTCTGCAGAGGCGGGGCTCTCATGGGTGAAAATAATAAAGGACAGGTCTTTTAGCTGACCTGTTTTGATTGTCTCTGCTATAGCAAAGAATGGCAAAGTCTTTTCTTTCCTAACCATAGAGGCTAAATCAATTCAAAAGTTCAGGAGATAGCAGAATATCAGAATATCTCTGATGTTTCTCTAGGGTGGCCCCATGCAAAGGAGGGCAGCACTCTGCTCTGGCTCTAAGAGTTTTCAGCTAGAGGAGGGCCTTTCAGCTGGTGCAGACTCAGGGCAGGTTCCCACTGCACTACAATTCTTCAGCATCGTAGGGTAGCTTACCAATTTCTTTTTGCAGTTGATCATTTCTGTTGGCAAGATACCGCAATTCCTCTGATACGTTTTGAGCTACAGCGAGTATACCGAAGTCTAAAAGATTTGAAATAGTTCAAGGCAAAAGAGTATCTGAAATAACAATCTGCAAATATTAAGAAAGCATTTCCAAACATTTTGGAACACTCAAGCCTGAAACAAGAAGCAGAGCTCAAGGATCGGGTTCTCATAAATATGAGGGCAGACTTGATTCTCTGTGGCTGAGATTACCAATGAAAAGCCTCAGAAGAATCCTGCAGCTGGATCAGACCAAAGACCCATGCAATCCACTATCCTATTCTCATATTAAAAGTGGCTCGTGAAGTATCTCCAATATTCCCTTCCTATGTCCTCCTTTTCTGCTGGGAATCACAGGGCCACAAACCAATGCCCCACTGAGTCACACAGTAAAGCCAAACATACAAAGAATACTTTGAAGTTTTCTATTACGCTTTGTGAGATCTAAGACAATAGAGGCGCCAAATCTCTTTTTCCTGGTGAATACTGGGTTGCATTCCACATAATTCTAAGGAGGACATAATGTCAGTGCAGGAATTTCTCCGTGTGCAATGCCAATCTCCAGCCCCTTTCCCTCCAATCTGTCCCCCCCCCCCGAGTCCCCCCCCCCGGGAGAGCAGCTTTGGTGCAATGCTGTCAACCTTCCCTTTTTTAACGGGAAATTCCCTTATTCCAGCGCCCTTATTTCCATATCCGAAAGTTGACAGCACAATAAGATCCCTTATTTTCAAATCCGAAGGTTGACAGCTATGCTTTGGGGATGGCATGCAGGGAGAAGTGGGGGCAAAGTTCCCTTGTGCTACGGCTAAGATCTTGCAGTGGCACAAATCTTGCACTAGCACAAACATTGTGAATTACAGTTTGATGGGGAAGGACAGCATTTCTAGTGGGGAGATGTGAGAATGGCGACCATCTGCTTTTCTTCCTGCTGAGCAATGAAACAGTGATAAACTCTATTGGGTGATGAGTTTCATTGAATATATGTATCGCTCACAAATATGAATCCCAAAGTGAACTACAGGAATTGAAGCCTGTTTAAATTAAACAGGGCCCAGCAAAAGTGAGGATGTGCATTAAAAATGCTTACCATCCTTGTCTTCGTGGATTGAATCAGTCCCAACAACAAAGGTCCGAATTGAATCCATTGCCTCTTTAAACTGTTGTCTTTTTGTCATTTCCTTATTATCTAAGGAAGACGTAGGTAGAAAAGAAATGATTAAATTGTCTGATTATCGGGGGGAGGGGATACTTGGTTTCAAACTGTTTTTAATATTGAATTTAAATTGCTGACTTGTAACGCAGATAAGAAATCAAATCAACAAAACCATGAAGATGACTTTTTAAAATATTTTCTGCTCTCAGCCCTTGATAGAGGCTGCCCTGCTGGTCTGAAGTCCTGTTTCAATTTGGCCTGTTACTCCTGCCTGTCATCAAATGGTTGGCCTTCCTTAGAGAGCTGTAAATGTTAGGGTGTCTCCTTACACCTGTCCTCTTTGTCCTATGGACTTACATTTTCCAGGCTGCCTCATGCTCTGCCACATGCTTAAAAGATGCAAATTTTTGGATCATTTGATCCCCTCCCCCCTCCTCGAGCTTTGTTTACTTTTGAGTGCCCTTTCAAAATGAATTAGGTGTGCAAATAGGTCAAGGGCTCATCGATCCAGTACTATTATTCTAGAAAAGGAGGTGCTGGAACTCAGCATGAATGTCTCCCTTGTTCTCTTACAATGGCACTGGCGCCCACCTGATAGGGGCCAGAACAGAGTCCTGATGAATTTCGGCTGAAAAAAGCCCTGCATATATCTCAATAGTTAGATAGGCTGTGGACCCACCCACTTTGGCCATGGCCTTATCCTCTGCAGCCTGTTTCCCCCAAGCACTTTCTTTCCTTCAGGGGACTGGAGCCCTAGCAGAGGGCAGGGTGGCGAGGATCAGGAATGGGGGCTCTCCCACAGCAAATGGGGATTAGTTGGGAAAGGAGGAGAGAATTGCAAGCTGGGAAAGGGAATTGCCCAGGGAGTCCCAAGGACTTGTGTTAGCCTGTGCTTCAGTTCCAAGTGCTGGAACTCACTTATTAGGGAGAACAAAACAGTGCCATTGCTCTCAATGGGTGACAGCTGCAAGTCATCCTCGGAAATGAAAGGGGTAAATGGAAGTGGATCGAGCCGTCTCTTTTTGGAAATGCTATTGGCATTCAAGCAAAGCCCAAGACAGTAGTAGCAAAGTATGCCAATTATGTACTTACATAGCAGGAAAAGCAGCAGCGTCAAGGCAATGAGGGTGATCATCCCAAATACGATAACGTATTCACCCATGGGAGATTTTATGAAGGTTACAAACTTCTTAAAACCAGATACTTGAAGAAAGAAAATTCTGCTTTAGCCATCAGTAGCCAACATATCATCGCCACCCCAGAAAACAGGATCCTCATACGCTGTGGCAGCCATCAGCCAAAGACATTCAGTGGTTCAGGGGGCGGGCCCTTGGGAAGGTAAGCCGATGGAGGAAGCAAGGCGAGATGGCCTGCTGCTTGAGGAAACTTTTCTATCTTTTTTCTTTTAAAAAAAGTTTTAATCTATACTTTTCAAGTTTATAGATTTCATTAGTTTTACAATCATTTTAACATTTCTAGGTTTGACTTCCTTCCCCCTCTTTCTGTGGTTCCTTGAATTTATATTTTAAATATCTTCTGCATATCCCAATTCATTTAACTTGCTCATTTAGTTATCTATTTTAAATATATACTCTTATGAAACTGCAGATTACAATAATCCTCCTAATGTTTTTATCTGGTTTCAACTTATCTGTAACTATTCAATAAACCATTTCCACTCCTTTATAAAAAGTTTGTTATCTCGATTTCTTATTCTTCCCGTAAGTTTTTGTAGCCGTTTTTCCTTTGCTGGGACTTCTGCTTCTTTCTGTAGTAGCATACATAAATAAATTTCCATACAATTTAGGTAGCTCTGTCCCTATAATTCCCAAAAGAAAAGCTTCTGGTGAAGCATTGCCACCTGATGTCTATATTATGACTGATAATCTGTTGCCCAGTGATCACTGAGGATTTTACTTGCTCATCCTTTTTACTTGCTCATCCAATCTGTTACCTCCGAGGATGTGGACAGGCTGCTTGGACGAGTGAAACCAACCACCTGTCTCCTTGATCCATGCCCATCCTGGCTCATAAAAGGGCTGGGCGATGGGCTCCGCGGGGTGGTGAATGCTTCTCTCTGTGAGGGAGCCTTTCCAGACCCGCTGAAAGAGATGGTTATTAAACCGCTTCTTAAAGAAAAACAATCTTTAGACTCCTTTACTTGCATCCCATACCACTTTCAAATTGTCTCCTGATTCAAATTGATTTCAAAATTATCTCTTAATACCTCCCCCTTTCTAATATCTATTGATCATTTAAGAAATTCTCATTTCGTCTGAATTGGCAATTTTGCTCTGTTCTTAATTCTATAATAATCAAGTTGTGATCCGATAATGTCCTGGGTAAAATTTCTACCTTCTTCACCTTGGTGTACTAATCTCTATTGGTCCATCCAGAGTCTGTTCGACTTGCTGATTTATTCTCAGACAAGTAAAATGTAAATTGTCTGTCCAATGGGTATTTCTTTCTCCAGACTTAGGTTTTCTTTCATCTGAAAAAGGCCTTAGGTAGCTTCCCTTCTTTTGGATTGCTTCTTCTTATAGTCCTGTCCCATTCAAGGGAAGCTACATCATTCATATCTACCCTCAAAATTATCTTTTCATTCATATATTCAAATAAGATTTCCTCGTCTCTAATAAAAGTCAGCTTTTTTCTCATTTGGTGCATCTACATCTATTAATATTCTTTTTTTCTCTGCTTGTGATGTTATCTGTATTTACAGTGTTCTTCCTTGTTGTTGTTTAGTCGTTTAGTCGTGTCCAACTCTTCGTGACCCCATGGACCATAGCACGCCAGGCACTCCTGTCTTCCACTGCCTCCCGCAGTTTGGTCAAACTCATGTTCGTAGCTTCGAGAACCCTGTCCAACCGTCTCGTCCTCTGTCATCCCCTTCTCCTTGTGCCCGCCATCTTTCCCAACATCAGGGTCTTTTCCAGGGAGTCTTCTCTTCTCATGAGGTGGCCAAAGTATTGGAGCCTCAGCTTCACAATCTGTCCTTCCAGTGAGCACTCAGGGCTGATTTCCTTAAGAATGGATAGGTTTGATCTTCTTGCAGTCCATGGGACTCTCAAGAGTCTCCTCCAGCACCATAATTCAAAAGCATCAATTCTTCGGTGATCAGCCTCCTTATGGTCCTGCTCTCACTTCCATACATCACTACTGGGAAAACCATAGCTGTAACTATACGGACCTTTGTAGGCAAGGTGATGTCTCTGCTTTTTAAGATGCTGTCTAGGTTTGTCATTGCTTTTCTCCCAAGAAGCAGGCGTCTTTTAATTTCGTGACTGCTGTCACCATCTGCAGTGATCAAGGAGCCCAAGAAAGTAAAATCTCTCACTGCCTCCATTTCTTCCCCTTCTATTTGCCAGGAGGTGATGGGACCAGTGGCCATGATCTTGGTTTTTTTGATGTTGAGCTTCAGACCATATTTTGCGCTCTCCTCTTTCACCCTCATTAAAAGGTTCTTTAATTCCTCCTCACTTTCTGCCATCAAGGTTGTGTCACCTGCATATCTGAGGTTGTTGATATTTCTTCCGGCAATCTTAATTCCGGCTTGGGATTCATCTAGTCCAGCCTTTCGCATGATGAATTCTGCATATAAGTTAAATAAGCAGGGAGACAATATACAACCTTGTCGTACTCCTTTCCCAATTTTGAACCAATCAGTTGTTCCATATCCAGTTCTAACTGTAGCTTCTTGTCCCACATAGAGATTTCTCAGGAGACAGATGAGGTGATCAGGCACTCCCATATCTTTAAGAACTTGCCATAGTTTTCTGTGGTCGACACAGTCAAAGGCTTTTGCATAGTCAATGAAGCAGAAGTAGACGTTTTTCTGGAACTCTCTAGCTTTCTCCATAATCCAACGCATGTTTGCTATTTGGTCTCTGGTTCCTCTGCCCCTTCGAAATCCAGCCTGCACTTCTGGGAGTTCTCGGTACACATACTGCCTAAGCCTGCCTTGTAGAATTTTGAGCATAACCTTGCTAGCGTGTGAAATGAGTGCAATTGTGCGGTAGTTGGAGCATTCTTTGGCACTGCCGTTCTTTGGGATTGGGATGTAGACTGATCTTCTCCAATCCTCTGGCCACTGCTGAGTTTCCCAAACTTGCTGGCATATTGGGTGTAGCACCTTAACAGCATCATCTTTTAAAATTTTAAATAGTTCAGCTGGAATATCATCACTTCCACTGGCCTTGTTATTAGCAGTGCTTTCTAAGGCCCATTTGACTTCACTCTCCAAGATGTCTGGCTCAAGGTCAGCAACCACACTATCTGGGTTGTACGAGACCTCCATATCTTTCTGGTATAATTCCTCTGTGTATTCTTGCCACCTCTTCTTGATATCTTCTGCTTCTGTTAGGTCCTTACCACTTTTGTCCTTGATTATGGTAATCTTTGTACGAAATGTTCCTTTCATATCTCCAATTTTCTTGAACAGATCTCTGGTTTTCCCCATTCTATTGTTTTCCTCTATTTCTTTGCATTGCTCATTTAAGAAGGCCCTCTTGTCTCTCCTTGCTATTTTTTGGAAATCTGCATTCAGTTTCCTGTATCTTTCCCTATCTCCCTTGCATTTTTCTTGCCTCCTCTCCCCCGCTATTTGTAAGGCCTCGTTGGACAGCCATTTTGCTTTCTTGCATTTCCTTTTCCTTGGGATGGTTTTCGTTGCTGCCTCCTGTATAATGTTACGAGCCTCCATTCATAGTTCTTCAGGCACTCTGTCCACCAATTCTAAATCCTTAAACCTGTTCCTCACTTCCACTGTGTATTCATAAGGGATTTGATTTAGGTTGTATCTTACTGGCCCAGTGGTTTTTCCTACTTTCTTCAGTTTAAGCTGGAATTTTGCTATAAGAAGCTGATGATCTGAGTTACAGTCAGCTCCAGGTCTTGTTTTTGCTGACTGTATAGAGCTTCTCCATCTTTGGCTGCAGAGAATATAATCAACCTGATTTCGATGCTGCCCATTTGGTGATATCCATGTGCAGAGTCGTCTCTTGTGTTGTTGGAAAAGAGTGTTTGTGATGACCAGCTTGTTCTCTTGACAGAACTCTGTTCTTCCTTACTCATCTTTAAATAATTGTTTTGGATCTAATTCTGGTTTTTGTATACATTACCACACCTCTTTTCTTTGTACAGTCAGAGGCCACAAAGTCCTTTCCTAACCTTTTATTGATCAGAATTCTTCTGTGTTTCATCACAATATGTGTACCCTGAAAGCAAATCACGTCCAAATTTATTATTACCACATGTTCAATCTCATTCCTTTTTGTTTCATTATTGAGTCCATTTACATTCCACATTAAGATTATCAATGCCATTTTGTCCTTTGTTTATTTATCTCTCTTCTCCCCCTCTGTTGATTCTTCTTCATGTTGTGGCTCCAAACCAAATGCTCTTTATCCTGCTAATTCTTTTCCATATTTTCTCCAGAATTTATCTGCTTCTGTGGGATCTCTACATCTCTGCTTTCTCCCTTTAAATGTAAAGGAGACTCCCTCAGGGTATTCCCAATGAAAATTGATTTTGTTTTATCGCAGTGTGTCCGTCAGATATTTGTAATTTGCTCCTTTCCATAGCAGTCTCATCGGGATTTCTTTCAAAATTATTATTCTCTGGTCATCAACCTGAGATTTTTCTGATATTGCTTCTGTATTTTTCTGTCTTTAAATCTCTTTGAATTAAAAAAAAACATCAATCACCCGACAGATTTTTTTGCTTTAGCATATCTAGATTTTACATGAAAAGATTTATCCACTGCCATTCTAAAAGTTTCTTCATCAATTTCAATCAAATTGGCAAGTTCTTTTATTATTTTTTCTCTTAATTCCACTGCCATATCTTCTGGTAAATCTCAAACTATATATCACTATATTTCCACCCTTTGTCTCTAGTTAGTATCTATCCCCGTCAGATCCCAATAATTTTTTTTAAAAAGGCACAGTGCCAATTAAAAAAATATTAATCCTTAGGTTATGTATTACAAATAATAATAATAATAATCAGCAATCCACGAAGTAATTCAGATGAGATTTGGTCTCACAGTGTCCATCTCCTTTGGGTTATCAAAAGGCAGCAAAGGAAATAAAAATATATACAAAATACACATTTTTATAAGGAAAAAAAGGGGAAAGAAAGGAAAACACAGTCAAAGCCCCACTTTCCTCTCTTCACTTCCAGGACATTTAAAGATCTTTGCAATTTGCCCACTTGCTGGAAGATATTTAAAAAGTCACAAAAATTCTGCATCCAGAGCTTTAGACAGGGGTCCCAAACTTACCGCGCTTCGGGCCAGTGCCCGAAGCGCCAATCGTGCGGCGGGCCGGAGGGCGGAGGAGCGTGCTGGAGCTATTTCTGGCACTCGTCTGACCCGGAAGTGGGCAGCTGTGCTGCGCCACGCCGGTAAGAGCAGATGGCAGCAGCTGGCGTTGCTGCGGACTGGATAAATCGGTCCTTTGTATCCAGCCCGGGGGCCGTAGTCTGGGGATGCCTGCTTTAGACAAATTACAAGTTAATCGTAATTCTTCGCCTGGAATGCTTGTAAAAATAATCACTACCCTGTACTTCTCATTCTTAATTCAGTCCCTGCATATTTTTCCCATGCAGATCAACACCTGCATCCCGGGGTGGTGGTGGACCTCCTCTTTTCCACCGCAGTATGGATCCAATTGTTTTATTGACACGACCTTCCTGCCTTGTTGAATTGGTCCAAATTCCTTTGTTTGGAGATGTCACAGCTTCAGTGGAGGCACACGAGGCAACTTGCTGTGGGTCCTCAATTGTGCCGTGTGTCTGAGCTCAATCTGGGATCTTTCTCAGCTCCCTATGGAGTGTTGGGAGAATTGAGAGAGCGTATTTTGACACGACTGGACCCTTCAGAAACTGAACTTTTCCTTCACGCTCTTGTTGAGAAGGTGCTTTGCCTGAGCCCCATTCTTCGATCCTCACAGCAATCAATGTTATCCTCCATTATCCGTATCCAACAGGAAGTTTTGGAGGAAACTTTTCTGATAACTAGCAAATAAAAATGCTAGCAGAATTAAAGTAAATTCAGCAGTATATAATTAAGTTGGGAGAAAGTGAGAAAGAATTACATGGAGTAAGTTATACTTAAATGGAGTAACATATATGGAGTAATTAGAATATGCAGTAGCAGGAGGATAATAATTAGAAGGAACCGTGGAAGGGGGGAAGGAAGTTGATGAATAAATGTATTTGGGGTTTTTCTTTTTGTAAATGTGGAAATTTGTATAAGTGTGGCATAGGGCAGGGAGGAGGAGGAGGAGGCAGAGCAAAGAAGGCGATCATCGCCCTCGCTCATCCCAGCCCCCTCCCGGCTCCCAGGATACCAGGCAGAGGCTAGGAGGAGTGAAGGCAAAGATCGTCCTCACATGTCCCAGGTCCCTCTCAACTCTTGGGCTTCTGGGTGGAGTTTGGGAAGAGAGAAGGTGAAGATTCCCTTGCATGTCCCAGCCCCCTCTTGGCTCCTGGTTTCCCGGGCAGGGGTGAGGGCACACATAGGGTGCCCAGTGATGGTTGGGGGTGTTAGCCCCTCAATGTTGCAGGGGCTGGGACCGCTGCCTCAACATATGGACATGCCTGAAGCCCCTTGCACCTCCTATACCCAACACCCCTGGACAAGATACTCCCTCCGTCCACATAATTCCACATACAGAAGCTTTCCTAGGCTGGCTATGGGCTCTGTTTTCAATGATGCTGATGGGGCAGCAGACTAACTGAGGAGGTGCAGTGCTGCTTGTGTGGTCTACACATCTCTACCCACCCCGGCACCTGCTACCTCCACTCTTCCCTGACACATGTCTGGTTCCACTTTCTACCTGTCTCCCCATCAACTTCCCTTTCCCGAGCATTCCTCTGCTTTAAGAGAAACCTCATCCCACATTACTGTGCTGTATACAGACCATCACTTCCTGGTTGTTCTGCTCCCGCTGGAGCTGCAGGGGCTGCGGGCTTTGCGGGCGCTGCGGGCTTTGCGGGCTTTGCGGGCTTTGCGGGGGCAGGCTTCCCCATTCTGTCAGTCTTATCTGTGAAACAACAAGCTAGAATAAGACAACAGCAAATGGAGAGTAAGACTATGAGCACATTAGGTACAGAGCAGTGACTGTCAGTATTAGACAATCCAACATAAAGACGTTGCTGAGTCGAATATACCGGTAACTGAAATGTCTTTCTTTTTCTTTTGCTGGATCAATATGGATTCCAAGGCATTTTAAAAAATTGATTTAGGTCATATTCTCATTTTACATCACATTCCTCTCTCTTAACTCCTGGACATCTAGTTTATAGGACCCCAGTAAGATGTTCACCAATTAATAATAATGTGGGATCTATGAAGTCTTCAGGTGTTCCTGGGTGTCAACTCCCTCCATCACAGGGCCACATGGTCCCCACCCTTAACGGAAGGTATGGTCATTTAATTATATAAGTACCTCCTGATCATCAGAAAAGTTGGAGTTCTAGATCCGGTCTCAGTTGCATGCATATAAATCCAATTGAATCTAACAAGACTTTGGAGACCCTGGGTTGGTCCTGGAAAAGAAGCAGAGGGAAGCTGTTACACAGGCCATTTTGTGCCAAGTGTGCCATTTTGTGTCTGTGTGTTTTGCAAAGACCCAGGGGCGTAGTAAGAGGGGGGCAAGGGAGTGCGCCGCCCCCTCGACGCAATCCCGGTACGGTGCCATCGCGGCTGTCCCTGCCCCCAAAACGTGCGCCACAACCCCAGAACGTGCACCACGCCCATGCGGGCGGCGCCCTCCGCCCCGGGACGTGTGCCAGTCCCGCCTCCGCCTGCTCTCCGCCACTGCAAAGACCCAGTCTGTCATTTAAAGAAAGAAGAGGACTGTTGTCTAATCCCGTTTCAAAGCCATCTGAGCTAGCAGCCCTTGATAAGCTAGTATATATGGGTTTTTTCTTTCTTTCAAGAATTGTATTTTCTGGATCATGATCTGGATCATAATCTGGATCTGGATTTACAACCTGGGACCATGAATCAGAGCAGGGCACCTGTACATAGCCCTAGAATATACCACCCCTCAGTTTCATTGGATGACCCTGGACCCTAGTATTCGAATGAGAAAAACTATCTGAAGTTTTATAAACCTGCTTATCATTTCCCCTCTTAGTGACCTTTTGGTCCTGGAATGAGACCCTGCAAATATCATCGCTTGTAAGGAAAGTATTTCACCCACCAGACTTCTTTCCATTTGGTTACCTTGGTGTTGTCATGGAACAATCTTTCCTTTCCTTTCCTGTAATTTCTTCTTAAGGTGGATTCATCCTCCCACTGGCTAAGAGCCACCTCCCTTGTGATGTCAGGTATTCCAGAACTCCTCCCCATTTCGGCTATACCATTTCCTGATTGGCTGCTCATTATATCCAATCAGCAATCCAGATAAAGCATAAACCCAGGAAAATGTTCATTTCAGATCTGTTATACTACTTATCCCCCCCCCCAAAAAAAAGGTTATTACAGTTTTATTTTTGAACCTTTTAAAACTTATCTAGAAGTACATCTGACGGTCTTTGTTTTATTCCATTTTTGGAAAGTGTATCTTTTTGTAATGCCCCTAATTCACCTCCCGTGTTTGGTGAGACACTCAAGCATTGCTGTATCCCAGTTATTATTTCCCCATATGTTCAGGGATATTTCCTTTGCAATTACAGTACAACAATAGCCTCATTATAACAATACCAATTTATGATACAATGATTAAAACCAATCGTTCAAATACCTAATTATATAATTTAGCTAAAATGGCCCCCATGTGCTAGAATTTGTCATGGACAGGACTTCCCAGTCAAGATGAGCCGTCAGAAGAGGCAGAGAACTCTTGCATTTTTCACAGCTAGCCGAAAGCAGTGGGCTAAAACACCCCTTCTCAGGAGGAGGAGAGAATGTATCTGGTCAGCACAGCGAGAGCGGGCTGGATGGAGGTCACCTCTTTGAGGAACAGCTGCTAGTCACTTGGTAAGAGGAAGGGGTGGGAGCTGACCCTGAGAGTCCTACCGTAGGGCTCACAGAAGAACAAGGGTCCAAGAAAGATGCCAACCAAAGAAGAAGAGGGGGCCCTTTCGTGTTTCCTGTTGGCAATGCTTCAATGTCCTTTTGTTGTATGCCAAAAATGGCTTATCTTCTGAGTTAGCCAATAAAACTCGGAGACAAGAGGAGTTAGGAGTCCATTTTGTTTACTGCAAAGCAATAGGCTACAGTCGAATGTTTTTGGAAAACTGCAACCCCGCCCAATGTGGGGCAGAGGAATTTATAACATTTCAGACAAAGGATTTTGATTTAACCAATCACATAAAGCATTACATCATCTAATATTTAATATTCATAATCTCATTTCATATTTAATATGCATGCGCAATAAGCACCGCTTACCAAACTTTTATTCTTACCGTGATCTGTTACATATTGTTAGTTTGCATGTTTGGGAACCTGTGTGTTACGTGTGGATGTAACAATTTATGTTCTAGTTTATGAATTGCTTCTTTGTGATTGACATATTAGCTGACCTTCTACCCCAGTAGGGACGGCTTCTTGCTGAATCATCAGTTTATTTAAAGCAACAGGTTACCATAATTCACTAATATAAGCATATTCCAGGATTTGTAGGGATATACATTATCACCTTAATTGGGGCCCTTTGGGCCCCTGCTATATTCCTCCCTTTGACTTCAAGCTAAAGGTGCGAGACTATTCGCACCGATCAGCTTGACACTTATGTAACTCATTCAGCTTGAGCCTCAAGTAACTCAGTTAGACCCTCCTGCTTTTGGCAATTGGTGGTATTGCAAAAGTAACTGCTTTTGGGCCATGATTTTGGACTATGTTGGGAAGGATTCAAATACAGATTGTCATCAAAATTTGGTACTGGGTTGGCACCATTCCTTTTAGCCAATAAGACCAGTGCCAATCCCCCTACTAACATCCAAAAATGTATAGAATTGCCATTGCCCTATTTGGATGAGGGCGCTAAAAATAAGGGAGTCTTTTAGATTTGGAGATTAGGATCGAAGAATCCTCCAGCTTCCCCTTCTGCGTGGAGCAAAGCAGCTTCCGGAGTGTGACGTAGGGATCCTGTTGGTACAAAGTCAATTCTAAGTCAAAGTCTTGGTCCTAAGCACACGTCCCGGTGCTCACAGACCAAAGGTGAATCCAAGGAACAACCCCCCCAGCAATCGCAGTCTGTGGTCAGCAAAAACAGCAAACAGTCCTCGCCAGCGCGGTGTCAATGTCTCATTCATCCACAGATTCAGCCAGATGTGTACTGGTGCGCTGGTGCAGAGGCCATCGAAGGGGTATGCCCAAGGACGCACCTGGGGAGAAAAAGAAACAAAACACGGCAGAGAGAGACTGCACATGGTGATGTCATCCGTGGCGGCCAGCTTGGCGTGTTTGCCAACTCCGCTCTACGGTGTTTTGCTTGGACAATGGAGTTAACCCTTCAATGTGCTCTTTTCAAAAGATGACAATTTCAGGGTTCCTTTTGGGTAACAACAAATTCTGGGCAGGGTAATAGGGAGTACCACTGTCTATTTTATCACAGTCTATGAAGTGTTTGCTTTGTCCACTCCTCCAATACCCCGAAACCAGAGCCACCTTCAGGCTCCTCTCATCGTCCCATGCTTCTGCCATGACAGGCAGCCCAGCAGGCCGCCAACTCCTTGGCGGGCCGTCAACCCTGCTCCACAGAGTACCGTTTGGACGACGGAGTCACCCCTCAGATGTGCTCTGTAACATGGGCACGGAGGGTTGTGAAAGCACACTCCAAATCTGTGTAGAAGATAGACATCATCCTCAAAATGTGTACACATTTCTTTTCCATTCTTTTTTTTCTTCCAATTATTCCAAATTTCTGCCCCCCCATCTGTCCCCCAGTAGCATCCCACTCTCCCCCTTTTTCTCCTGAGGTTCAAAAGTACCCCACGTCCTCACAATGCCAGGTCCGCTACTGTAGTTGCTGCTGCCAAGAGCCCCACCTTGCCCACCCCCAACATCCCATTCTTCACTCGCCACCCTCATTCTTCATCACATAAACCTTCATTAACATTCCCACACATAACAACAGTACTCTGCTCACATGTTCACTGATTATTGGGAGCTGTGAGGCCCCCTTTCGTTCCTCTTGCAAACTAACAGTAAGAATAAGAATAAACCAATAACCTCCCTCCATTCTTTTCCTAACCCATTTCAAAATTCATCCACTGCCTGCACACCACTCTCCCCCCACAAAATGTGTCAAAAAATGAAATACAGGGTGCAGGAAAACTACAGTTCAGCCAGGTGTCAAAAGCAAGGGCTGAACTTGCAGAAGACTTAAAAAATGTGAAATTGTGTCAAAAAAAATGAAATACAGGGTGCAGGAAACTACAGGTCAGTCAGGTGCTAAAGCCAGGCCAGAACTTCAGAAAAAACTTTTTTTTAAATGACTACTTGTGTTAAAACAGTGGAGGAAACTACATGTCATTCTGAAACCTTTAAAAATGTGGAAAAGGTAAACAGGTAAACAACAATTCAGGTCTGCTGCTTAAAGCCAACACCATACAGATGAACAAAAGAAAATGAGGGAAGGGCCTGCCAGTAGGAGTAAATCAATAGCGTAGACCCAGCCGGGTGGGAGAGCTAGAGAATCAAGCTGCCCCCAGCCACCCCCTTCCCTCCAATGAAGGGGGCCTGGGAAAACAGTGGAAAGAGGACAGTGGGAAAAGAACAAAATATGAAGATACAATTCATATCTGGAGAACACACAGCTCAGTTCTCGCAGAAGGAATGCAAACGCCTGGGACTGCCCCCTGAACCCCCTTCCGAATGGAAAAAATACAAGCCTCAAACTGGAGAGGGAGAAAAAAGACTTCTAGAAAGGTAGGAAGTTTATTAGTCAAATGGATTTTGAATAGCCTGAACAGAAAACAATAGGCAGACCTAAATAATCATCGGGGCCCAGCCACAAAGTGGGCCGAAGCTGCAATGAGAATCCAGAAACCAATATAAACCAGGAGAGCAGAAATCAATGAGACAATTAGAGCAACCAGTGTAGACCAGTAAGAGCCAGTCAAGAGAGCAGGCCTTCAAGGGCACCTAAGCTGCAGTGGGAGGGAGGGAGGGAGGGAGGGTGGAAGGAGAAGAGAAGAGAAGGGGGGGGAGAGAGAGAGAGAGAGAGAGAAGGGGAAGGTGTTGTCCTGCACCCCCTCTCTGCACACACACACACACACACACACACACACACACACACACACACACACAGAGGACAAACCTATATTGTGTTAAAAGTAACTCAGAAGGACAGCAGAAAGAAATGCACTGATCTGCTATCGTTCGGGGGGGGGGGGAATGATACAATTCGAAATGCTAGTTTAAGGAACACATAGTCCTTTTCACACACACACACACACACACACACACACACACAAACTTAATGCAAATGCCTGGGTGCAGGCCCCCCCCCCCGAGATAGCTCTTGGCAGCCCCCCTCCGATCGGGTTGGAGACACAAGCCCCAATGCAAAAACACTCAAAAAGAGAAACAGCTACACAGTCATGCAAAGGCCTACCCCCCCTTCCCCCAGCCCTTTTGCTCGGGAGGAAGGGGGGAGCCCATAAAAAACATACAAAGAGGGTACGTGGAGGTACTGCAGATGTTTCTACCTCCATGTTACTGATATAGGCAAAAATCTGCCTTTATTCCCTTATTGGGTTCTCCATCGGTTGGAGAATATAACAGGCCAACCAGAGAAGTTTGAGAAGCAAAGCCTTTATTTTCGCTGTTGCAACAGGGTCCTTCCCCTCACGCAGGAGAACAAGGAAGGAACCCCAAACAAAGGTGTCCTGCCCTTAAAAAGAAATTTGAAAATGGTTTCAGCCCACCCCCCAGAAGCATCACCCATACGTCACAGAAGGGGTGTAGCCCAAGACCGCCCTCCCTAGAATCATCATAGGTACATCATGAAAGGGGAGGTCTGGTGGCAATAATCTGAGCATCCTGGACCCTGCCCCCTGCCCCCAAAACCTAATCAACAAAAGAGAGAGATATTTACATTTCCCTGTTTCCCAGCCAAGTTAATCACACCCTTTTGTCTGGCACCCAGGTATCAGGATGCCAGGGATTATCACTTTAATTCCTGAGACAATGAGAAGGTTCCCCCCACCCCCCTTCTTCCTTGCAGAGGAACACCTGGTCAGAGAGAGAGAGTCAAAATGGTGTCAGTTAGGCCTGTCTTCCAGTGCTGCTTCAGACATGTTTCTGTACATTCATGTACATGTTTTATGAACAATTATTATATATATATATGACCTTAAAATTCTTATAACATTACACAGACAGAGAAAGAGTTTGTGGAAGGAAAAGCCCCCCCCCCAGTACATAAGCCTATCAGTTGGAGGTGCGTACTGATCATAAGAACTTACAGTACTGGAAACGGTACGTCACTTGAACCAATGTCAAATCAGGTGGGCATAGTTTTTCGCCAGATTCAATTTCAGGATAAAATACGTAACGAGTGCGCAGAACCAGGGAGCGGATGCCTTGTCCCTAAAGCCAGAATATTTTGGAGCAGAGACAGGAGGGGAGCAAAGATTGATTCTTAAACCTGAGCAACTGCAGCTGGCAGCGGGGACAGTAGTGGAACTGTCTGAGTTTCAGCAGCAGACGCAGAAGGATGTGTTTGCTCGCAAAAAAAGAAAAGCCATACAAAAGGGGGAGGCCCGGGCAGAAGGTTTTTCAGAGAGAGGAGGGTTGTTGTACAAGGGGGAAGCTCTGTATGTGGCAGAAGGTGAGCTCCGGGCCAGGGTGCTGAGACAATGCCATGACAGCCCGACGGCAGGTCACTTTGGGCAATGGAAGACAGAACGCTTAGTGTCCAGGGACTTCTGGTGGCCGCACATGCAGGAGGAGGTCAAAGAATACATCAGAGCCTGCGAGGTTTGCCAACGGGCAAAGAGGCCGCGTGAGACCCCAGCGGGTCTGCTTCAACCATTACCTACACCACAGGGGCCATGGGAAGCTATTTCCATGGACTTCATTACGGACTTACCTGCATCACAGAGACAAGCAGTGATCTGGGTGGCGGTAGACTTGTTTTCTAAGATGGCACATTTTGTGCCTTGTAAGAAACTGCCGTCAGCCCAGGAAACAGCTCAATTCTTTATGGAACACGTGTTCAAGTTGCACGGATTACCCCGGAGGGTGGTGTCAGATCGGAGAACGCAGTTCACCTCCCAGTTTTGGAGGCGGCTGATGCAACTATTGAAGGTGTGTCTCTCTTCGGCCCGCCACCCGCAGATGAATGGTGAGTCCAAGCGGACGAACGCCACCTTACAACAATACATACGATGTTATGTTATAATAACGCGGTACACACATCGACAAGACAGACTCCGTTTTTCGCGTGTCAAGGGAGACACCCAATGGGGTTTCTGGGGCAGAGTGATAGTTTGGCAGTGCCCGCAGCTGAACAGCTTGAGGAAGAGATGGAAGCATTGCACAGTATTCTGCGGGACCATCTAGAAAAGGCGAAGGCCCAGTACAAGGCAGAAGCAGATAAGCATCAAAAGCTGGGCAAGCAGATATGGGTGGGAGATTTAGTCAGGCTGTCTACGAAAGACTGGCCGAGTAAGGGACATTGTCGAAAACTGCAACCACAGCGGGTAGGACCATTTGAAGTGCTGGAACAAATCAACCCTGTGTCATACAAGTTGCGACTACCAGCATCAATGAAGATATATCCTGTTTTCCACCGGTCGTTGCTATCATCGATAACGCCTAAACACCGGTACCAGGAGAGACAAGAGCCACCACCTTTGCCAATCTGGGTGGAAGGTGAACTGGAGTACGAGGTGGCCGAGCTCCTAGACTCTCGTAGAAGGGGTAGAGGGTTGCAGTATCTAGTGGCTTGGAGAGGGTATGGTCAGGAGGAGAACTCGTGGGAGAACGCGAGTAATATACATGCGTCCAGGCTGCAGAGGGAGTTTCACCGCAGGTATCCCGATAAACCCAAAGCCCTAGATTGGGTGGAGGAGCAGGCGGAGGGGGGGAGTAGAAACGAATGATGAACTTGATTGGGAGGAAGAGGTGGAGGAGCCACACCCGGGTTGTAGTTATTGGGAAGACGAGGATGAGGAATGGAGAGAAGTACCCCAGAGAGCTCCAAGGAAGGGAGTGGGGGAACCTGAAGGACGGGAGGATGAGATAGTTGGACAGTGTTCTCGAAGCTATGAACATGAGTCTGACCAAACTGCGGGAGGCAGTGGAAGACAGGAGTGCCTGGCTTGCTCTGGTCCATGGGGTCACGAAGAGTCAGACACGACTAAACGACTAAAGAACAACAATTCTCTATTATCTGTGGACTGAATGATTACTGCTAAAAGGACAAGAAGCTAAACAACCTGGGTTATCTCACAACTTTGACATATTTCGACTTGAAATATGGCAACCATACGTTAAATATACCACATACAAATCACCACTCAAATGAGAAATAATTCACACAGAAACAAAGTAGAGAGAGAACCAAGAAAGAAAAAGAGAGAATTAAACGAGGCTCCCTCTGGCCTGTTATTAAAAGACACCATGACCTTGGGAGAAAGATTACAGGACTAGTTCATTCTTCTTAAATTAGCTGCACCCAAGGAATCATAAAACCCACTAACAAATACCCCTTCCTTTTGGTCCATGTGGGAACCAATGACACTGCAAGCCATAGCCTCCAGAAGATCAAAAGTGATTATGAGGCTCTGGGCAGGAAGTTGAAGCAATTAAATGCACAAATTGTCATCTCATCTGTCCTCCCAGTTGAACGACATGGCCCAGGGAGAGAGGGGAAAATAGGGGAAGTGAACAACTGGCTTCGCAAATGGTGCAAACAGGAACGGTTTGGATTCTTAGATCACGGTCTGCAGTTTCTTGAAGATGGACTTCTGGCAAGTGATGGGCTGCACCTCACAAAGGTTGGGAGGAATGTTTCTGCCACGAAACTCAAAAACCTCATCAGGAGGTCTTTAAACTGACTTATGTGGGGGAGGGAGACAGTGGTCCTGACGGTAGGAGTCTGTCAAGTGCTGAAGATGTTCATCCAAATGTCAAGGACCAAATGGAGCAAACAGCATGCAGACCTAGTGGTGGGAGGAAAATATCCTTCAATAAGAGACATGGGGGAATGATCAATAGTCTTCAATGTCTGTATACTAATGCACAGAGCATGGGAAATAAACAAGATGAACCTGAGCTCTTGGTACAGCAAACTAAATATGACATAATAGGCATCACTGAAACCTGGTGGGATGAGTCTCATGATTGGAATGTAGAAATAGAGGGATACAATCTATTTCAGAGAAATAGACCAAACAGGAAAGGAGGAGGAGTAGCGTTATATGTCAGGGATGTGTATACCTGTGAAGAGATCCAGGATTTAAAACTTCAAAGCCAAGTTGAGAGTATCTGGGTCAAAATAAAGGGAGAAAAAAAAACCAGTGATCTCATTGTGGGAGTTTACTATAGATCCCCAAGCCAAACTGAGGACACAGATGAGGCCTTCCTGGAACAGCTGACCAAGCATTCTAAAGGAAGTGAGATAGTAGTAATGGGGGATTTCAACTATCCTGATATTTGTTGGATGTCAAACTCAGCCGAGACCATACTTCACTGGCCTTGCAGACAATTTCTTTGTCCAAAAAGTGGGAGAAGCAACAAGAGGATCAGCTATTTTAGATCTGGTAATAACCAATAGTGATGACCTGGTTAGTGGGGTAGAAGTGGCAGGAGCATTAGGTGGGAGTGACCATGCTCTTCTGGAGTTTATTATTAAGAGGAAAGGAACAACCAAGCATACTAAGACTCAAATCCTAGACTTTAAGAAAGCCGACTTCAGAAAACTTAGAGAAATGCTGGGTGAGACCCCATGGACAGAAATACTAAAAGGGAAGGGAGTTCATGATGGTTTGGAATTTGTAAAAAGGGAGATATTAAAAGCACAACTTCAGGCAATACCAATGAGACGGAAACATGGAAGGTGCCTAAAGAAGCCAGGGTGGGTATCTAAAGAACTTTTAACTGAGTTAAGATTTAAAAGGGATATGTACAAAAAATGGAAAAGGGGGGAAATCACCAGAGAGGAATTCAAACAAATAGCCAGTGTAGAGTCAAAGTCAGAAAAGCTAAAGCACAGAATGAACTCAGGCTTGCTAGACAGGTTAAAAGCAAGAAAAAGGGTTTTTATGGGTATGTCCGTAGCAAAAGGAAGAACAAGGAAACAGTGGGGTCACTCAGAGGAGAAGATGGTGAAACGCAAACAGGGGACAGAGAAAGGGCAGAACTCCTCAACGCCTTCTTTGCCTCAGTCTTCTCCAAAAAAGAAAACAATGCTCGACCTGAAGAATACGGAGCCGATCATTCAGCAGGGGAAACACAGCCCAGAATAAGTAAGGAGGTAGTACAAGAATAATTGGCTAGTTTAGATGTATTCAAGTCTCCAGGGCCAGATGAACTACATCCAAGAGTATTAAAAGAACTGGCAGAGGTGATTTCAGAACCACTGGCAATAATCTTTGAAATTTCCTGGAGAACAGGCGAAGTTCCAGCAGACTGGAGGAGGGCAAATGTTGTCCTTGTTTTCAAAAAGGGGGAAAGAGAGGACCCAAACAATTACCGCCCAGTCAGCCTGACATCAATACCAGGAAAGATTCAAGAGCAGATCATTAAGCAAACGGTCTGTGAGCACCTAGAAAGAAACTCTGTGATCACTAAAAGTCAGCATGGGTTTCTGAAAAATAAGTCATGTCAGACTAATCTGATCTCATTTTTTGGCAGAATTACAATCCTGGTAGATGAAGGGAACACTGTGGATGTAGCCTATCTTGATTTCAGCAAGGCCTTTGACAAGGTGCCCCATGATATTCCTATAAAGAAGCTGCTAAAATGCGGGCTAGACAATGCTACCTTTCAGTGGATTTTTAACTGGCTGACTGACCGAACCCAAAGGGTGCTCATAAATGGCTCCTCCTCATCCTGGAGAGTAGTGACTAGTGGGGTGCCACAGGGTTCTGTCTTGGGGCCAATCTTATTTAACATCTTTATCAATGACTTGGATGATGGGCTTGAGGGCATCCTGAGCAAGTTTGCAGATGACACCAAATTGGGAGGGGTGGGTAATACCCTAGAGGACAGGATCACACTGCAAAATGACCTTAACAGATTAGACAACTGGGCCAAAGGAAACAAGATGAATTTTAACAAGGAGAAATGTAAAGTACTACACTTGGGCAAAAAAATTGAAAGGCACAAATATAGGATGGGAGACACTTGGCTTGAGAGCAGTACAGGTGAAAAGGATCTAGGAGTCTTGGTAGACCACAAACTTGACATGAGTCAGCAGTGTGATGCAGCAGTTTAAAAAGCCAATGAAATTCTGGGCTGCATCAATAGGAGTATAGCATCTAGAATAGATCAAGGGAAGTAATAGTACCACTCTACTCTGCCTTGGTCAGACCACACCTGGAGTACTGTGTCCAGTTCTGGGCATCACAGTTCAAGAAGGATACTGACAAGCTGGAACGTGTCCAGAAGAGGGCAACCAAAATGGTCAAAGGCCTGGAAACGATGCCTTATGAGGAACGGCTTAGGGAGCTGGGTATGTTTAGCCTGGAGAAGTGAAGGGGGGATATGATAGCCATGTTCAAATATATAAAAGGATGTCATATAGAGGAGGGAGAAAGATTGTTTTCTGCTGCTCCATAGAAGCGGACACGGAGCAATGGATTCAAACTTCAAGAAAGAAGATTCCACCTAAACATTAGGAAGAACTTCCTGACAGTAAGAGCTGTTCGGCAGTGGAATTTGCTACCAAGGAGTGTGGTGGAATCTCCTTCTTTGGAGGTCTTTAAGCAGAGGCTTGACAGGTATATGTCAAGAATGCTTTGATGGTGTTTCCTGCTCGGCAGGGGGTTGGACTGGATGGCCCTTGTGGTCTCTTCCAACTCTACGATTCTATGATTCTAACTGTAGCTTCTTGTCCCACATAAAGATTTCTCAGGAGACAGATGAGGTGATCAGGCACTCCCATTTCTTTAAGAACTTGCCATAGTTTGCTGTGGTCTTTTGTCCATGGGGTTTTCTTGGCAGGGAGACTGGAGTGGCTTGCCAGTTCCTTCTCCAGGTGGATCACGTTTAGTCAAAACTCTCCACTATGACCTGTCCATCTTGGGTGGCCCTGCATGGCATAGCTCATAGCTTCTCTGGGTTATTCAAGCCCCTTCGCCACGACAAGGCATTGATCCATGAAGGGGGTGCTTAAATCTATCCTGCCTCAAAACAAGCAGCGGAAGGAAAAGGCTGCAAACTGTTAAATGGGAAAAACCCCAGGCACAGGGCAAACAAGTAAAATAGCAAGGGGAGGCAGGCGATTCAAAGCCAGCCGGCGCTTTTAAAAGCGGTGTGTAGCCAGCAACAGCTGCAGCAGCCTCAGCTAGCAAAGGTCCGTGCGTTCCCTCAACGGAGCAAGGAGGCTGCAGAGCAGGCATCCCCAAACTTCGGCCCTCCAGATGTTTTGGACTACAATTCCCACCTACCCGACCACTGGTCCTGTTAGCTAGGGATCATGGGAGTTGTAGTCCAAAACATCTGGAGGGCCGCAGTTTGGGGATGCCTGCTGCAGAGGGACGTCACGGCGCAAAGGAGGGGTTGGATTGGGAAGGATAAAATTTAAGCAACCAGCAGCAAAACAACCTCCTCGAGCTCTGAGCCACGAGCGCAGTGAAAACCAGGAGGTAAAATAGGAAGGCTGCTCGGGATGGGAGGGCAGGACAGATGAGGGAGAGGGGGGAATTATGCAAATCCCCCGGCGTCTCAGCTGATCCGCTGGCTGACTCCTTGAGCATGCACACTAAACAAACATACAGCTCCTCTCACTCTCACTCTGCTATACCAGTAGTTTATCACATAGTTTAGTTGTATAACAACATTTGCTTCAGAATATTTTTTCCTGGTTTCCCCCCTGTAAAAACTGGGTGCATCCTATGGTCCTGTGCGTCCTCTGGAACAAAAAATACGGTAAGAAGGATGCTGACAAGCTGGAAGGTGTGCAGAGGAGGTCAACCAAGATGATCAAGGGGCTGGAAATCATTCCTTATGAGGACTGGCTGAGGGAATTGGGAATATTTAGCATGGGAAAGAGGAGCCATCTTCAAAAACCTCTGCAGTTGTCACATGGAAGGTGAGACCACTTCCAGAGGGAAGGACACAGTCTCATGGTTTCAAGCTCCAAGAAAGAAGATTCCAACTGAACATCTTTCTGACACTAGGAGCAGTTGGACAGTGGAACAGTCTCCCTCGGGCGGTTGTGGACTCCTTTAATGGAGCTTTTAAAGCAGAGGTTAGATGGAAATCTGTCATGGAGGCTTCAGTTTGAGATTTCTGCATTGCCGAGGGTTGGACTAGATGACCCTCTGAGTCCCTTCCAACTCTACAATCCTATGATTCTAACTATCATGCATGTGGTAAAGCCACATGACAGGATGGAATCCCAACAGAAGTTCTGAAAGCCGGCTTCAGTTCTTCCCTCATGAAACACCTCCACAACCTCCTCTCTCAGAGTTAGGAACAAGAATCCATGGCACAAGACACAAGTATCATACATACCACCAAGATGATATCCTTTTGTCAATAAATGTCAGGAGTGGAGAACCCTCTCCTCCCCTGGTAGCATCAAAGACAAGAAGGACAAGCAAGTGCGTATTCATTTTATTTTATTCAGTCATCTGGTTGCAAGACAAAGAATCCAGGTCTCCGCACAAAGGAGATATTGCCTACTCTGAAGATCACCTCTTCCATCCCCAACAACATCCTGAGCACCTACAAAAAGTCCCAGGAATCACATTCCTCTGCATTCTCTGTTCCTGAATGCAGAGTGACTGACAAGCCCTTGGGGAAGGAGGATCTCCCAAACTTTCCAGGGAGGTCTCTGCAGTCTGCTCTCTCACTCCCCCCTCCTCTACCACTATCTTGTAACTAGGCATTTCTTCATTCAGCTATAATTCAGCTCAGTCTTCTTCACCTCTTGAAATTGCTGGAGACAAGGGGGCAAACCTTCCCACTCTCCCTCCTCTTCTGAGAGGAGCCAAACAGACTGAGTGGAATTAAAATTTCAGTTCTCCTTGGCTGGGTATACAGGACAGATTGAAGCAACCACAGCCACTTCCAGCCATCAATCATGCAAACGTGGCAGGAGGCCGGCTAGACTCCTGGGGTGCTAGTCCTCAACATAGAGCAAGCTATTCACACCTTGTAAAGTTGTGGTTCAGGACAGCAGTCTAATTGGTTACTTAACTCAGTTGAGGGCCACTGTGCATACGGTAGGAGCCAACTCCTAGGGGTAGAGGCCCCAATAAAAGATTTTAGGGAGCCACCTCTCCCCCAAGTTGATGGCCATTGCCATTCAAATGATATGTGTGCACTGTCTTGTGATCAATTATGCAGGGGGGAGCTTGCCTGCTCCACCCCCAATATTTTATTCAAGTTGGCACCCCTGCCACCATGAATGCCATGAAAGCAGCAGCACATGCTGCCAGTGCTGTGCCCACACTGGTATGGGCACCAGTCTTGCCCCCTGCCAAGCCCTGAAGAAATGGAGAGCAGTTCAATGTAATGGCTTGGTTCTCCCCCACAGACAGGAGACGACTCCAGCGATAATTATCTCAGGTTTATTGCTCAAACTCATAAATCACTGCGGAGCTCAGTCTTCAACGTGTTCATCCCAGCTTGCGGTTGCCGAGTCTGAGCTCCACCCCTTCCTCCTCCAGCAATGAAGCCCCCGCTTTCCCTTCCTTCCTTCCTTCCTTCCTTCCTTCCTTCCTTCCTTCCTTCCTTCCTTCCTTCCTTCCTTCCTTCCTCTTGCAGATTCTCTTGAGCCTACGGTTTTTTAAACAGGCTATATTTCCAGGGTCTCTGCCTCAGAGTTCGAACTGGAACTAACAGTGTGCCCCCCCCCCAGCTTTTCCTTATGTGGTTGTCCTTATGTGCCCTGTAAGGGAGCGACCATGGAAATCAGAAGGGGCAATGGGGCAAACACACAGAGTAAGGAAACAAATAAATACATTGAACAGAAAACAGGCTATGACTGGACCCTTCCATTCTTTATTTTTGTAGCCATCTACGTTTGAGCTTTCAGAATAAGGTCTTCTCAAGGTGTTTCTCAGGGCTGATGCCAGAGAGTCCCATAATCTAGATGGCAGAGAATGGGTTGTGCATTAAAACATTGGGGTGGGGTGATCTCTTGGTTTTGGTTTTGTGTAGTGATCATGAGATCCAGTTTTGTTCATCTTAAAGTGTCTTCTTAGAGCCAGTTATCATCAGGCATCTTTTTACAAATGTACCCTAAGCGATCCTCACAGGGTAATGCTATCCAGCAATTTAAGCTGCATTCATCGTGCCGTACTGCACCACAGGGGTTTCCGTCCTTAGGCTCGCCTAAGCCAAAGTACCTGAAAAGAAAAGAAAGAGAAGCACTGATCCATCAAGATTGGATGTCAACTTCCTCACCCGCTCCTTGTGCCTTCTACCATTAAAAAGATGTCCAGCTCTTTCTCTCTTAACACCCACGTACAATTGTGATGGATTTTTCTCCCCAGATTTTAGCATTCTAACCATGTAAGGAAAACATCAACAACAACTGTGGGTCAAGATTGTCTATTTTCTTTTAACATGAAGTGATTTCTCATAGGAAACTACAAAAAAGTGAGGGTGTCTCTTTGGAAGGCTCAGTGGTACACACAAGAACTTTCAGTCAATTTAGTTTGGGCAGTATCCAATGCAGTACGTCTGCTATTGCCCGGATTGCCATTTCCCTCTCTCCTTTCCATATGCACCCACATCCTCCTCAGATCTCCTCTGTATCATTGTGGGTGTTGGAGAGAGAGTGTTGAAAGTGAGATCCTTACTCTCTCATTGCAGAGTTAGCACAGGAGTGATTGTTCTGAGCAAATTAAAACCTCCTTAGATTTGCATCCACCTTTATCCACCTCATCTCACATCCATCACCCACCGCATGCATGAGGATAGCAATGAAACTATTACAGAAAGAAAAATAGCTATGTCCTCAAATGAATTACAAAATATAATCTATAACCACAAAGCCATTATAGGGTTGATTGAAATGATATGCTATATCTTATCTAAATCTAACATGATGGCTCTAAGTTTACTTTAATCAATTATCCATAGTTGACAGAGGTATCACCCTAGCCTCACTCTTATTGGCACTTGCATTCTCCAGTGTCCACTGTATACTGAATCAAGTCCCACTACACAGCACTAAAATTCTGTGATAAATGTATTCTAGAATTCCCTCATTTTTAGCTCTCTGTGAATCTATTAAATTGATATTACTAGTAATGGTGCTGTGAGGGACAGGGGATATCGCGAAGTCCCTCCCCTCCTGAGTTCCAGCCCATCCCCGAGCGCAGGGGAAAGCAGGGAGTTCCGTCTCAAGTGGGGAAGCAGGAAGTGGGGTCCGAGGCTCAGACAGGGTAGCGGAGCCAGCGTCCCAGGTGGGACAGGAAGGGGGAAGCAAGGGGGGCAGACCTGTCCCCCCAACTCCGGAATTGCGCAGAAAACGTAGGGGGAAGAGGATGGGTCTCTCCAAGTTGTTATGTTGGAGAAAAACGCGCCAAACGCCATTCGGAGGTTCTGATTCAAGCGGATAAGATGTGTCTCTGTAAATAGCACTGCCTTTAGCACTGTAAATACGCAACACCAATAAAAAGATAAAATGCAGAGCTGTGTAGAGTCGTCACTCTGAAGTAGCCCACTCCGGCCACTGTGACAGGTGCAGTAGGTGTTTTTTTACTCCCATGAGATGTTTGGGTGAGATCTGCCCTTTGATCAAGTCTAAGATCACATTTAGCAGTGATTCCCAATTGGTGGTCCACGGACCACCCACCCAGGGGCTCCATGGTGTCATTCACATAACAAAAACCACCACAGAGATATCCAAATGTTCAAAGGTAGGGTGGCCCATGGCTTGGCTTTTGAAAAACAAGGGGTCTGCAGTACTTAGCTAACTGGGAACCACTGGCATTCAGGGCTTAAGTTCCCAGCTAGTATTATACAACCCCACAGCCCCTTTGTAAAGTTTACACAATACCTTTGCCCAAAAGGAGAAGTGGTTGGTATTGGGTGCAACAATGAAGATGAATGTCATTGGATTTTGTTCCAGGAGACCTTGCAAAATTGAAAGCCTGTTAATCCAGTCTTAGTAATGAATGCCAGACCAGTTCTCTGTTCTACTACCAAGCTGTGATGAGTGAGATCTTACTCTGACCTTGTACATTCATCAACAAAAGCTGAAAAGAGTTGTTAGATACTTAAAGGAAACCGTGAACTGTCTTAACTGCCAGCTGACAGTGTTGCTCAGCTTTAGGTTCCTGCAAGTCATTTTGAAGCTGAACTAAGCAGCACAAACCATTTAAAAGCATGCCTTCGGCCTCTTCAGCCTCAGTGCCTGGAGCTGGAGCTATTCTTGGATGCAGCGGAGCACACTGTCTGAACCAAGGAGGAGACAGGGGACATCCCTGAGGAGAAGGTCAGTTCCCCAACACAGGAGCCAGATGTATGGAGGAACGTGACTCATAGAAGTAGTAAGTCCAGGGATCGCTCTGAGTGTTTAGAACAGGGTTCCCCAAACTCAGGCCTGGGGGCCGGATGCGGCCCAATCGCCTTCTAAATCTGGCCCACGGACGGTCTGGGAATCAGCATGTTTTTACATGAGTAGAATGTGTCCTTTTATTTAAAATGCATATCTGGGTTATGTCCTTTGATCTAAAATGCATCTCTGGGTTATTTGTGGGGCATAGGAATTAGTTCATTTCCCCCAAAAAAATATAGTCCAGCCCCCCCCCCCACAAGGTCTCAGGGACAGTGGACCGGCCCCTTGCTGAAAAAGTTTGCTGACCCCTGGTTTAGAACTACACAATTGATTTGAAGTGCTCTCCCTTAACATGAAAGATGAAAGAGAGACTCCATTTGAAGATCTCTCCCTCATCACAGTTGGTCAGAAATATGAAGACGAGCAGCAAAGTCAGTCCTCCGGAAATACCGTATGCAGGTGACCTTGGAAGGGACAGCACATGGAAGAATCCTAACCAAGCCTACGAAGAGGCGTGTAGTGGTGATAGGGGATTCCCTACTGAGGGGTACAGAAGCAGTGATCTGTGGGCCTGATAAGACGTCTCAAGAGGTGTGCTGTCTCCCTGGGGCCAAGATCCAAGATGTAACAGAACGGCTGCAAGGAATCATAAAACCCACTGATAAATACCCCTTCCTTTTGGTCCATATGGGAATCAATGACACTGCAAGCCATAGACTTCAGAAGATCAAAAGTGATTATGAGGCTCTCGGCAGGAAGTTGAAGAAATTAAATGCACAAATCGTCATCTCATTTCTCCTACCAGTGGAACAACATGGCCCAGGGAGAGAGGGAAAAATAGGGGAAGTGAACAACTGGCTTCGCAAATGGTGCAAACAGGAAGGGTTTGGATTCTTAGATCACGGTCTGCAGTTTCTTGAAGATGGACTTCTGGCAAGTGATGGACTGCACCTCACAAATGTTGGGAGGAATGTGTTTGCCATGAAACTCAAAAACCTCATCAGGAGGTCTTTAAACTGACTTATGTGGGGGAGGGAGACAGTGGTCCTGAAGGTAGGAGTCTACCAAGTGCTGAAGATGATCACCCAAATGTCAAGGACCAAATGGAGCATACAGCATGCAGACCTAGTGGTGGGAGGAAAAAGTCCTTAAATAAGAGACATGGGGGAATGATCAATGGTCTTCAATTTCTGTATACTAATGCACAGAGCATGGGAAATAAACAAGATGAACCTGAGCTCTTGGTACAGCAAACTAAATACGACATAATAGGCATCACTGAAACCTGGTGGGATGAGTCTCATGATTGGAATGTAGAAATAGAGGGATACAATCTATTTCAGAGAAATAGACCAAACAGGAAAGGAGGAGGAGTAGCGTTATATGTCAGGGATGTGTATACCTGTGAAGAGATCCAGGATTTAAAACTTCAAAGCCAAATTGAGAGTATCTGGGTCAAAATTAAGGGAGAGAAAAATAACAGTGATCTCCTTGTGGGAGTTTACTATAGATCCCCAAGCCAAACTGAGGACACAGATGAAGCCTTCCTGGAACAGATGACCAGGCATTCAAAAGGAGGTGAGATAGTAGTAATGGGGGATTTCAACTATCCTGATATTTGTTGGATGTCAAACTCAGCCAAGAGCATAAGGTCGACCAGATTCTTCACTGGCCTTGCAGACAATTTCATTGTCTAGAAAGTGGGAGAAGCAACAAGAGGATCAGCCATTTTAGATCTGGTCCTAACCAATACTGATGACCTGGTTAGTGGGGTAGAAGTGGCAGGATCATTAGGTGGGAGTGATCATGCTCTTCTGGAGTTTATTGTTCAGCGGAAAGGAGCAACCAAGCATACTAAGACTCAAATCCTAGACTTCAGAAAACTTAGGGAAACGCTGGGTGAGATCCCATGGACAGAAATACTAAAAGGGAAGGGAGTTCATGATGGTTGGGAGTTTGTTAAAAGGGAGATATTAAAAGCACAACTTAAGGCAATACCAATGAGACGGAAACATGGAAGGTGCCTAAAGAAGCCAGGGTGGCTATCTAAATAACTTTTAACTGAGTTAAGATTTAAAAGGGATATGTACAAAAAATGGAAAAGGGGGGAAATCACCAGAGAGGAATTCAAACAAATAGCCAGCACGTGTAGAGTCAAAGTCAGAAAAGCTAAAGCACAGAATGAACTCAGGCTTGCTAGAGAGGTTAAAAGCAACAAAAAGGGCTTTTATGGGTATGTCCGTAGCAAAAGGAAGAACAAGGAAACAGTGGGGTCACTTAGAGGAGAAGATGGTGAAATGCAAACAGGGGACAGAGAAAGGGCAGAACTCCTCAATGCCTTCTTTGCCTCAGTCTTCTCCAAAAAGGAAAACAATGCCTGACCTGAAGAATATGGAGCAGATGATTCAGCAGGGGAAACACAGCCCAGAATAAGTAAGGAGGTAGTACAAGAATACTTGGCTAGTTTAGATGTATTCAAGTCTCCAGGGCCAGATGAATTACAACCAAGAGTATTAAAAGAACTGGCAGAGGTGATTTCAGAACCACTGGCAATAATCTTTGAAAATTCCTGGAAAACAGGCGAAGTTCCAGCAGACTGGAGGAGGTCAAATGTTGTCCCTATATTCAAAAGGGGGGGAAGAGAGGACCCAAACAATTACCGCCCAGTGGATGTAGCCTATCTTGATTTCAGCAAGGCCTTTGACAAGGTGCCCCATGATATTCTTGTAAAGAAGCTAGTAAAATGTGGGCTAGACAATGCTACCATTCAGTGGATTTGTAACTGGCTGACTGACCGACCCCAAAGGGTGCTCATCAATGGCTCCTCCTCATCCTGGAGAGAGGTGACTAGTGGGGTGCCACAGGGTTCTGTCTTGGGCCCAGTCTTATTCAACATCTTTATCAATGACTTGGTTGATGGGCTTGAGGGCATCCTGAGCAAGTTTGCAGACGACACCAAATTGGGAGCGGTGGCTAATACCCCAGAGGACAGGATCACACTTCAAAATGACCTTAACAGATTAGACAACTGGGCCAAAGGAAACAAGATGAATTTTAACAAGGAGAAATGTAAAATACTACACTTGGGCAAAAAATAAAATAAAATGAAAGGCACAAATACAGGATGGGAGGCACCTGGCTTGAGAGCAGTACATGTGAAAAGGATCTAGGAGTCTTGGTAGACCACAAACTTGACATGAGTCAACAGTGTGATGCAGCAGCTAAAAAAGCCAATGCAATTCTGGGCTGCATCAATAGGAGTATAGCATCTAGATCAAGGGAAGTAATAGTACCACTGTATTCTGCTCTGGTCAGACCTCACCTGGAGTACTGTGTCCAGTTCTGGGCACCACAGTTCAAGAAGGATATTGACAAGCTGGAACGTGTCCAGAAGAGGGCAACCAAAATGGTCAAAGGCCTGGAAACAATGCCTTATGAGGAACGGCTTAGGGAGCTGGGTATGTTTAGCCTGGAGAAGAGAAGGTTAAGGGGTGATATGATAGCCATGTTCAAATATATAAAAGGATGTCATATAGAGGAGGGTGAAAGGTTGTTTTCTGTTGCTCCAGAGAAGCGGACACGGAGCAATGGATTCAAACTACAAGAAAGAAGATTCCACCTAAACATTAGGAAGAACTTCCTGACAGTAAGAGCTGTTCAACAGTGGAATTTGCTGCCAAGGAGTGTGGTGGAGTCTCCTTCTTTGGAGGTCTTTAAGCAGAGGCTTGACAGGCATATGTCAAGAATGCTTTGATGGTGTTTCCTGCTTGGCAGGGGGTTGGAATGGATGGCCCTTGTGGTCTCTTCCAACTCTATGATTCTATGATTCAATCAGAGGTGGTAGTAAACATAAATTTCATCAAAGCTGGGAGAAATTTGGAGATTACATGAAGAGGCATTGCCCCACACTAAAAACCTGGATCTGTTTTTAATATTATGTATTGTTCACAATGAATTTCATAATTATGAAATTATGTTCATAAGAGAAATTATGGAAGTATATTAAGATAATGGAAGCAGTAATTAGCTTAATTTAGTTAACCCGGGATGAAGATAAGTGGAAGTCGTATGGGAGGAGAGGACAATTCTGTTTGCTTTGTACGTTATGTTTATTTAGCATATGATGGTTTAATTTGATTTAGCATGAACAAATGATTAGATAGGAAAGGATAATGGAGTGGTATAATAGAGTATAATGGAGTTGTGTTATAGAGTATATTCATAATTTTACTTATTATTTGAAGTTTGTAAATTCATGATTTGTAAATTTTATGTATTTTATGTATTTTCAATAAAGGTTTTGTTTTTTTTAAGAGAATCAAGAATAGTAGCCTTCCTGCCTCTCCAACCTAGTGAGAAGCAGCAGTCACTCACCTGGACAATGATGTGGAGGAGTACATATGTAGATCTTTGGTAGTAGAGAAAATTGCATGGCAAAATATATTTGGAAAGGGAAAGGATCAATTATGTAAACAGAATCTGCAACTTTATGGAATGCATATCATTAACAAATGTTTCTGCAGAAACTTACCTACTCCCGGCGGGTACTCCATTCACCCATTTCCAACCACCCTCTTTATAGACTCCAATCCAAAAATTTTTTTTGCGCGTTGCTACTTCCTTGTTTACAGCATACTAGGGCAGGGGGGGTTAGAAAGAACAAATAAAATATTTTAAGACAGTGTCCCTTTCTCTGGGAGACTTATAGCCCTTTACAGAAATTCAACAGGCATAAAACAAACACATTTTAAAAGGAGCAAGTGTCACATTTGAAGACCCAATCCAAATTTTGGGGGGAAGCAGAGATCAAATCTATACATTGTATTCCCATCACCAATAATAATTTCGTACAGTGGATGTGATATTGTCCCCCTGATCAAAGTTACGATGGTGATGGTGATGGATGATGACGATGATGGAATCAAGGAAGCACCCAAAGAGGATATATTGCAGTGAAGGGTAACTTCGCCTGCCCTCACCGAGACTGGCTGGATATGTGTTCCAGTCATGACACAGAGTTCACATTTCCAGATACTGTAAATGACTGTGCCATAGAACAGTCGGTCTTGGAACCACCTAGCAGGACAGTGACCTGTGTGGAAAATACTCCAATTTCTGCATCCATGTTTGTTGGTTGGTTCCAGAGACACTGGAATCGGTCTGGTTGTGGTATGCTTGATGGCATGATGATGAGGTCTCATACATGTCTGGGCCCTGCAGGACCCCAGTAGCCCCTCTGCCAGGGCTAAGGGGCTGGGAGAGGGATATACCTTGCAAGCTTCTCTAGAGTCAACTCCATGATACTCTCCTGCCAGAAGGTTAGCGTGGTGAGGGAAGCCGTTTTTCTAAGCTCTCAATACATCTCAAAGAGTAGAGGAAGAATTTACAAAGAATCCAAGAGATAGATGCCTCTGAAGTATCACCTCCTTCTGCTCCTTCAAGACCTCCTTCCTGACTGACAGCTTCATTCTATTAGAGCTCAGCAGCTCCAAGAAACCTTATTGAGTTCCAGATGGTAGCAGCTGCTCCCCGCCCCTCCCACCCCTTGGCTTGACCGAGGGAATTGCTGTCTTGGCTGCATACAAGTAGATGTAACATTCTTAAATGGATAGTGATTGTTGTGACGTGGGGTTTGTGATTTCAGCTCTCTTGACATAATATGCTGGAGACAGTTCTCTAGTACAGTGGGACCTCGGTTTATGAATTTTCGGTTTGTGAACGCCGCAGACCCATCTGGAACGGATTAATCCACTTTCCATTACTTTCAATGGGAAAGTTCGCTTCAGTTTATGAACGCTTCAGTTTATGAACAGACTTCCGGAACCAATTGTGTTCATAAACCGAGGTACCACTGTAACACTTCTTTATTAAAGTAAACAAGACTTAGGTCTGAGGAGAGCAAAGCTACATTTATAGGGACAGGGGACTAGATAGAAAGGGATACATTTTGGAGGCAATCACAGTGCTGCCTTTTGGAGGAAACCAAGAAGACAGAGGATCCAAATACAGCAGCTTAAATGAACCAATAGTAGCTGTCCCCTCTGGAACCAAAAGGCAGTTACTTTATCCTAAGGCAAATACAGACAATAATAATACAGATATAAAACTCTTTGACTCAATACACAACAGTGATGATAGGAGCCCTTTGGCTCAAGAAGATCCGCTACCTTTCCCTATACCTAGCTTTGGTGCCCACCTGTTCTTGAATTGTATTCACAGACACGAGCTGGGCGCCTTCCTCCTGGCATCTTTTAATGGAATCCGACCATGAGGCTTGTTCACGAGAATAGTAATACATTGCCCTTTCATATAGAACCCAAGCTTCGTTGTTCAAGTTTTCAATAAGGTGGTCTTTGAGTCAAGCCAGATATGGAGGAAGAAGAGAAAAAGAAAACAAGGTAGGGAATTTAAGGGGAACCACTTTGTATGTCTGTGCCAATTTCAACTATTTTTGTTAAGTTCATTTCTGTGGCCACATGATAACATATATCCATCTAGGAAGCTCAGAAAGATTAAAACAAGAACAACATTAACTCTTCAACCCCTTCATGATGCTGCAGGAAATACCTGGGGGGACATAGCTGGAACAGGGAGCACAGTCAAGAACCTTTTATTTCAGGGAATAGATGCAAGTCCCTCACAGGCCTTATCTGAACCCCAGGGGCCTCACCCACTTGTTTCCACCTGGATACTTAGGGCACAATTAGGGTAGACTTGAAGGTTGGGGAGGGGGAGTAGCTGTGGTTTATCAAAAAATTCTCTCTCTCTCTTCAGGCTCTCTGCTCAGCTGTGGAGGGAATCTAGAGTGTGTGTTGCTGGCATTGGGCAACTGGGACAGATGAGGGATTCTGCTGGTTTACCACCCGGTTTGCTGCCCAGCAGTCTCCCTGTCTGAGCTGACAGGATGGATCCAGTGGGCTTCCAAATGGCTCTTGGGGATTTTCTAGCTGATCTGACTGGTGCTCCTGCTGAGCTTTGGCTGACCTCTGGAACTACCGAACAACTACTACTACAACAACAACAATAATAATAATAAGTAGCAGTCGTAGTAGTAAGGTTCTTGAGTGGGTGGTTGTGGACCAGATCCAGGTGCTCTTGGAGGAAACTGATTTTCTAGATCCATGTCAATCAGGATTTAGACCTGGTTTTGGAACAATGTCTTTAAAGGCAATCTTATTCCCCAAGGTCAAAGAGAAAGAGGGGAAATGGCATTATACGACTCTCACAAAATGTGTGTTTTGGTGCTGAACATCTTTAGCTTGCTTTTTATGTACAAGTGATGTAATATGCATTCACTCCCATTCTTTGCTTTCACATATACAGCTTTATAGACTCTACAGTGGTTCCCAACAGGTGGTCCGGGGACCCCCAGGGGTCCGCGAGCTATGCCAGAGGGGTCCGCAAGATGCTATTAGAATAAAAAATATATTAAATATATTTCGTATGATAACAGATTTTTTGTTTTGGCCGCTTCCTGCATGAGCAGAGTCTAGCGCAAAACTAGAATTAGATAGAGGCAGTAGTTCTGCTGTATGCCGTTAGGTGGCGCTTTACAAACACTACTGTTTTGCAAAGAGGCAGCGCACGCATTCTACTAACGCTCACCTCCCCAAGATGCTTTGCGCGCGTCGGCTTCATTTGTGCGCTACTGCGCAGGTACCCTGTCTTCTCCATTCCCCTCCCTCCTCCCTGGCGCGCGCTGCCTCTTTGCAAAACAGTAGTGTTTGTAAACAAAGCGTTGTTTTTCGCGGAAGCTACAGTTCGCATAGTTAAAAATGGACCGTTGGTTAAAAAGTGGTTCATTAAAACGACAAAGGCCTACAGATGAAGAGGAAGATAATGCATTTGATGTTCAAGCAAGTAAGTCAGTGACTCTCGAACCGATCTTGTCAGTGTCCATTGAACCTAAATTGTCAGCATCCCTTGAACCTAACCCTTCCAAGATCAGTGTTAAGCTTACTGGAAAAATTAGATTAGGAATTAGGAATTAGATTTAGGATTAGGAATTAATGGGGGTCCTTGTCACAATAGCGGCTCAATGAGGGGTCCTCGAGAAAATTTTGTTGGGAACCCCTGTTATAGACAATTTCATAATCACTTTACCTATCATGTCTTCAGTGGCTAAAGGGGCAATTCACTATGTGAGTGGGCTTGAGGGCTGCTTTCTGACGATGGGCTTGTGAAACAGGAGAGAGATTTTGCTGTTGCACCAATCACCCTACTGCCCAGCAGTCTCTGACCAAGTTGGCGGAAGTTGCCTTTGAAGTGCTGCTCAAGAATCTCTCTCTTTCAGGTGACCTCTTTTGATTGTCTCTGCAGAGGCGGGGCTCTCATGGGTGAAAATAATAAAGGACAGGTCTTTTAGCTGACCTGTTTTGATTGTCTCTGCTATAGCAAAGAATGGCAAAGTCTTTTCTTTCCTAACCATAGAGGCTAAATCAATTCAAAAGTTCAGGAGATAGCAGAATATCAGAATATCTCTGATGTTTCTCTAGGGTGGCCCCATGCAAAGGAGGGCAGCACTCTGCTCTGGCTCTAAGAGTTTTCAGCTAGAGGAGGGCCTTTCAGCTGGTGCAGACTCGGGGCAGGTTCCCACTGCACTACAATTCTTCAGCATCGTAGGGTAGCTTACCAATTTCTCGTTGCAGTTCTTCATTTTTGTTGACAAGATACCGCATTTTCTGTGACATGTTGTGAGCTACAGCGATTATACCGAAGTCTAAAAGATTTGAAATAGTTCAAGGCAAAAGAGTATCTGAAATAACAATCTGCAAATATTAAGAAAGCATTTCCAAACATTTTGGAACACTCAAGCCTGAAACAAGAAGCAGAGCTCAAGGATCGGGTTCTTATAAATATGAGGGCAGACTTGATTCTCTGTGGCTGAGATTACCAATGAAAAGCCTCAGAAGAATCCTGCAGCTGGATCAGACCAAAGACCCATGCAATCCACTATCCTATTCTCATATTAAAAGTGGCTCGTGAAGTATCTCCAATATTCCCTTCCTATGTCCTCCTTTTCTGCTGGGAATCACAGGGTCACAAACCAATGCCCCACTGAGTCACACAGTAAAGCCAAACATACAAAGAATACTTTGAAGTTTTCTATTACGTTTGTGAGATCTAAGACAATAGAGGCGCCAAATCTCTTTTTCTGGTGAATACTGGGTTGCATTCCACATAATTCTAAGGAGGACATAATGTCAGTGCAGGAATTTCTCCGTGTGCAATGCCAATCTCCAGCCCCTTTCCCTCCAATCTGTCCCCCCCCCCGAGTCCCCCCCCCCCGGGAGAGCAGCTTTGGTGCAATGCTGTCAACCTTCCCTTTTTTTTACGGGAAATTCCCTTATTCCAGCGCCCTTATTTCCATATCCGAAAGTTGACAGCACAATAAGATCCATTATTTTCAAATCCGAAGGTTGACAGCTATGCTTTGGGGATGGCATGCAGGGAGAAGTGGGGGCAAAGTTCCCTTGTGCTACGGCTAAGATCTTGCAGTGGCACAAATCTTGCACTAGCACAAACATTGTGAATTACAGTTTGATGGGGAAGGACAGCATTTCTAGTGGGGAGATGTGAGAATGGCGACCATCTGCTTTTCTTCCTGCTGAGCAATGAAACAGTGATAAACTCTATTGGGTGATGAGTTTCATTGAATATATGTATCGCTCACAAATATGAATCCCAAAGTGAACTACAGGAATTGAAGCCTGTTTAAATTAAACAGGGCCCAGCAAAAGTGAGGATGTGCATTAAAAATGCTTACCATCCTTGTCTTCATGGATTGAATCAATTGCAATAACAAAGGTCCGAATTGCATCCACTGCCTCTTTAAACTGTTGTCTTTTTGTCATTTCCTTATTATCTAAGGAAGAGGTAGGTAGAAAAGAAATGATTAAATTGTCTGATTATCTGGGGGAGGGGATACTTGGTTTCAAACTGCTTTTAATATTGAATTTAAATTGAATATTGAATTTAAATTTAAATGTAAACGCAGATAAGAAATCAAATCAACAAAACCATGAAGATGACTTTTTAAAATATTTTCTGCTCTCAGCCCTTGATAGTGGCTGCCCTGCTGGTCTGAAGTCCTGTTTCAATTTGGCCTGTTACTCCTGCCTGTCATCAAATGGTTGGCCTTCATAGAATCATAGAATCATAGAGTTGGAAGAGACCACAAGGGCCACCCAGTCCAACCCCCTGCCAAGCAGGAAACACCATCAAAGCATTCCTGACAGATGGCTGTCAAGCCTCTGCTTAAAGACCTCCAAAGAAGGAGACTCCACCACACTCCTTGGCAGCAAATTCCACTGCCGAACAGCTCTTACTGTCAGGAAGTTCTTCCTAATGTTTAGGTGGAATTTTCTTTCTTGTAGTTTGAATCCGTTGCTCCGTGTCCGCTTCTCTGGAGCAGCAGAAAACAATCTTTCTCCCTCCTCTATATGACATCCTTTTATATATTTGAACATGGCTATCATATCACCCCTTAACCTTCTCTTCTCCAGGCTAAACATACCCAGCTCCCTAAGCCGTTCCTCATAAGGCATCGTTTCCAGGCGTTTGACCATTTTGGTTGCCCTCTTCTGGACACATTCCAGCTTGTCAATATCCTTCTTGAACTGTGGTGCCCAGAACTGGACACAGTACTCCAGGTGAGGTCTGACCAGAGCAGAATACAGTGGTACTATTACTTCCCTTGATCTAGATGCTATACTCCTATTGATGCAGCCCAGAATTGCATTGGCTTTTTTAGCTGCTGCATCACACTGCTGACTCATGTCAAGTTTGTGGTCAACCAAGACTCCTAGATCCTTTTCACATGTACTGCTCTCAAGCCAGGTGTCTCCCATCCTGTATTTGTGCCTTTCATTTTATTTTATTTTTTGCCCAAGTGTAGTACTTTACATTTCTCCTTGTTAAAATTCATCTTGTTTGCTTTGGCCCAGTTGTCTAATCTGTTAAGGTCATTCTGAAGTGTGATCCTGTCCTCTGGGGTGTTAGCCACCCCTCCCAATTTGGTGTCATCTGCAAACTTGCTCAGGATTCCCTCAAGCCCATCATCCAAGTCATTGATAAAGATGTTGAACAAGACTGGGCCCAAGACAGAACCCTGTGGCACCCCACTAGTCACTACTCTCCAGGATGAGGAGGAGCCATTGATGAGCACCCTTTGGGTTCGGTCAGTAAGCCAGTTACAAATCCACTGAATGGTAGCATTGTCTAGCCCACATTTTACCAGCTTCTTTACAAGAATATCATGGGGCACCTTGTCAAAGGCCTTGCTGAAATCAAGATAGGCTACATCACGGGTGTCAAACACAAGGCCCGGGGGCCTAATCCGGCCCGCCAGACCTCGTCATGTGGCCCGCGTAGCTGCCGCCGACAATAGCCGCTGACAGTAGTTCTGGAGCCTGTGATTGGCCGAGGGTCAAAACCGGGGGCGGGGCTGCAGGCGGAGGCCTTGGCCAGGGAATTTCAATTTCGAATGAGGCTGAGGGAGGCGGTGGCACAGCGGCCAGACGGGGAAGTGAGATGCAGGAGGAGGAGGAGGAAGCCCGCCGAGGAGGTAGGAAAGCCCTACAGGCACCGCCGGCAAAGTTGGTGCCGGGACGGAGCAGCGCTAGATTTTTTTTTGGCAGGCTTTGCTGTTGTCTCCGAGAGCGAGTGAGGCGGCACTGGGGAGCCGCCGCCCGCCGCTTCCCTTCCTCTCCTCGGCTGCATCCGGGAGGTGGGCGAGCGAGCGGGCGAAAGGGACGCGGAGTGAGCCTGAGGGGGAAGTAGGCGAAGCGCAACAGTCGCTCTCTTGATGGAGCCGGGTTTCTCTTCCCTCTTCCCCCGTTTTCTCCTCATAGACACTCGGGAGGGTGCCTGGCTTTTGCTCTGCCCCCCATCCCCGAGCCGCCCTTTGGCTTCTCAGTTCCGGCGGAGCTGCTCCCTGAGGGGCGGACGGGAGGGAGGCGGTGACGACGGCACGGGTTCCTGCTCTTCCCGCTCTGCCGCCGCCTCCTCTCAGCCCCTCGTGATGTAGGGCTCCAGATGGAGTCGCCTCGCGGTTTGAGTAGGTGGGAGGGGGATTTTTTTTGGGGGGGAGGTTTTCAAGCCTCCTCTGCCTGCAGTCCCGGTAGGGAGAGGCGGCGGCGAAGACGACAACAGCGCGGGTGGGGGGGAAGAGCAGCTCTGAGGCGAAGATGCACGTCCGCTGGGGCTGCCGCCGCCGCCTTCCTCCTCGGGAAATCCGCTGCCCTCCCTCAGCGCGAGGGGAAGGGACTCTGGCGCTGAGGAGGGAGGATGTAAAAGCAAAGCAGGGAGTTGCCGCTGCACCGCATGTTCCTGCCCCTCTCCAAAGCATGGGGTGGGTTGCAGCGTGTGGCATCCTGCCTAGCGGGATTTGGGTGTGCGCAGGGCGGGAGAGGGAAGCCCTCTTTCCATCTGCAGGTTTTTAATCCCAGCAGTGGCTTTCTCCTTCCTGCCGAAGGTTTAGTTGAGCCCCCACCCCCGAAGCCGTCGATCCCCACCTTTTGTTCAAATTTCCCTCGTTTACATCCCCTCCCACACACGCGCCATGACGCAGGAATGTGATCCGCGTGGGGGCGGGAATGAGCTTACATTATTACAAAAAAACAGTAATAATTGAATGCAGTGACAACAATTTATGATAATAAAGAGTGGACACATAGTCCTACAGACACAACCGGCCCTTTGAGGGTGACCAAACTGCTGATGCGGCCCCCGATGAATTTGAGTTTGACACCCCTGGGCTACATCCACAGTGTTCCCTTCATCTACCAGGCTTGTAATTCTGTCAAAAAATGAGATCAGATTAGTCTGACATGACTTATTTTTCAGGAACCCATGCTGACTTTTAGTGATCACAGAGTTTCTTTCTAGGTGCTCACAGACTGTTTGCTTAATGATCTGCTCTAGAATCTTTCCTGGTATTGATGTCAGGCTGACTGGGCGGTAATTGTTTGGGTCCTCTCTTTCCCCCGTTTTGAATATAGGGACAACATTTGCCCTCCTCCAGTCTGCTGGAACTTTGCCTGTTCTCCAGGAATTTTCAAAGATTATTGCTAGTGGTTCTGAAATCACCTCTGCCAGTTCTTTTAATACTCTTGGATGTAGTTCATCTGGCCCTGGAGACTTGAATACATCTAAACTAGCCAAGTATTCTTGTACTACCTCCTTACTTATTCTGGGCTGTGTTTCCCCTGCTGAATCATCTGCTCCATATTCTTCAGGTCGGGCGTTGTTTTCTTTCTTGGAGAAGACTGAGGCAAAGAAGGCATTGAGGAGTTCTGCCCTTTCTCTGTCCCCTGTTTGCATTTCACCATCTTCTCCTCTGAGTGACCCCACTGTTTCCTTGTTTTTCCTTTTGCTACGGACATACCCATAAAAGCCCTTTTTGTTGCTTTTAACCTCTCTAGCAAGCCTGAGTTCATTCTGTGCTTTAGCTTTTCTGACTTTGTCTCTACACGTGCTGGCTATATGTTTGAATTCCTCTCTGGAGATTTCCCCCCTTTTCCATTTTTTGTACATATCCCTTTTAAATCTTAACTCAGTCAAAAGTTCTTTAGATAGCCAGCCTGGCTTCTTTAGGCACCTTCCATGTTTCCGTCTCATTGGTATTGCCTGAAGTTGTGCTTTTAATATCTCCCTTTTAACAAACTCCCAACCATCATGAACTCCCTTCCCTTTTAGTATTACTGTCCATGGGATTTCACCCAGCGTTTCCCTAAGTTTTCTGAAGTCGGCTTTCTTAAAGTCTAGAATTTGGACCTTAGTATGCTTGGTTGCTCCTTTCCGCTGGATAATAAACTCCAGAAGAGCATGGTCACTCCCACCTAATGATCCTGCCACTTCTACCCCACTAACCAAGTCATCACTATTGGTTAGGACCAGATCTAAAATGGCTGATCCTCTTGTTGCTTCTCCCACTTTCTGGACAATGAAGTTGTCTGCAAGGCCAGTGAGGAATCTGTTCGACCTTATGCTCTTGGCTGAGTTTGACATCCAACAAATATCAGGATAGTTGAAATCCCCCATTACTACTATCTCACTTCCTTTAGAATGCTTGGCCATCTGTTCCAGGAAGGCATCATCTGTGTCCTCAGTTTGGCTTGGGGATCTATAGTAAACTCCCACAATGAGATCACTGTTGTTTTTCTCTCCCTTAATTTTGACCCAGATACTCTCAGTTTGGCTTTGAAGTTTTAAATCCTGGATCTCTTCACAGGTATACATATCCCTAACATATAAAGCTACTCCTCCTCCTTTCCTGTTTGGTCTATTTCTCTTAAATAGATTGTATTCCTCTATTACTACATTCCAGTCATGAGACTCATCCCACCAGGTTTCAGTGATGCCTATTATGTCATATTTAGTTTGCTGTACCAAGAGCTCAAGTTCATCTTGTTTATTTCCCATGCTCTGTGCATTAGTATACAGACACTGAAGACCGTTGATCATTCCCCCATGTCTCTTATTTAAGGATATTTTCGTCCCACCACTAGGTCTGCATGTCCTTGACATTTAGATGATCATCTTCAGCATTTGATAGACTCCTACCTTCAGGACCACTGTCTCCCTCCCCCATATAAGTCAGTTTAAAGCCCTCCTGATGAGGTTTTTGAGTTTCGTGGCAAAAACATTCCTCCCAACTTTTGTGAGGTGCAGTCCATCACTTGCCAGAAGTCCATCTTCAAGAAACTGCAGACCGTGATCTAGGAATCCAAACCGTTCCTGTTTGCACCATTTGCGAAGCCAGTTGTTCACTTCCCCTATTTTCCCCTCTCTCCCTGGGCCATGTAGTTCAACTGGGAGGACAGAAGAGATGACAATTTGTGCATCTAATTGCTTCAACTTCCTGCCCAGAGCCTCATAATCATTTTTGATCTTCTGTAAGCTATGGCTTGCAGTGTCATTGGTTCCCACATGCACCAAAAGGAAGGGGTATTTGTCGGTGGGTTTTATGATTCCTTGCAGCCGTTCTGTTACATCTTTGATCTTGGCCCCAGGTAGACAGCACACCTCTCGAGACATCTTGTCAGGCCCACAGATCACTGCTTCTGTACCCCTCAGTAGGGAATCCCCTATCACCACTACACGCCTCTTCATAGGCTTGGTCAGGATTCTTCCATGTGCTGTCCCTTCCAAGGTTACCTGCATATTCCCGGAGGACTGACTTTGCTGCTCGTCTTCATATTCCTCATCAACTGTGATGAGGGAGAGATCCTCAGGTGGAGTCTTTTCCTCGTCTTCCATGAGCACTTCAAAACGGCTGTGTAATTCTAAGCACTCAGAGCGATCCCTGGGCCTTCTACTTCTATGAGTCACGTTCCTCCATACATCTGGCTGCTGTGTTGGGGAACTGACCTCCTCCTCAGGGAGGTCCCCTGTCTCCTCCTTGGTGCAGACAGTGTGCTCTGCTGCATCCAAGAAAAGCTCCAGTTCTTTAATTCTCTGGAGCGTAGATACACGCCCCTGAAGCTGCTGCACCTTCTCTTCCAGAAGGGCAACCTTGTTTTCTAGTAGGGCAACCAACTTGCAATTGTTGCAGGTGTAGCTACCCACATCCTTTGGCAAGAAAACAAACATTGCACAGGAATTGCAGGTGACAACGGTTGTTCCCTCCACCTCCATCTTGAAAACCTTGAAGTCAAGGGGGAAAGAGGAAGAGGCCTAGGTCCCCCCTAACAAACGTGTGAGACTTGCTGCCCTAAATCAAAAAGATGGGTTAAACTGCGCGCGCCGCTAGGCGCGCACCGCTGCACTCCAAGCTCTGACTAGCTCCGCCCACAGCTAATCACCTGACCCTCCTGACTCACACTTCTAGGTGAAAGGTCACAGCCAGAAACAAACAAGGTCACAGCCAGAAACAAACACCCACACAAGCCTGGACAGTCACCCAAATCCAAGAGGCAGCAGCCCTTCTGCTCCTTCCTCAGTCGCTGCACTCCAAGCTCTGACTAGCTCCGCCCACAGCTAATCACCTTCCTTAGAGAGCTGTAAATTTTAGGGTGTCTCCTTACACCTGTCCTCTTTGTCCTATGGACTTACATTTTCCAGGCTGCCTCATGCTCTGCCACATGCTTAAAAGATGCAAATTTTTGGATCATTTGATTCCCCCCCCCTCCCCGAGCTTTGTTTACTTTTGAGTGCCCTTTCAAAATGAATTAGGTGTGCAAATAGGTCAAGGGCTCATCGATCCAGTACTATTATTCTAGAAAAGGAGGTGCTGGAACTCAGCATGAATGCCTCCCTTGTTCTCTTACAATGGCACTGGCGCCCACCTGATAGGGGCCAGAACAGAGTCCTGATGAATTTCGGCTGAAAAAAGCCCTGCATATATCTCAATAGTTAGATAGGCTGTGGACCCACCCACTTTGGCCATGGCCTTATCCTCTGCAGCCTGTTTCCCCCAAGCACTTTCTTTCCTTCAGGGGACTGGAGCCCTAGCAGAGGGCAGGGTGGCGAGGATCAGGAATGGGGGCTCTCCCACAGCAAATGGGGATTAGTTGGGAAAGGGGGAGAGAATTGCAAGCTGGGAAAGGGAATTGCCCAGGGAGTCCCAAGGACTTGTGTTAGCCTGTGCTTCAGTTCCAAGTGCTGGAACTCACTTATTAGGGAGAACAAAACAGTGCCATTGCTCTCAATGGGTGACAGCTGCAAGTCATCCTCGGAAATGAAAGGGGTAAACGGAAGTGGATCGAGCCGTCTCTTTTTGGAAATGCTATTGGCATTCAAGCAAAGCCCAAGACAGTAGTAGCAAAGTATGCCAATTATGTACTTACATAGCAGGAAAAGCAGCAGCGTCAAGGCAATAAGGGCGACTATCCCAAATACGATAACATATTCACCCGTGGGAGATTTCATGAAGGTTACAAACTTCTTAAAACCAGATACTTGAAGAAAGAAAATTCTGCTTTAGCCATCAGTAGCCAACATATCATCGCCACCCCAGAAAACAGGATCCTCATACGCTGTGGCAGCCATCAGCCAGAGACATTCAGTGGTTCAGGGGGCGGGCCCTTGGGAAGGTAAGCCGATGGAGGAAGCAAGGCGAGATGGCCTGCTGCTTGAGGAAACTTTTCTATCTTTTTTCTTTTAAAAAAAGTTTTAATCTATACTTTTCAAGTTTATAGATTTCATTAGTTTTACAATCATTTTAACATTTCTAGGTTTGACTTCCTTCCCCCTCTTTCTGTGGTTCCTTAAATTTATATTTTAAATATCTTCTGCATATCCCAATTCATTTAACTTGCTCATTTAATTATCTATTTTAAATATATACTCTTATGAAACTGCAGATTACAATAATCCTCCTAATGTTTTTATCTGGTTTCAATTTATCTGTAACTATTCAATAAACCATTTCCACTCCTTTATAAAAAGTTTGTTATCTCGATTTCTTATTCTTCCCGTAAGTTTTTGTAGCCGTTTTTCCTTTGCTGGGACTTCTGCTTCTTTCTGTAGTAGCATACATAAATAAATTTCCATACAATTTAGGTAGCTCTGTCCCTATAATTCCCAAAAGAAAAGCTTCTGGTGAAGCATTGCCACCTGATGTCTATATTATGACTGATATCTGTTGCCCAGTGATCACTGAGGATTTTACTCGCTCATCCTTTTTACTTGCTCATCCAATCTGTTACCTCCGAGGATGTGGACAGGCTGCTTGGACGAGTGAAACCAACCACCTGTCTCCTTGATCCATGCCCATCCTGGCTCATAAAAGTGAGCCAGGAAGGGCTGGGCGATGGGCTCCGCGGGGTGGTGAATGTTTCTCTCTGTGAGGGAGCCTTGCATCCCATACCACTTTCAAATTGTCCCATACCTTTACTTGCATCCCATACCACTTTCAAATTGTCTCCTGATTCAAATTGATTTCAAAATAATCTCTTAATATCTCCCCCTTTCTAATATCTATTGATCATTTAAGAAATTCTCATTTCGTCTGAATTGGCAATTTTGCTCTGTTCTTAATTCTATAATAATCAAGTTGTGATCCGATAATGTCCTGGGTAAAATTTCTACCTTCTTCACCTTGGTGTACAAATCTCTATTGGTCCATCCAGAGTTTGTTCGACTTGCTGAATTATTCTCAGACAAGTAAAATGTAAATTGTCTGTCCAATGGTGTTTCTTTCTCCAGACTTAGGTTTTCTTTCATCTGAAAAAGGCCTTAGGTAGCTTCCCTTCTTTTGGATTGCTTCTTCTTATAGTCCCGTCCCATTCAAGGGAAGCTACATCATTCATATCTACCCTCAAAATTATCTTTTCATTCATATATTCAAATGAGATTTCCTCGTCTCTTATAAAAGTCAGTTTTTTTCTCATTTGGTGCAGCTACATCTATTAATATTCTTTTTTTCTCTGCTTGTGATGTTATCTGTATTTACAGTGTTCTTCCTTGTTGTTGTTTAGTCGTTTAGTCGTGTCCAACTCTTCGTGACCCCATGGACCATAGCACGCCAGGCACTCCTGTCTTCCACTGCCTCCCGCAGTTTGGTCAAACTCATGTTCGTAGCTTCGAGAACCCTGTCCAACCGTCTCGTCCTCTGTCATCCCCTTCTCCTTGTGCCCGCCATCTTTCCCAACATCAGGGTCTTTTCCAGGGAGTCTTCTCTTCTCATGAGGTGGCCAAAGTATTGGAGCCTCAGCTTCACGATCTGTCCTTCCAGGGAGCACTCAGGGCTGACTTCCTTCAAAATGGATAGGTTTGATCTTCTTGCAGTCCATGGGACTCTCAAGAGTCTCCTCCAGCACCATAATTCAAAAGCATCAAATCTTCGGCGATCAGCCTTCTTTATGGTCCAGCTCTCACTTCCATACATCACTACTGGGAAAACCATAGCTTTAACTATACGGACCTTTGTCGGCAAGGTGATGTCTCTGCTTTTTAAGATGCTGTCTAGGTTTGTCATGGCTTTTCTCCCAAGAAGCAGGGGTCTTTTAATTTCGTGACTGCTGTCACCATCTGCAGTGATCAAGGAACCCGAGAAAGTAAAATCTCTCACTGCCTCCATTTCTTCCCTTTCTATTTGCCAGGAGGTGATGGGACCAGTGGCCATGATCTTGGTTTTTTTTATGTTGAGCTTCAGACCATATTTTGCGCTCTCCTCTTTCACCCTCATTAAAAGGTTCTTTAATTCCTCCTCACTTTCTGCCATCAAGGTTGTGTCATCTGCATATCTGAGGTTGTTGATATTTCTTCCGGCAATCTTAATTCCGGCTTGGGATTCATCTAGTCCAGCCTTTCGCATGATGAATTCTGCATATAAGTTACATAAGCAGGGAGACAATATACAACCTTGTCGTACTCCTTTCCCAATTTTGAACCAATCAGTTGTTCCATATCCAGTTCTAACTGTAGCTTCTTGTCCCACATAGAGATTTCTCAGGAGACAGATGAGGTGATCAGGCACTCCCATTTCTTTAAGAACTTGCCATAGTTTGCTGTGGTCGACACAGTCAAAGGCTTTTGCATAGTCAATGAAGCAGAAGCAGACATTTTTCTGGAACTCTCTAGCTTTCTCCATAATCCAGCGCATGTTTGTTATTTGGTCTCTGGTTCCTCTGCCCCTTCAAAATCCAGCTTGCACTTCTGGGAGTTCTCGGTCCACATACGCCCTAAGCCTGCCTTGTAGAATTTTAAGCATGACCTTGCTAGCGTGTGAAATGAGTGCAATTGTGCGGTTAGTTGGAGCATTCTTCGGCACTGCCCTTCTTTGGAATTGGGATGTAGACTGATCTTCTCCAATCCTCTGGCCATTGCTGAGTTTTCCAAACTTGCTGGCATATTGGGTTTAGCACCTTAACAGCATCATCTTTTAAAATTTTAAATAGTTCAGCTGGAATATCATCACTTCCACTGGCCTTGTTATTAGCAGTGCTTTCTAAGGCCCATTTGACTTCACTCTCCAAGATGTCTGGCTCAAGGTCAGCAACCACACTATCTGGGTTGTACGAGACCTCCATATCTTTCTGGTATAATTCCTCTGTGTATTCTTGCCACCTCTTCTTGATATCTTCTGCTTCTGTTAGGTCCTTACCACTTTTGTCCTTGATTATGGTAATCTTTGTACGAAATGTTCCTTTCATATCTCCAATTTTCTTGAACAGATCTCTGGTTTTCCCCATTCTATTGTTTTCCTCTATTTCTTTGCATTGCTCATTTAAGAAGGCCCTCTTGTCTCTCCTTGCTATTTTTTGGAAATCTGCATTCAGTTTCCTGTATCTTTCCCTATCTCCCTTGCATTTTTCTTGCCTCCTCTCCCCCGCTATTTGTAAGGCCTCGTTGGACAGCCATTTTGCTTTCTTGCATTTCCTTTTCCTTGGGATGGTTTTCGTTGCTGCCTCCTGTATAATGTTACGAGCCTCCATTCATAGTTCTTCAGGCACTCTGTCCACCAATTCTAAATCCTTAAACCTGTTCCTCACTTCCACTGTGTATTCATAAGGGATTTGATTTAGGTTGTATCTTACTGGCCCAGTGGTTTTTCCTACTTTCTTCAGTTTAAGCTGGAATTTTGCTATAAGAAGCTGATGATCTGAGTTACAGTCAGCTCCAGGTCTTGTTTTTGCTGACTGTATAGAGCTTCTCCATCTTTGGCTGCAGAGAATATAATCAACCTGATTTCGATGCTGCCCATTTGGTGATATCCATGTGCAGAGTCGTCTCTTGTGTTGTTGGAAAAGAGTGTTTGTGATGACCAGCTTGTTCTCTTGACAGAACTCTGTTCTTCCTTACTCATCTTTAAATAATTGTTTTGGATCTAATACTGGCTTTTGTATACATTACCACGCCTCTTTTCTTTGTACGGTCAGAGGCCACAAAGTCCTTTCCTAACCTTTTATTGATCAGAATTCTTCTGTGTTTCATCACAATATATGTACCCTGAAAGCAAATCACGTCCAAATTTATTTATTTTTACCACATGTTCAATCTCATTCCTTTTTGTTTTATTATTGAGTCCATTTACATTCCACATTAAGATTATCAATGCCATTTTGTCCTTTGTTTATTCATCTCTCTTCTCCCCCTCTGTTGATTCTTCTTCATGTTGTGGCTCCAAACCAAATGCTCTTTATCCTGCTAATTCTTTTCCATATTTTCTCCAGAATTTATCTGCTTCTGTGGGATCTCTACATCTCTGCTTTCTCCCTTTAAATGTAAAGGAGACTCCCTCAGGGTATTCCCAATGAAAAATGATTTTGTTTTATCGCAGTGTGTCCGTCAGATATTTGTAATTTGCTCCTTTCCATAGCAGTCTCATCGGGATTTCTTTCAAAATTATTATTCTCTGGCCATCAACCTGAGATTTTTCTGATATTGCTTCTGTATTTTTCTGTCTTTAAATCTCTTTGAATTAAAAAAAAACATCAATCACCCGACAGAATTCTTTGCTTTAGCATATCTAGATTTTACATGAAAAGATTTATCCATTGCCATTCTAACAGTTTCTTCATCCATTTCAATCAAATTGGCAAGTACTTTTATTATTTTTTCTCTTAATTCCACTGCCATATCTTCTGGTAAATCTCAAACTATATATCACTATATTTCCACCCTTTGTCTCTAGTTAGTATCTATCCCCGTCAGATCCCAATAATTTTTTAAAAAAAGGCACAGTGCCAATTAAAAAAAATATCCTTAGGTTATGTATTACAATAATAATAATAATAATCAGCAATCCACGAAGTAATTCAGATGAGATTTGGTCTCACAGTGTCCATCTCCTTTGGGTTATCAAAAGGCAGCAAAGGAAATAAAAATATATACAAAATACGCATTTTTTAAAGGAAAAAAGGGGAAAGAAAGGAAAACACAGTCAAAGCCCCACTTTCCTCTCTTCACCTCCCGGACATTTAAAGATCTTTGCAATTTGCCCACTTGCTGGAAGATATTTAAAAAGTCACAAAAATTCTGCATCCAGAGCTTTAGACAGGGGTCCCAAACTTACCGCGCTTCGGGCCAGTGCCCGAAGCGCCAATCGTGCGGCGGGCCGGAGGGCGGAGGAGCGTGCTGGAGCTATTTCTGGCACTCGTCTGACCCGGAAGTGGGCAGCTGTGCTGCGCCACGCCGGTAAGAGCAGATGGCAGCAGCTGGCGTTGCCACGGACTGGATAAATCGGTCCTTTGTATCCAGCCCGGGGGCCGTAGTCTGGGGATGCCTGCTTTAGACAAATTACAAGTTAATCGTAATTCTTCGCCTGGAATGCTTGTAAAAATAATCACTACCCTGTACTTCTCATTCTTAATTCAGTCCCTGCATATTTTTCCCATGCAGATCAACACCTGCATCCCGGGGTGGTGGTGGACCTCCTCTTTTCCACCCCAGTATGGATCCAATTGTTTTATTGACACGACCTTCTTGCCTTGTTGAATTGGTCCAAATTCCTTTGTTTGGAGATGTCACAGCTTCAGTGGAGGCACACGTGTCTGAGCTCAATCTGGGATCTTTCTCAGCTCCCTATGGAGCGTTGGGAGAATCGAGAGAGCGTATTTTGACACCACTGGACCCTTCAGAAACTGAACTTTTCCTTCAGGCTCTTGTTGAGAAGGTGCTTTGCCTGAGCCCCATTCTTTGATCCTCACAGCAATCAGGCTGCTCAGAGCGAGCAGCCTCTGTTATCCTCCATTATCCGTATCCAACAGGAAGTTTTGGAGGAAACTTTTCTGATATCTAGCAAATAAAAATGCTAGCAGAATTAAAGTAAATTCAGCAGTATATAATTAAGTTGGGAGAAAGTGAGAAAGAATTACATGGAGTAAGTTATACTTAAATGGAGTAACTTATATGGAGTAATTAGAATATGCAGTAGCAGGAGGATAATAATTAGAAGGAACCCTGGAAGGGGGAAAAGGAAGTTGATGAATAAATGTATTTGGTTTTTTTTCTTTTTTTAAATGTGGAAATTTGTATAAGTGTGGCATAGGGCAGGGAGGAGGAGGAGGCAGAGCAAAGAAGGCGATCTTCGCCCTCGCTCATCCCAGCCCCCTCCCGGCTCCCAGGATACCAGGCACAGGCTGGGAGGTGTGAAGGCAAATAGCGTCCTCACATGTCCCAGGCCCCACGCAACTCCTGGGCTGCTGGGGGTAGTTTGGGAAGAGAGAAGGTGAAGATCCCCTTGCTTGTCCCAGCCCCCTCTTGGCTCCTGGTCTCCCGGGCAGGGGTGAGGGCACACATAGGGTGCCCAGTGATGGTTGGGGGTGTTAGCCCCTCAATGTTGCAGGGGCTGGGACCGCTGCCTCAACATATGGACATGCCTGAAGCCCCTTGCACCTCCTATACCCAACACCCCTGGACAAGATACTCCCTCCGTCCACATAATTCCACATACAGAAGCTTTCCTAGGCTGGCTATGGGCTCTGTTTTCAATGATGCTGATGGGGCAGCAGACTAACTGAGGAGGTGCAGTGCTGCTTGTGTGGTGTACACATCTCTACCCACCCCGGCACCTGCTACCTCCACTCTTCCCTGACACATGTCTGGTTCCACTTTCTACCTGTCTCCCCATCAACTTCCCTTTCCCGAGCATTCCTCTGCTTTAAGAGAAACCTCATCCCACATTACTGTGCTGTATACAGACCATCACTTCCTGGTTGTTCTGCTCCCGCTGGAGCTGCAGGGGCTGCGGGCGCTGCGGGCGCTGCGGGCTTTGCGGGCTTTGCGGGGGCAGGCTTCCCCATTCTGTCAGTCTTATCTGTGAAACAACAAGCTAGAATAAGACAACAGCAAATGGAGAGTAAGACTATGAGCACATTAGGTACAGAGCAGTGACTGTCAGTATTAGACAATCCAACATAAAGACGTTGCTGAGTCGAATATACCGGTAACTGAAATGTCTTTCTTTTTCTTTTGCTGGATCAATATGGATTCCAAGGCATTTTAAAAAATTGATTTAGGTAATATTCTCATTTTACATCACATTCCTCTCTCTTAACTCCTGGACATCTAGTTTATAGGACCCCAGTAAGATGTTCACCAATTAATAATAATGTGGGATCTATGAAGTCTTCAGGTGTTCTTGGGTGTCAACTCCCTCCATCACAGGGCCACATGGTCCCCACCCTTAACGGAAGGTATGGTCATTTAATTATATAAGTACCTCCTGATCATCAGAAAAGTTGGAGTTCTAGATCCGGTCTCAGTTGCATGCATATAAATCCAATTGAATCTAACAAGACTTTGGAGACCCTGGGTTGGTCCTGGAAAAGAAGCAGAGGGAAGCTGTTACACAGGCCATTTTGTGCCAAGTGTGCCATTTTGTGTCTGTGTGTTTTGCAAAGACCCAGGGGCGTAGTAAGAGGGGGGCAAGGGAGTGCGCCGCCCCCTCGACGCAATCCCGGTACGGTGCCATCGCGGCTGTCCCTGCCCCCAAAACGTGCGCCACAACCCCAGAACGTGCACCACGCCCATGCGGGCGGCGCCCTCCGCCCCGGGACGTGTGCCAGTCCCGCCTCCGCCTGCTCTCCGCCACTGCAAAGACCCAGTCTGTCATTTAAAGAAAGAAGAGGACTGTTGTCTAATCCCGTTTCAAAGCCATCTGAGCTAGCAGCCCTTGATAAGCTAGTATATATGGGTTTTTTCTTTCTTTCAAGAATTGTATTTTCTGGATCATGATCTGGATCATAATCTGGATCTGGATTTACAACCTGGGACCATGAATCAGAGCAGGGCACCTGTACATAGCCCTAGAATATACCACCCCTCAGTTTCATTGGATGACCCTGGACCCTAGTATTCGAATGAGAAAAACTATCTGAAGTTTTATAAACCTGCTTATCATTTCCCCTCTTAGTGACCTTTTGGTCCTGGAATGAGACCCTGCAAATATCATCGCTTGTAAGGAAAGTATTTCACCCACCAGACTTCTTTCCGTTTGGTTACCTTGGTGTTGTCATGGAACAATCTTTCCTTTCCTTTCCTGTAATTTCTTCTTAAGGGTGTTTCATCCTCCCACTGGCTAAGAGCCACCTCCCTTGTGATGTCAGGTATTCCAGAACTCCTCCCCATTTAGGCTATACCATTTCCTGATTGGCTGCTCATTATATCCAATCAGCAATCCAGATAAAGCATAAACCCAGGAAAATGTTCATTTCAGATCTGTTATACTACTTATTCCCCCCCCCCCCAAAAGGTTATTACAGTTTTATTTTTGAACCTTTTAAAACTTATCTAGAAGTACATCTGACGGTCTTTGTTTTATTCCATTTTTGGAAAGTGTATCTTTTTGTAATGCCCCTAATTCACCTCCCGTGTTTGGTGAGACACTCAAGCATTGCTGTATCCCAGTTATTATTTCCCCATATGTTCAGGGATATTTCTTTTGCAATTACAGTACAACAATAGCCTCATTATTACAATACCAATTTATGATACAATGATTAAAACCAATCGTTCAAATACCTAATTATATAATTTAGCTAAAATGGCCCCCATGTGCTAGAATTTGTCATGGACAGGACTTCCCAGTCAAGATGAGCCGTCAGAAGAGGCAGAGAACTCTTGCATTTTTCACAGCTAGCCGAAAGCAGTGGGCTAAAACACCCCTTCTCAGGAGGAGGAGAGAATGTACCTGGTCAGCACAGCGAGAGCGGGCTGGATGGAGGTCACCTCTTTGAGGAGCAGCCGCTAGTCACTTGGTAAGAGGAAGGGGTGGGAGCTGACCCTGAGAGTCCTACCGTAGGGCTCACAGAAGAACAAGGGTCCAAGAAAGATGCCAATCAAAGAAGAAGAATATTGTTCCATCAACTAGCATTGTATTCTTTCTGAAGTTTATCCTCCATTTTAAATCCAGTTCAATTTCAGATTAAGTCCAAGTTCTTTTTAAAAGGTCTTGAGATTGGTATAAGCAGAAGCTGTGCGCGTTCTTTCAGTTCTAATTATTCATTGGTTAAATTATCTCCCAAAGTAAGTTTCACCCACCCTTCACTTGCATATTATTTTGTCCTTGTAGCACCTGGAACATGAGCAGACTTCCTTTCATCACTCCAGTTTTTCTTGCCAGATTATCCAAAATAGTCGAATCTTTAATTCCTTTCTCACCTTCCAATCGGCACAATTGTTGGAATGGTACTCACTCATGACTGGATCAGTAGCTTCCTTCCGTAGAGCTGTGCTGGTGCTTAGCTCACTGGCTCCTTTGGCTCCCCCCCCCTGTTCCTTTGGGGCAGAGGCAGAGGTCGGTAGATCCATGGGCCTTCTGTGAGTCTGCAGGACCCCAAGACACCCCAATGCTCTTCTTGGGTTGGGGGGGGGGTGAGGCGTGTCACCCTTGGGCTCTTTCACTCCTTCAGATCGCCATTTTGCGAGGGCTTGGAAGCCTGCTAAATGGAAAATTTAGCCCTTGAGGGAACTCCCAACGGAATTGAATGTTGTGTTTTCTCAAAGCATCTGCTATGAAGTTCACTTAAATATCCAGAGATCAAGGACTTTCTTGTTGAAGTTGAAGACTTAAGGGCAGCCCCACCCACACAAGTGCATTACAGTAATACAGCCTTGAGATTATTAACACATGGGTTGCAGTGATCAGGTTACCGCTGTCCAGGAATGGTCTCAGTTGGTGAAGGAGACAAAGTTGGTTTATTGGCCCTCATCCAGTCCACCACTGTATTGAGACACTGGATAGCTCCATTTGCCAGAGCACGGTGCTGATAATGCCAAGTATGTAAGTTCGAGGCCCGTAAGGAACAGCTGCACATTCCTGCATTGCAGGGGGTTGGACTAGATGATCCTCAGGGTCCCTTCCAACTATGATTCTATGATTCTACCACCTGGGATGAAAAGGTTAGTCTCCCCCAGCCTATGAACCCCTTTGATTGTCCTTATTGAGCTTGTAAGATAGTGACCATGGAGATCAGAAGGGGCAATGGGCACCAGGCACAAATATTGGTATGCATTGCAAAGAAATGCATTCAACAAAAAACAGGCTATGATCCGTCCCTTCCATTCTTTATTTTTATAGCCATCTACGTCTGTGCTACGTCTTTTCAAGGTGATTTTGCGGGCTGATGCCAGAGATGCCAAAATCTAGATGGCAGAGTGTGGATTGTGCATTAAAACAATGGGGTTGGTGATTTCTTGGTTTTGTTTTTTTAATTAATTTATTATTATTAATTTATTATTTATACCCCGCCCATCTGGCTGGGTTTCCCCAGCCACTCTGGGTGGATTCCAACAGAAAAATGAAATAAAATAATCTATTAAACATTAAAAGCCTCCCTAAAAAGGGCTGCCTTCAGATGTCTTCTAAAAATCTGGTAGCTGTTTTTCTCTTTGACATCTGATGGGTGGGCGTTCCACAGGGCGGGCGCCACTACCGAGAAGGCCCTCTGCCTGGTTCCCTGCAACTTGGCTTCTCGCAGCGAGGGAACTGCCAGAAGGCCCTCGGCACTGGACCTCAGTGTCTGGTCAGAATGATGGGGGTGGAGACGCTCCTTCAGGTATACTGGACCAAGGCTGTTTAGGGCTTTAAAGGTCAGCACCAACACTTTGAATTGTGCTCAGAAACGTACTGGGAGCCAATGTAGATATTTCAAGACCGGTGTTATGTGGTCTTGGCGGCCGCTCCCAGTCACCAGTCTAGCTGCCGCATTCTGGATTAGTTGTAGTTTCCGGGTCACCTTTAAAGGTAGCGCCATGGAGAGAGCATTGTAGTAGTCCAAGCGGGAGATAACTAGAGCATGCACCACTGTGGCGAGACAGTCTGCAGGCAGGTAGGGTCTCAGCCTGCGTACCAGATGGAGCTGATAAACAACTGCCCTGGACACAGAATTGACCTGCGCCTCCATGGACAGCTGTGAGTCCAGAATGACTCCCAGGCTGCGCACCTGGTCCTTCAGGGGCACAGTTACCCCATTCAGGACCAGGGAGTCCTCCACACCTGCCCGCCTCCTGTCCCCCACGAACAGTACTTCTGTCTTGTCAGGATTCAATCTCAATCTGTTAGCCGCCATCCATCCTCCAACCGTCTCCAGACACACATGACCTTCACCGCCTTCACTGCCTCTGATTTGAAAGAGAGGTAGAGCTGGGTATCGTCCGCATACTGATGGACACCCAGCCCAAACCCCCTGATGATCTCTCCCAGCGGCTGCATATAGATGTTAAAAAGCATGGGGGAGAGGACAGAACCCTGAGGCACCCCACAAGTGAGAGCCCAGGGGTCTGAACACTCATCCCCCACCACCACTTTCTGAACACGGCCCAGGTGGAAGGAGCGGAACCACTGTATGACAGTGCCCCCAGCTCCCAACCCCTCTAGACGGTCCAGAAGGATATTATGGTCGATGGTGTCAAAAGCCGCTGAGAGATCCAGCAGAACTAGGAAACAACTCTCACCTTTGTCCCTAGCCCACCGGAGATCATCAACCAGTGCGACCAAGGCAGTTTCAGCCCCATGATCAGGCCTGAATCCCGACTGGAAGGGATCCAAATGGTCCGCTTCTTCCAGGCGTGCTTGGAGTTGTTCAGCAACCACTCGCTCAATCACCTTGCCCAAGAATGGAAGATTTAAGACTGGGCGATAGTTGGCCATATTGACCGCATCTAAAGATGGTTTTTTAAGAAGCGGTTTAATAACTGCCTCTTTCAGTGGGTCTGGGAAGGCTCCCTCACCAAGAGAAGCATTTACCAACCTGCGAAGCCCATCGCCCAGCCCTTCCCGGCTCGCTTTTATTAGCCAGGATGGGCAAGGATCAAGGAGACAGGTGGTTGGTTTCACTCGTCCAAGCAGCCTGTCCACATCCTCGGAGGTAACAGATTGGAATTGATCCCACGCACCTGGACTAGACAGGACTCTAGCACTCTCCCGCCCCGGCCCTGCTCCCACGGTAGAGTCTACCTCTTCCCGAATCTGAGCAACTTTATCTGCAAAAATCTTTGCAAAATCGTTGCAGGAGATCATGCGGCCCGTACTGGGCCCCGATGGAGCAGGTGGTTCCACTAAACTGCGAACCACCTGAAAAAGTCTCCTGCTGCTGTTTTCTACAGATGCAATAGAGGCGTCGCTACCACCACTTGGTAGTAGTAGTAGTAGTAGTAATAATAATAATTATTATTATTATTTATTTATACCCCGCACATTTGGCTGGGTTTCCCCAGCCACTCTGGGCGGCTTCCAACAGAAATATTAAAATACACTAATTTCTTAAAGAATAGGCTCGACATTGAGCTCTAACCCGTGTCCGGTCAGCTTCAGAATGAGTTATCCGCCACCGGCACTCTAGCCGTCTCAGCGATTGTTTCATTGCCCTCAGATCCGTGGAAAACCACGGGGCTGTCCAGGCTCCATGCAACCGGAGAGGGCACTTCAGAGACAAACAGTCAATAGCACTGGTTATTCCAGCGGGCCACCAGGGAATCGGCTGAAAGGCCATCAACATGGGATAAAGCATCCCCTACCACTCTCTGGAAACCATTTGGATCCATTAAGTGGTGGGGGCAGACCATCCGAATCGGTCCCACCTCCCTGCAGAGGGGAAGGGTCATGGAGAAGTCCAGTTGCACCAGGTAGTGATCTGACCATGGCACTTCTTTAGTTTCGCTTTTACTTAGTGTCAGATCACCAACATCCATAGAGGTAAACACCAGGTCCAAGGCATGTCCGCGGCTATGAGTTGGGCCAGACTTATTCAGAGACAGCCCCATGGAGGCCATGCTTTCCACGAAGTCCCGAGCGGCCCCTTGTAAGGTCGTAGGTTTTTCTGTAGAGATCATGTTTCGTTCATCTTAAAGGTCCCAGGATCCAGTTTTGTTCATCTTAAAGGTTTCTTCTTAGAGCCAAGCATCATCAGGCACCTTCTTACAAATATGCCGCATCTGCTTCCCACAGTGTAATGCTATCCAGCAATTGCTTCCACATTGAGTCTTCAATGCACCACAGTTTCCCAGTTTTGGCTCATTGGCTCTCCAGAACCTGAAAAGAAATAAAACAGCAGCACTGATCCATCAAGATTGGATGTCTGCTTCCTCACCCGCTCCCTGTGCCTTTGACCATTAAAAAGAATCATAGAATCATAGAATCATAGAGTTGGAAGAGACCACGAGGGCCATCCAGTCCAACCCCCTGCCAAGCAGGAAACACCATCAAAGCATTCTTGACATATGCCTGTCAAGCCTCTGCTTAAAGACTTCCAAAGAAGGACACTCCACCACACTCCTTGGCAGCAAATTTCACTGCCGAACAGCTCTTAGTGTCAGGAAGTTCTTCCTAATGTTTAGGTGGAATCTTCTTTCTTGAAGTTTGAATCCATTGCTCCGTGTCTGCTTCTCTGGAGCAGCAGAAAACAATCTTTCTCCCTCCTCCATGTGACATCCTTTCATATATTTGAACATGGCTATCATATCACCCCTTAACCTTCTCTTCTCCAGGCTAAACATACCCAGCTCCCTAAGCCGTTCCTCATAAGGCATCGTTTCCAGGCCTTTGACCATTTTGGTTGCCCTCTTCTGGACACGTTCCAGCTTGTCAATATCCTTCTTGAACTGTGGTGCCCAGAACTGGACACAGTACTCCAGGTGAGGTCTGACCAGAGCAGAATACAGTGGTACTATTACTTCCCTTGATCTAGATGCTATACTCCTATTGATGCAGCCCAGAATTGCATTGGCTTTTTTAGCTGCTGCATCACACTGCTGACTCATGTCAAGTTTGTGGTCAACCAAGACTCCTAGATCCTTTTCACATGTACTGCTCTCAAGCCAGGTGCCTCCCATCCTGTATTTGTGCCTTTCATTTTATTTTATTTTTTGCCCAAGTGTAGTATTTTACATTTCTCCTTGTTAAAATTCATCTTGTTTGCTTTGGCCCAGTTGTCCAATCTGTTAAGGTCATTTTGAAGTGTGATCCTGTCCTCTGGGGTATTAGCCACCGCTCCCAATTTGGTGTCGTCTGCAAACTTGCTCAGGATGCCCTCAAGCCCATCAACCAAGTCATTGATAAAGATGTTGAATAAGACTGGGCCCAAGACAGAACCCTGTGGCACCCCACTAGTCACCTCTCTCCAGGATGAGGAGGAGCCATTGATGAGCACCCTTTGGGGTCGGTCAGTCAGCCAGTTACAAATCCACTGAATGGTAGCATTGTCTAGCCCACATTTTACTAGCTTCTTTACAAGAATATCATGGGGCACCTTGTCAAAGGCCTTGCTGAAATCAAGATAGGCTACATCCACAGTGTTCCCTTCATCTACCAGGATTGTAATTCTGCCAAAAAATGAGATCAGATTAGTCTGACATGACTTATTTTTCAGAAACCCATGCTGACTTTTAGTGATCACAGAGTTTCTTTCTAGGTGCTCACAGACCGTTTGCTTAATGATCTGCTCTTGAATCTTTCCTGGTATTGATGTCAGGCTGACTGGGCGGTAATTGTTTGGGTCCTCTCTTTCCCCCCTTTTGAATATAGGGACAACACTTGCCCTCCTCCAGTCTGCTGGGACTTCGCCTGTTCTCCAGGAATTTTCAAAGATTATTGCCAGTGGTTCTGAAATCACCTCTGCCAGTTCTTTTAATACTCTTGGTTGTAATTCATCTGGCCCTGGAGACTTGAATACATCTAAACTAGCCAAGTATTCTTGTACTACCTCCTTACTTATTCTGAGCTGTGTTTCCCCTGCTGAATCATCTGCTCCATATTCTTCAGATCAGGCATTGTTTTCCTTTTTGGAAAAGACTGAGGCAAAGAAGGCATTGAGGAGTTCTGCCCTTTCTCTGTCCCCTGTTTGCATTTCACCATCTTCTCCTCTAAGTGACCCTACTGTTTCCTTGTTCTTCCTTTTGCTACGGACATACCCATAAAAGCCCTTTTTGTTGCTTTTAACCTCTCTAGCAAGCCTGAGTTCATTCTGTGCTTTAGCTTTTCTGACTTTGACTCTACACGTGCTGGCTATTTGTTTGAATTCCTCTCTGGTGATTTCCCCTCTTTTCCATTTTTTGTACATATCCCTTTTAAATCTTAACTCAGTTAAAAGTTATTTAGATAGCCACCCTGGCTTCTTTAGGCACCTTCCATGTTTCCGTCTCATTGGTATTGCATGAAATTGTGCTTTTAATATCTCTCTTTTAACAAACTCCCAACCATCATGAACTCCCTTCCCTTTTAGTATTTCTGTCCATGGGATCTCACCCAGCGTTTCCCTAAGTTTTCTGAAGTCTAGGATTTGAGTCTTAGTATGCTTGGTTGCTCCTTTCCGCTGAACAATAAACTCCAGAAGAGCATAGTCACTCCCACCTAATGATCCTGCCACTTCTACCCCACTAACCAGGTCATCAGTATTGGTTAGGACCAGATCTAAAATGGCTGATCCTCTTGTTGCTTCTCCCACTTTCTAGACAATGAAATTGTCTGCAAGGCCAGTGAGGAATCTGTTCGACCTTATGCTCTTGGCTGAGTTTGACATCCAACAAATATCAGGATAGTTGAAATCCCCCATTACTACTATCTCACCTCCTTTTGAATGCCTGGTCATCTGTTCCAGGAAGGCATCATCTGTGTCCTCAGTTTGGCTTGGGGGTCTATAATAAACTCCCACAATGAGATCACTGTTATTTTTCTCTCCCTTAATTTTGACCCAGATACTCTCAACTTGGCTTTGAAGTTTTAAATCCTGGATCTCTTCACAGGTATACACATCCCTGACATATAACGCTACTCCTCCTCCTTTCCTGTTTGGTCTATTTCTCTGAAATAGATTGTATCCCTCTATTTCTACATTCCAATCATGAGACTCATCCCACCAGGTTTCAGTGATGCCTATTATGTCGTATTTAGTTTGCTGTACCAAGAGCTCAAGTTCATCTTGTTTATTTCCCATGCTCTGTGCATTAGTATACAGACATTGAAGACCATTGATCATTCCCCCATGTCTCTTATTTAAGGATATTTTCCTCCCACCACTAGGTCTGCATGCTGTTTGCTCCATTTGGTCCTTGACATTTGGATAATCATCTTCAGCACTTGGTAGACTCCTACCTTCAGGACCACTGTCTCCCTCCCCCACATAAGTCAGTTTAAAGACGTCCTGATGAGGTTTTTGAGTTTCATAGCAAAAACATTCCTCCCAACATTTGTGAGGTGCAGCCCATCACTTGCCAGAAGTCCATCTTCAAGAAACTGCAGACCGTGATCTAAGAATGCAAACCGTTCCTGTTTGCACCATTTGCGAAGCCAGTTGTTCACTTCCCCTATTTTTCCCTCTCTCCCAGGGCCATGTCGTTCCACTGGGAGGACAGATGAGATGACAATTTGTGCATTTAATTGCTTCAACTTCCTGCCCAGAGCCTCATAATCACTTTTGATCTTCTGTAGGCTATGGCTTGCAGTGTCATTGGTTCCCACGTGGACCAAAAGGAAAGGGTATTTATCAGTGGGTTTTATGATTCCCTGCAGCCATTCTGTTACATCTTTGATCCTGGCCCCGGGGAGACAGCACACCTCTCGAGACATCTTGTCAGGCCCACAGATCACTGCTTCTGTACCCCTCAGTAGGGAATCCCCTATCACCACTACACGCCTCTTCATAGGCTTGGTTAGGATTCTTCCATGTGCTGTCCCTTCCAAGGTTACCTGCATATTCCCGGAGGACTGACTTTGCTGCTCGTCTTCATATTCCTGATCAACTGTGATGAGGGAGAGATCTTCAAATGGAGTCTGTTCCTCGTCTTCCGTGTTAAGGGAGAGCACTTCAAATCAATTGTGTAGTTCTAAACACCCAGAGCGATCCCTGGGCCTTCTGCTTCTATGAGTCACGTTCCTGCAAACATCTGGGTCCTGTGTTGGGGAACTGACCTCCTCAGGGATTTCCCCTGTCTCCTCCTTGGTGCAGACAGTGCGCTCTGCTGCATCCAAGGAAGGCTCCAGCTTTTTAATTCCCTGGAGCATGGGTACATGGGCCTGAAGCTGCTGGACCTTGCCTTCCAGTAGGGCAACCTTGTCTTCTAGTAGGGCAACTAACTTGCAATTGCTGCAGGTTTAGCTGCCTACATCCTTTGGCAAGAACACAAACATTGCACAGGAATTGCAAGTGACTACAGTTGTTGCCTCCCCCTCCATCGTGAAAAGCTTGAAGTCAAGGTGAAATGAAGAGGAGGCCTACCCCCCCCCAATAAATGTGTGAGACTTGCTACTCTAAATTAAAAGATGGGACAAACTGCCGCTGCCTTCCAAACACTGACTAGCTCCGCCCACAGCTAGTTAACTGACTCACCAGAAGCCCCGCCCCTCACTTCCAAGGTCACCTACAGGTCACCAGCCAGAAACAAACACACACACAAAATCCAAGAGGCAGAGCCCTAGAAAACAAGCACAAGCACACAAATAAGGAAACAAATAAGCACACAAACTTTCTCTCACACAGCCCCCCAAAAACCTTCTCTCACACAGCCCCAAAAAGACAAACCCACAAAACCTACAGAGTGTCTCCCAAGCTCAGCTCCCCTTGTGCTCCCTCCTCAGCCGCTGCCTTCCAAACACTCAAGATGTCCAGCTCTTTCTCACTTAACATCCATCCATAATTGTGATGGATTTTTCTCCACAGATTTTAGAACTCTAACCTCAGATCTGCTCTGTACCATTGTGGGTGTTGGCGAGATAGTTTTGGAAGAGAGATCCATACTCTCTTGTAGGAGAGATAACACAGTAGTGATTGTTGTGAGGATATAAAAACTTTGTTAGATTTGCATCTGCCTTCATCCACCTCTTCTCACATCCATCACCCATGATAGCAATGGCAGTATACAGAAACAAAAATAGCTACGTCCTCAAATGAAATACAAAATATAATCTATAACCACAAAGCCATTATAGAGATGATTGAAATGATATCTCTCTCACATATATATCTTATCAAAATCTTACATGATGGTTCTAAGTTTACTCTAATCAATCATCCATAGTTGATAAAGATATCATCCTAGCCCCACACTTATTGTCACTTCTGGTAAGGCTTTGCATTCTCCAGTGTCCATTGTTATTGAATCAAGCCCCACTACATAGCTCTAAAATTATGTGGTAAATGTAAATCTATAACGCCCTCATTTTAAGCTCTCCGGGAATCTATTAAATTGATATTAGTAACTAGTGTATTTCAGCCCGTTCAGTAAACGGGTGCTAGCCGGGCGGGAACAGAGGGGAAGCCCTGAGGAGAAGGAAGAGGCCTCTGCCGCCGGCTGCCGCAAGCGCGGCCGCTTGCAACAACAGAGAGCCCTGCAGCGCCGGCGGCCCCGCCAGGAAGCCCGGGGCGGAAGCAGCCGTGCTCTCTCCCAGCTCCTGCCGAGCTCCCAAGGAGCGCGGCAGAGTCGGCGGCGCACCTGGCGACCGCGGGATGGAGGGAGGTCGAGGGCAGGTGCTCAGGAGCGCGGCCGCTGGCAACAACAGAGAGTGCCACAGCGCCGGCGGCCCCGCCAGCAAGCCCGGGGCGGAAGCAGCCGCGCTCCCTTCCAGCTCCTGCCGGAGCTCGGCAGAGGCTGGGAGGGAGCACGGCTGCTTCCGCCCCGGGCTTGCTGGCGGGGCCACCGGCGCTGCGGCGCTCTCTGATGTTGCCAGCAGCCGCGCTCCATTGTATGTATGTCCCGCGGCCACCAGGCGTGCCATCGACGACGACGCGATCTTTAGCGATCCTTGGTGGGGGAAGCATGCAGTCGGTGGGAGGAGGAAGAAGAAGAGGATGACGGGGGAAGTATGGAGGATGGGGGAGGGAGGGAGGACTCCAGTCCCCGAGGCTCCGTTCGCAAACAGGCCCTTTTGTAGGAAGCGGACGTCCCCCTCCACACGCTTCTGTGGCTTTCAGCGCTCTCTCTGCCCTCTCATGAAAGGTAGCGCTGAGGGCTGGGAAGGGAGGGAGAAGCTTGAGCGGATCCGGCTGCCGCCTGCACCTGAGCCGGGTGGCAATGCGAGAGGGGAGTGTGAGGGCGAGCGGCGGTTGGCAGAGGGGTGGGGTGGGGGTGGGGAGTGTGTGTGTGTGTGCGTCCTGTCTCTCTGTCCAATCCCTGTGTCCCTGGGGCACATGCGCAGTAACCCAGGGACACATGGGAAAACCTGGACACAGAGACACTTGGACTTTATTATATAGGATAATGGAGTAATAGGTGTTTCATAATCCCATGAGGATGAGATGGTTGGACAGTGTTCTCGAAGCTACGAATATGAGTCTGACCAAACTGCTGGAGGCAGTGGAAGACAGGAGTGCCTGGCGTGCTATGGTCCAGGGGGTCACGAAGAGTCGGACACGACTAAACAACAACAACAACAATCCCATGAGATGTTGTGGATGGATCCGCCCTTTGATCAACTCTGAGATCGCATACAGCAGTGGTTCCCAATTGGTGGTCCATGGATCACCCACCCAGGGGCTCCATGGCACCATTCACATAACAAAAACTGCCACAAACATATCAGGATGTTCAAAAGTAGAGGAGTCATGGCTCTTCGGTTTTCAAAAACAAGGGGTCTGCAGTACTTAGCTAACTGGGAACCTCTGGCATTCAGGGTTTTAAGTTCCTAGCTAGTATTATACAACCCCACTGCCCGTTTGTAAAGTTTACTCGATACCTTTGCCAAAAAAGGATTAGTGGTTGGTATTAGGTGCATCAATAGAGATAAATGCCAGTGGATTCTGTACCAGGAGACCTTGCAGAAATAGAAAGCGACCCTCTGTTAATCCAGACTTGGAAATAAATACCAGACCAGCTCGCTGTTCTACTACCAAGCTGTGGGTGAGTGAGGTCTGGGTTGAAAAGAGTTGTTAGAGACTTAAGGGGAACCATGAAGTGTCTTAAACTGCCAGCTGACAACAACCCAAAGTATTAGAAATCTGTCAAGGATTCTTCAGTTGTGATTCCTGCTTTGCAGGGGGTTGGACTAAATGACCCTTGGTGTTTCATACAACTCTAAATTTCTATGTGTCTATGATTCTATTCAAGAGAGTGAGATTCATCCACCCTCTCTCACACATTTACCCTTACCTGTTGCTATTATTTTAGGTTAGAGTTTGCTGGGTATTCAGATTGTTTAGCAGATAACTGTAGAAAAATTTTCCTAAGGATAGTGTTGCTCAGCTTTAGGTTCTTGCAAGTCCTTTTGAAGCTGAGCTAATAAGCACACACCATTTAAAAGGATGCCTTCACCCTCTTCCAAATCACAGCATTCACTAGGTTAGAGAAGCAAAAAGTGTAGCCCTCCTGCTTCTCCAACCTAGTGAGAAGCAGCAGTCATTCACCTGGACAATGATATGGAGGAGTACATACAGGTGAAACTCGAAAAATTAGAATATCATCAAAAAGTTCATTTATTTCAGTAATTCAACTTTAAAAAGTGAAACCAATATAGAAGATTTTATTTGTTGTAATTGTGGTGATTATGGTGTACAGCTGAAGAAAACCCCAAATTCACAATCTCAGAAAATTAGAATATTAAATGAAATTAATAAAATTAATAAAACAAGTTACAGGTAGGTAGCTGTATTGGTCTACAAAAAATAAAACAATTCCTTCCAGTAGCACCTTAGAGACCAACTAAGTTTGTCATAGGTATGAGCTTTCATGTGCATGCACACTTCTTCAGTGTAACAGAAGTCACCAGACCCTTATTTATAGTCAGAGGGTGGGGAGGGGTATTACTCAGAAGAATGGTGGGAATGGGTGATTGGCTGATAGGAGTGGTAAACCTGTTGACGACTGTTAACGACTGCAATTGGTCTTGCAGGAAAAAGCAATGGGTGAGATGGCATAAGAAAGCTTTATCATGTATAATGAGATAAGAATCCAATGTCCTTATTCAGACCGGGTCTCTCCATGGTTTTAAGCTTGGTAATGAGTAGCATTTTTTAAAAAATTGCATTTTTAAAAATTTTGCATTTTAATTTTTTTTAAAAAGATGATCCTGTTAAGGTGCTACACCCAATATGCCAGCAAGTTTGGAAAACTCAGCAATCGCCAGAGGATTGGAGGAGATCAGTCTACATCCCAATCCCAAAGAAGGGCAGTGCCAAAGAATACTCCAACTACCACACAATTGTGCTCATTTCACACGCTAGCAAGGTTATGCTCAAAATTCTACAAGGCAGGCTTAGGCAGTATGTGGACCGAGAACTCCCAGAAGTGCAAGCTGGATTTCGAAGGGGCAGAGGAACCAGAGACCAAATAGCAAATATGCGCTGGATTATGGAGAAAGCTAGAGAGTTCCAGAAAAACGTCTGCTTCTGCTTCATTGACTATGCAAAAGCCTTTGACTGTGTCGACCACAGCAAACTATGGCAAGTTCTTAAAGAAATGGGAGTGCCTGATCACCTGTCAGGGTTGAGACAGATGACTAGGAAGAGTGGTGGCTAGCCCCCCCTGACGAGCCCCCACAGAGGCAAGCCCCCACAGAGGAATCTAAGGAATTCACACCTGGGGAAGACTGGTGGAGGCACTCCTCGGAAGAAGAGCAATCTGACAGGGAGGAGGGAGGATCAGAACTGCAGCAACAAGTCGATCCAGAACCAGGCCCCAGTCAGGCAGGTTATCAGATGACCCCTTCCCCCCCTCCCTTCTCTGCAAAGGAACGCAGAGCTGAAAAACGCCGGCTGCAATTGGAAACAGCTGCAGCTCATAAAAAGAGGGGGAGGGAACCTGCTACTTAAGAGAGAGGTCAGCTGGCCACTCCTCAGCGTCTGCAACGTCGTACTGAAGTGCCTAGCTCATCTTGTCTTTGGTTCCTGTGATCTTGATCTGGCTTCCCTGACCTCGGCTTTTGGACTTCTGGCTTCCTTGACCTCGGCTTTTGGACTTCTGGCTTGACTGACTTTGGCTACACTTGACTCCAAGTAAGACTTCTGGCTTGGACTGACCTTCTCTACTCTTGACTCCTATGTAACTGCCTGACTTCAACTGACTCTGACCAGTCTATTGACCTTGGCTTGTCCGACCCCGTCTGCTGCTCTTCAGTGTGCCTACTTGCTGGCACCTTAACATCACCTCATCTGTCTCCTGAGAAATTTCTTTGTGGGACAAGAAGCTACAGTTAGAACTGGATATGGAACAACTGATTGGTACGGCAAGGTTGTATATTGTCTCCCTGATAAAGGCTGGAGGTTGAAACCTTATGAAGAAATTAAAGGGGTGCTAACAGGATGGATACAGTATCACCAAATAAACGATGTACTCAGAGAAGATAGGAAAATAGGATTTGAGGATAAAAGGTCCAAATTTCAAATAGAAGTGTTAGATGGTAAAACAAAGCTTCTGTCAAAAATGTATGATTTGTTGTTAGAATGGTATACAAAAGATGAGTTGACAAAAGAGGTGATGATTAAATGGGCAAAGGATTTTGGGCATAATATTGAATATGACGAGTGGTTGAAATTATGGAATCAAACTTTAAGATTCTCAGCATGTACTGCCCTGAAGGAAAATGTATATAAGATGATGTATAGATGGTATTTAACACCAGCAAAATTAGCCAAAATGTATAGAATGAGTGGTAAAGCATGCTGGAAGTGTAAAGAGAAAGATGGTGAATTTTATCATATGTGGTGGACATGCGATAAAGTTAAAAGATTTTGGGAGATGATCATGGATCAATGCCTTGTCGTGGCGAAGGGGCTTGAATAACTCAGAGAAGCTATGAGCTATGCCATGCAGGGCCACCCAAGATGGACAGGTCATAGTGGAGAGTTTTGACTAAACGTGATCCACCTGGAGAAGGAACTGGCAAGCCACTCCAGTATCCCTGCCAAGAAAACTCCATGGACAAAGACAACAGGCATATAAAAGTTATGACGCTGGAAGATGAGCCCCTCAGGTCGGAAGGCGTCCAACATGCTACTGAGGAAGAGCGGAGGACAAGTAGATTCAGAGCTGATGAAGCGGCTGGGCCAAAGCCGAAAGGACGCTCAGTTGCGGATATGCCTGGAAGCGAAAGGAAAGTCCGATGCTGTAAAGAAAAATATTGCATAGGAACCTGGAATGTAAGAACCATGAATGGAGGTAAGCTGGATGTGGTCAAAAATGAGATGACAAGAATAAATATCGACATCCTGGGCATCAGTGAACTAAAATGGAAGGGAATGGGCAAATTCAGTTCGGGTGACTATCATATCTACTACTGTGGGCAAGAATCCCGTAAAAGAAATGGAGTGGCCCTCATAGTCAACAAGAGAGTGGCAAAAGCTGTAATGGGATGCAATCTCAAAAATGACAGAATGATCTCGATACGAATCCAAGGCAGACCTTTTAACATCACAGTAATCCAAGTTTATGCACCAACTACTGGTGCTGAAGAAAGTGAAATTGACCAATTCTAAGAGACCTACAACACCTTCTAGAAATGACACCAAAGAAGGATGTTCTTCTCATTACAGGGGATTGGAATGCTAAAGTAGGGAATCAAGAGATAAAAGGAACAACTGGCAAGTTTGGCCTTGGAGTTCAAAATGAAGCAGGGCAAAGGCTAATAGAGTTCTGTCAAGAGAACAAGCTGGTCATCACAAACACTCTCTTCCAACAACACAAGAGACGACTCTACACATGGATATCACCAAATGGGCAGCATCGAAATCAGATTGATTATATTCTCTGCAGCCAAAGATGGAGAAGCTCTATACAGTCAGCAAAAACAAGACCTGGAGCTGACTGTAACTCAGATCATCAGTTTCTTATAGCAAAATTCCAGCTTAAACTGAAGAAAGTAGGAAAAACCACTGGCCCGTAAGATACAATCTGAATCAAATCCCTTATGAATACACAGTGGAAGTGAGGAACAGGTTTAAGGATTTAGATTTGGTGGACAGAGTGCCTGAAGAACTATGGATGGAGGCTCGTAACATTATCCATGCTTCTCCATCTTTGGCTGCAGAGAATATAATCAATCTGATTTCGATGCTGCCCATTTGGTGATATCCATGTGTAGAGTCGTCTCTTGTGTTGTTGGAAAAGAGTGTTTGTGATGACCAGCTTGTTCTCTTGACAGAACTCTTTGCCCTGCTTCATTTTGAACTCCAAGGCCAAACTTGCCAGTTGTTCCTTTTATCTCTTGATTCCCTACTTTAGCTTTCCAATCCCCTGTAATGAGAAGAACATCCTTCTTTGGTGTCATTTATAGAAGGTGTTGTAAGTCTTCATAGAACTGGTCAATTTCACTTTCTTCAGCACCAGTAGTTGGTGCATAAACTTGGATTACTGTGATGTTAAAAGGTCTGCCTTGGATTCGTATCGAGATCATTCTGTCATTTTTGAGATTGCATCCCATTACAGCTTTTGCCACTCTCTTGTTGACTATGAGGGCCACTCCATTTCTTTTACGGGATTCTTGCCCACAGTAGTAGATATGATAGTCACCCGAACTGAATTCGCCCATTCCCTTCCATTTTAGTTCACTGATGCCCAGGATGTCAATATTTATTCTTGTCATCTCATTTTTGACCACATCCAGCTTACCTCCATTCATGGTTCTTACATTCCAGGTTCCTATGCAATATTTTTCTTTACAGCATCGGACTTTCCTTTCGCTTCCAGGCATATCCGCAACTGAGCGACCTTTCAGCTTTGGCCCAACCGCTTCATCAGCTCTGAATCTACTTGTACTTGTCCTCCGCTCTTCCTCAGTAGCATGTTGGACGCCTTCCGACCTGAGGGGCTCATCTTCCAGCGTCATAACTTTTATATGCCTGTTGTCTTTGTCCATAGAGTTTTCTTGGCAGGGATACTGGAGTGGCTTGCCAATTCCTTCTCCAGGTGGATCACGTTTGGTCAAAACATAACTTCTCTAAGTTATTTAAGCCCCTTCGCCACGACAAGGCAGTGATCCATGAAGGGGTTAAGCTTGCTAATGAGTTGCAATTCAGCAACTTCTCTTTCCAGTCTGTTTCTGATTTTTTCTGTAATAAAACGGCTGCTTTGAGATCTTGTATAGAATGGCCTGGGAGATTGAAGTGTTCTCCTACTGGTTTCTCTGTCTTGTGATTCCTGATGTCAGATTTATGTCCATTTATCCTTTGGCGTAGGGTTTGGCCTGTTTGTCCAATATAGAGAGCTGAATGGCACTGTTGGCATTTGATGGCATACATAATGTTATAAGATGAGCAATTAAATAGTCCTGAGATGGTATGTTGGATGCTGTTTTGGGCCAGTAATGATGTTGTCCAGGTGTATGTGGCAGCAAAGTTGACATCTGGGTTTATTGCAGGCTCTGGTACCAGTGTCCATGTTAAGTCTGGTGGCTGTATTATTGTGGGTGAGGAGTTGTTTAAGATTGGGTGGCTGTCAGTAGGCAATGAAAGGTCTTCCTCCCAGAGCTTGAGAAAGGGAGCTGACGTTGTTTCTTGTTCAGGAGTGGCTTGACAAGAAGAATATGACATTTGAAGCCCATCTCCGGGATCCGTCTGTGTGTGGTGGCTCTTGATGCACTAATTCCAGCCTCAGTCCACTCCTTTGTGAAAGTCCCCAACATGTTTGAATGGCCTTTTCCTGACAATCCTCTGCAGGCTGCGGTCATCCCTGCTGCTTGTGCACCTTTTTCTTCCACACTTTCCCCTTTACATAACTTTCCATTAATGTGCTTTCATACAGCACATTGGGAACATCCAACTTCTTTTGCAATTACCTTTTGAGGCTATCCCTCCTTTCTGCACAACTGTCAGGTCAGCAGCCTTTCCCATGATTGTGATTCCTACTGAAGCAGAGTGAGAGACCATTTAAAGCAGGGTCCCCAGACTACGGCCCAGGGGCCGGATGCGGCCCAATTGGCCTGCCAATCCGGCCCGCGACGACCACCGCCGCCCGCCGCCAACCCCCACTCTTACAGCGCGCAGGGCGGCAGCGCTCTTCCGGGTCGGGAAAAAAGCGCCGAAAATCCTTTGTGCGCATGCGTATGGGCCTCTCCCAACCCGGAAGAGGTCATTTCTGGTGCACTTCCGGGTCGGGGGAGGCCCATACACATGCGCACCACGGATTTTCGGCGCTTTTTCCACCCTGGAAGCGCGCCGCCGCGCCAGTAAACGCCCGGGCGCATGCGCCCAGGCGCGCACTCCCCCGCCCGCCGGCCCGCACAGGCGCGTGCTCCCCCATCCTCCGGCCCGCCGCGCAATCAGCGCGGTGGGAACCGGCCCAAATGCCGGTAAGTCTGGGGACCGCTGATTTAAAGTCTCAGGAACCCTTTGCAGGTGTTATGGATTGAGTAGCTAAACACTATTCAAATTTTCTGAGATTGTGAATTTGGGGTTTTCTTCAACTGTATGAGAAGAGAAGAATCCTTGGAAAAGACCCTGATGTTGGGAAAGATTGAGGGCACTAGGAGAAGGGGACGTCAGAGGACAAGATGGTTGAACAGTGTTCTCGAAGCTACCAACATGAGTTTGACCAAACTGCGGGAGGCAGTGGAAGACAGGAGTGCCTGGCGTGCTATGGTCCATGGGGTCACGAAGAGTCGGACACGACTAAACGACTAAACAACAAAATGTCATAATCAGCACAATTACAACAAATAAAGGCTTGACATATCTCGCTTTGCATGTCATGAGTCTATCTCCTATATTGGTTTCACCTTTTAAGTTGAATTACTGAAATAAATGAACTTTTCGACGATATTCTAATTTTTCAAGTTTCACCTGTATGTAGATCCTTGGTAGTAGAGAAAAATGCATGCAAAAATACATTTGAAGAAGGAAAGAATTAATTATGTAAACTGAATCTGAAACTTTTTGGAAGTCATACCGTTAACAAATGCATAGTTGCCAAGTTATCCCTTTTTTTAAGGGATTTTCCCTTATGCTGAATAGGCTTCCTCGCGAGAAAAGGGAAAACTTGGCAGCTATGAACAAATGTTTCTTCAAAAACTTACGTGAATGAAGCTATAATCCCTGACAGGCATGTCCATGTCACTCCCTTGTCTTTAAAGAGTCCAATCCAAAACCACCTTTTACGGTTTTTTACTTCCTTGATCACAAATTGCTGGGGTGGGGTGGAGAGAAGGAACAAACAGAACATCATTCTAGACGTTGTCCTTTCTCTTGGAGACTATATCCTTTTACAGACATTCAACCCCTTTAATGGAATTTTTGGTCTGAGATGGATGAGGTAAAAAAGTGAGGTAAAAGAGGTACTGTGATATAAATCCATTCTCAGATTTGTCTCCCATTGGGAATGGGTCCCTCATATCTCTAGATACCAACTGTATAGGAAGGATATAGGTAAAGGTAAAGGGACCCCTGGCCGTTAGGTCCAGTCGTGACCGACTCTGGGTTTGTGGCACTCATCTCGCGTTATTGGCCGAGGGAGCCGGCATACAGCTTCCAGGTCATGTGGCCAGCATGACAAAGCCACTTCTGGCGAACCAGGGCAGCACACGAAATGCCGTTTACCTTCCCGCTGTAGCGGTTCCTATTTATCTACTTGCACTTTGAGGTGCTTTCGAACTGCTAGGTTGGCAGGAGCTGGGACCAAGCAATGGGAGCTCACCCCGTTGCGGGGATTCGCACCACTGACTTTCTGATCAGCAAGCCCTAGGCTCAGTGGTTTAACCCACAGCGCCAGCCGCGTATAGGAAGGACATACTGTACGTCAAATGGGGTCTTGAGTTGAGCAAGCTACAAATCCCTATATTCATTCAAAGTGATTTACGTAAGGGGCAGAGCCTTCCACAGAATCATTATGGTTGGTGACCCTAAGCACCAATAATAATTTTGAGTGACAGATTCTACCTTGTTGGACATGCAAGAGCAAAGGCGCTCATGAATTGGTACCCACATAAATTTTCTGTACAGCACCGCTGAGGGCATTGCCTCAAAGCGGGCTCTAGAGAAGGCCCATCTATAAGCTTTGTTAGAGATGTTAGATAAGTAAGGGGCAGCTGTAAAATTAGGCCACGATTTTAGACATCTATAATTCTCCGGGAGTAAGGCATCTTCTTGTAATTCGACATCGTAAAGTCTCTGAGTAATAATTATTTTTGCCTTAGAATAGAATCATAGAATCATAGAGTTGGAAGAGACCACAAGGGCCATCCAGTCCAACCCCCTGCCAAGCAGGAAACACCATCAAAGCATGCTTGACATAAGACTGGGCCCAAGACAAAACCCTAGCTTCAGCTGAGCAGGCGGAGGCAGCACAGCCCGGCGGAGCACGAGTTAGGCGTTCCGCCTGCTGCGCCGTGCCCTCACTCCAGCTCCCCGTCGTGCCCTCCGGCAAGGCCAAGCACAGCGGGCAGCCAGAGGGCGCGGCAGGAAGCTGGAGGGCGCAACGCGGCGGGCGGGAACGGCGAACTCGCGCTCCGCCAGGCTGTGCCGCCTCCGCCGGCTCAGCCCCGCTGCTTTGGGGCGAACAGCGAGGGAGGGCCTTGTTCAGAGTTCCATTAAAAAGATCTTCAGGATTTAGGCAAATTTGTTTGAACTTGTTAGTTATTTGCATAAGCCAGGGTGGATAGGGAACTGCGGCCAGGAAATGAGGTAACATTCCCTTTGGATTGTAATGGACTTTCAACCAGAGGGATATTGCTTGCTCCCAGACTTTTAATTCCACTCTGGGAAGTCCTGCCTCTTGCCTTAGCACTGTATTAGGTGTGCTCTTTGGGGTACCGAATAGTGATCTTAAAAATATTGATTGTACTGTTTCATGGGTCTTAAGATTGGCAGAAGGTCCGATTTGAGAGCCATACAGGAGCCGGGCTAAAGATTTTGCCTGAAAGATTTTAAGGCCATAGGAAGGAAGCCGGAGCCTTTTCTTCTGAATAATCTAAGGGTGGCATTTGCACTTCTTCCTGCTGAAGTAGCTGATGCGGTCAAGTGTGTTGACAATTTGGCATTGTAGGAGAAGGTTATGCCTAAATATTGGAAGATCTTAGTTTGTTCTATGGCATTTCCCTTTATACTCCAATTGTCTTTCTTGAAGGAACGGTTGAAATGTACAAAATTGGCAAAATTAATTGTTAAGAATTTGGTGTTGCATTGGACGCTAAACTTCCCTAAGGCACGTTTCAAACCAACTTTAGTTTGAGAGAGAAGAACAGCGTCATCCGCACACATTAGAACTGGTACTTTTTTACCACTAGAAAACACGGGGGCGGGGGTATCAATTTCATGACAGCATGTGATCAGAGAATTAACATAGATGTTGAATAAAAAAGGAGCTAGTAAACATCCTTGTCTAACCCTCTCTTTGAACTGGGATTCCTCTAGAAAGTCTGCCGTCCTGTGCAAATCTTATCTGAAGGGTATTATTTTCATGAAGCTTAATCATCAGAAGTAATAGCCTTCTGTTAATACCCATGTTGGCCCAAAGCCTACCCCTAGACACAGAATCAAATGCTGCCTTTAGGTCCACAAAGGCACATACAATGACTTTTTCCAATGTTTCATGTATTTATAAATAAAATAATCTAACACTAAGCAGTGATCAATAGTGGAACGTCCAGATGTAAAGCCTGCTTGTTCAATTTCTAGTAAATCATTATGGTCCAACCATTCACACAATTTTAGGCACAGATGTTTTGTATATAGTTTTCAGACCACATTCAGAAGACTAATTGGTCTATAGTTAGATCAGAGGGATTGGCCTTTTTAAGTATAGGAACAATTATGGCCAGTCCCCAGTCTTTAGGAATTTGAGCTGTCATATCTATACAGTATATGAAAATAGATTTGCGAGAACCGGGGCCCACCAATTTATTTGCACTTTCAGAAGTTCAACAACAATGAAATCACTTCCTGGGGCTTTACCAGGTTTCATTTGTAGAATTAACGAAGTGATTTCCGATTCAGATATTGGGGGCCATGGTGCAGCATTATCTAAATAAATCTCAAGAGGCGCGGGATGCCATTTGTCCCTAAACAACACTTTATAATGCTCTTCCCATATATCTGCAGGGATTGTTGTGCCCTCATTATGTGATTTGGTTTGGGTGGAGATAATTTTCCAAAAACTGACATTGTCTTTTTCTATGGAGGCTTTAATGAGGGCCTGCCAGATAAGAGAATCTGTGGCTCTTTTTTTGGTTTTTAATAGCTCTTTGTAATTCTTTTTTTAAAGTTGTAATTCAAATTTAGTAATTGGATTAGGATTTTGCTGGAAGACCTTAAAGCATTCTCTGAGTATAGGTTTTGCCCGGATACATTCACAATCAAACCATTTTTTATTAGTAGAGTATTCATTATGCCAACCTAGCAGTTCGAAAGCACGCCCAAAAGTGCAAGTAGATAAATAGGAACCACTACAGCGGGAAGGTAAACGGCGTTTCTGTGCACTGCTCTGGTTCACCAGAAGTGGCTTTGTCATGCTGGCCACATGACCTGGAAGCTATACGCCGGCTCCCTCGGCAAATAATGCGAGATGAGCGCACAACCCCAGAGTCGGTCACGACTGGACCTAATGGTCAGGGGTCCCTTTACCTTTACCTATTCATTATGGTTAGAGCTTCTAGGTCTTGAAAGCAGCTATTGAAGTTTTCGGGTTAATAAGTTATATTGATCAATTGGGGAAGTCTCTTTGACGTTGTTGGAGGTCAAATTATCCCAGAAGAGCTGGCCTTCTGTCCAGAGGCTAAACCTGTTATTGACATGAGGGGACCATTTGATTCTGGCTCTGCCTCTTTGTTGTAAATCATAAAATACGAGTGCCTGTGGGGCAAGCCCACATCTGGTGGGTCCCCAAAATTCAGTCCTTTTGAGATTTCGGGGTAATTGGTCACTTTCGGTTCTTGTATCTACCATAAATTCAATATGTTCATCAAAAAGATCTTGAGAGATAAGAATATAGTCGATAACAGATTGCCTAAAGCCTGACCAATAAGTAAATTGACCTGGGCAGTCACCCGAAGAGAGGCCATTTAAAATAACAAGGTTTAACCTAAATGCCATTTGGAAAAGGCATGCACCAGCAAGGTTAGCAACTGGGTCAAGTGATCGGCGCCTGAAGAGAGGCCAAGATTCATCATTTGCATTTAAGACACCTATTCCCCTTTCATTGATCAGCTGTTCGGCCTAACCTTGCATTAAAGTCCCCACCAATAATTAAAGAGGCTGAAGGGAACTTGTCTGTGACAAAGAGGATGCAATCTTCCAGCTCCTTCCAAACATTTTTCAGATCAGATTGTTTCATAAGAGGGTGAATATATACATTGATGCTTATGATCTTAAAGTGGGCAGAGAATATCTTGACAGCCAAAATCCATTTTTTATCGATTTTCAATTGTCTAGGGTAAGTTCCTAAGTCTTTCGGCACGAAGGTGCTCAAGCCTCCAGCAGGTCTTCCCCCTTTTGGGCCGACTGAAGCACAGGAGTGGAAAGCAAAATAATTATGAAGTTCAAACGGATTTTGCATCCAGGTTTCTTGGAGCAGGATGATCTTAAACTGTGACACGTAGTTTAAAAAATCTTTGTCCATTGTTTTTGACTGCCATCCAGCAACATTCCAGGACAGTAAAAGAGGTGGGAGTCATTTCATCTCCTCAATAGTATCCAAAGCCCTCCGGGGTCATGGAAGATGCACCCATTAGATGGTGAGTTCTCTGCTAACGGGACGCCGCAGGGTTTTCAGCATGGACTTCAGTTGGGCAAGATAGGGGTACTGTATATATTCAGGTGCCACCAGAGGAATTTCATGTCCCGTTTTCCAATCAGGGTTCGATGGAATATTCATCTTATTTGTGAGCTTAAAATCTTCTGAATTACGAAGACAGAGTAATAGCTCATCCAGTCTGTCCGTTATCTCTGTTTGTTCGAATTTTGGCAACTGAGAGAAGGATACAAGTAATTCCTGCTCCATGGAGTTCTCTAGGTGGGTAGCCTTTGTTAGGAGGGGAATGGGGGTCCCTGTCCAGCTAATTAAATCTGAGGTCGGAGATGTAGAGCTCATAATAGATGGGGAGCCCTCATTTTTAGCTGCTTTCCCTTTAAATGAGGAGTAAGGTAGGAGAGGGCAAATCCTAGTGTCGATAAAAATTATTGTGATAAAATTTCCATAATTAATCAGAGTACTTCGTAGAGACATCAAAGAGGTTGGAAGCTTTTTGGATTCAAAGGAAAGCAGTACTCTCTGCGTTTGTGGCCTGCTGTAGATATGGGTAAAGGATTTCAAATCGATGGAGTGGGGGTTTACTCCTCCTTGCATCGTGCGTGGAAGACCAATTAACCACCTGGCCTCTGAAGGGGTGGACAATTAGACAGAGTTTAGTGGCTTGTGTGACGAACCTCCTCCTCTCTATTACTAAATGAGACACAGGAATCCAGAGGTGAAGCCACACACACTCTTTCCCCGCCGCCTCCCAAATAAACCACTTTATTCTTGGGAGTTTATAAGTAAAGAGACTCTCCCTCCAGCTCACGTGGCCTGGTATCAAAGGAAAACTCTAGGCTGTTTGTTAGAATAACCTCCTGTCGCCAGTAAAGGGTCCCTGTAGAAGTTTGCCCCTTTCCACACTGGCAACTTGTTGACACTCCAGGTTATCTTTCTAAGCCTCCTCAGCGTTACTCTAAGACACGGACTTTTGCCTCCTTTCCTGAGGTAAATTTGGTCCTCACCACTTCTGTGAGTCCTGATACCTTGCTGGAAAAATAATGACGATACTTCTTGGCACAAAAGAGAAGATTTTTTATTAACCTTAGAACATAGTTATTTAATTAACGTTTCATGAGTTTATAAGAAGCATTTCGGTTGTAGGTAATCTCTGTCAAACCCTTAACATCAAGCCTTCCTGAACCTCCTCTAGATTCCCACTCTCCTAGCCTCCCATCTATCCACTCCCTCCCCCTCTCCTCAACTGACAAAACCCGCTGCTCCCTCCTTTTAAACTGGGAAGAGTCCCGCCCCCATCAGAATGTTATGTCAGTCAGGCTGGAGGTGGATTAACTCTTTCCCAGCCAGGTAGGAATAAATATTTCAAAACCGTGTCAATCTGTTACAGCTTGCAGCGAGAGATTACTGTATAGGAAGATATGGAATGTAGTTCTTCCTGAATTTGTTCATTTTCGTATTTGCAGCCAATCTGTGAGATTGAGTGTGGTAAAATCGATGCTCTGGGCATTTGTTCGGCCCTGGCCTCCGGTAAAGCATCTGAGGGTCTGTCTTTACCATTTTGAGATACAAGAGAGACAATCTTCCACTGTGAGAAGCGAAGTTACAGGAAACCAGGAAGAGGGTTACCAGGAACAGTAAGAGCTGTTCGGCAGTGGAATTTGCTACCAAGGAGTGTGGTGGAGTCTCCTTCTTTGGACGTCTTTAAGCAGAGGCTTGACAGGCATATGTCAAGAATGCTTTGATGGTGTTTCCTGCTTGGCAGGGGGTTGGACTGGATGGCCCTTGTGGTCTCTTCCAACTCTATGATTCTATGATTCTAGGGCCTTTTGGGTAGTGGCACCCGTCCTGTGGAACGCCCTCCCAGCAGATGTCAAAGAAATAAACTGAAATATCTGACTTTTAGAAGACATCTGGAGGCAGCCCTGTTTAGGGAAGCTTTTAATATTTGATTAATTATTGTCTTCTAATATTTAGAAGCCATGGGGCATCCAAGGCCGGCTTTGTTGGGGGGAAACTTCAAGCAGGATCTGAGCCCAAGAGCAGCCTTCTCCCCTCCTGTGGGTTCCTGCCACTGGCACCTGGCCCCGAACTTCATCTCTCTTATTATTACTATTTTATTTATGATTTTCAGTTTTATGCATTTCAATAATTTTACTATCATGTCAACATTTGAAAACTCGACTTTCTTCCCCCTCTTTCAGCGGTTCCTTCAATTTATTTTTTAATATTTTCTGCATATCCAAATTAACTTAATTTGCTCCTTTATTCATCTACTGTACTTTAAATCTCTACTCTGCTAAAACTGCAGGTTATTACCGTGATCCTGCCCGTGTCCTTCTCTGTTTACAGTTTATCCATAACTTCCATCTCTCAGGTGGGGGGGGGCACCCAGGAGGCCAAAGTGATGGGATGTCTCTGGAGGCCTCGCCCTCTGCCCTCCCTCCCTCCCTCCCGGCGGTGTGTGTGTGTGTGTGTGTGTGCCTTTTCAGTGGGGTGGGTGGGTGTGTCTGGCCCAGAGGAGCCCCAGAGCTCCCGGCTTCTTGGCCGCCCCAGTTGGAGAGCCCAGTGTCCAGTGGAACTCCCTGCCACTGGAGATTGGGCAGGGGGTGCCTGCCGGGCAGAAAACTTTCTTTTTATTCCAGGCCATCAAGAATTCGTCTTTCTACAGAGGCATTTGAACTTCGGATTTCAGCCTGTGTGGTAGGGATTTTACTGCAAGGCTTTATTGCTGCAGGAAGTACTGTAATAATGTGCATTTTTATGACACAGAGGCATAATAATAATAATAAACATACACACATATATATGTAGGGCACGGGGCGCACACGTGTGCGCATGCGCGGGATGTCAGGCTTCCATGACGGAGAGGGATTCCGGAAGCGGACCCTTGGCGCCGCTCTGCCCGCGCTCACTCGATGGTGGCAGCCTTTCCGAGCCTCCTTCCGGGCCGCGGAGCATTGTGGGGCGGCAAGATGGCGGCGCTGAGCGGTGTCCGGGCGGTTGCCAGGGTGAGTGAAGGGGAGACGGCGGCCCCGCGGGGAGGGGTCTCTGGGAGGTGCCTTTTGGCAGGAGGGCCCCCCCGGCTCCTCCTCTGTCAGCCCCTCCCGCCCCCTTGCAGGGCTTCTCGCTGCTTCTGGGACGTCCCCCCCCCTCCTTTGTCCTCTCCGGAGAGCTCCAGGGGCCCCGCGCAAATGAATTGAAACAAACAATGGAGCTATTATTGTCACGGATATGACCTCTGCTCTTTTTAAGCAGCATTTGAACACGGTTTGACATGGAGTCTAACTAGTTTCAAACAGGTAGGTAGCTGTGTTGGTTTGCCGTAGTCGAAACAAAATTTTAAAAAATGCCTTCCAGTAGCACCTTAAAGGTAAAGGGACCCCTGACCATCAGGTCCAGTCGTGACCGACTCTGGGGTTGCGCGCTCATCTCGCATTATTGGCCGAGGGAGCCGGCGTTTGTCCGAAGACAGCTTCCAGGTCATGTGGCCAGCATGACAAAGCTGCTTCTGGCGAACCAGAGCAGCACATGGAAACGCCGTTTACCTTCCCGCTGTAGCGGTTCCTATTTATCTACTTGCATTTTGACGTGCTTTCGAACTGCTAGGTTGGCAGGAGCTGGGACCAAGCAATGGGAGCTCACCCCATCACAGGGATTCGAACCGCCGACCTTCTGATCAGCAAGCCCTAGGCTCAGTGGTTTAACCACAGCGCCACCTGGTTTGACACCAACTAAGTTTGTCAAAGGTATGTGCATGCACACAAAAGCTCATACCAATGACAAACTTAGTTGGTCTCTAAGGTGCTGCTGGAAGGAATTGTTTTTATTTAGTTTCAAACAGTCCCTGTTGATTTTCAGATCCCCGTACCACACTTGAATCAGCACCTGAATGAGCTGCTCTGTAGTTGTACAGTCTACAGCATGGAGGTGACTTTAGCCTGCAAATTCTCAATGGGATTTACGCCCAGGGAATTCCCTGGCCATTCAACTACCTGTACAGTATTTGCTGCTCTGTCCTGAATTTCTCCCCCACTTTAAATGTGTGATGGGGGGCTAGGTCCTGCTGCAATATCCCAGTACCATTTGGAATAACTCTCTTTTGTAAAAATGTAGAAGGTAAAGGCCCCTTCGCCACGACAAGGCATTGATCCATGAAGGGGCCTTTACCTTCTACATTTTTACAAAAGAGAGTTATTCCAAATGGTACTGGGATATTGCATTATGGTGATATTTTGAATTATGGGATATTTTGAATTATGGTGCTGGAGGAGACTCTTGAGAGTCCCATGGACTGCAAGAAGATCAAACCTATCCATTCTGAAGGAAATCAGCCCTGAGTGCTCCCTGGAAGGACAGATCATGAAGCTGAGGCTCCAATACTTTGGCCACCTCATGAGAAGAGAAGAATCCTTGGAAAAGACCCTGATGTTGGGAAAGATGGAGGGCACTAGGAGAAGGAGGCGACAGAGGACAAGGTGGTTGGACAGTGTTCTCGAAGCTACGAACATGAGTTTGACCAAACTGCGGGAGGCAGTGCAAGACAGGCGTGCCTGGCGTGCTGTGGTCCATGGGGTCACGAAGAGTCGGACACGACTAAACGACTAAACAACAACAGAAGGTAAAGGATCCCTGACAGTTAACTCCATTCAAAGGGTGACTATGGAGTTCGGGTGCTCATCTCGCTTTACAGGCCAAGGGAGCCGGTGTTTGTCTGCAGACTATTTTTCCAGGTCATGTGGCCAGCAGGACTAAGCCGCTTTTGGCACAACGGAACACCAAAACCAGAGCAGTGCATGGAAACGCCATTTACCTTCCTGCCGGAGCGGTACCTGTTTATCTACTTGCACTTTTTGGCGTGCTTTTGAACTGCTAGGTTGGCAGCAGCAGGGACCAAGCAACGGGAGCTCACCCCATTGTGGGGATTCGAACTGCCAACCTTCTCATCGGCAAGCCCAAGAGGCTCAGTGGTTTAGACATACTCAATAGAAGCTCAGTATATTGTGGCGAGCGCATCATTCCTTCTATTTGCTGCAGTCTTCCAACACCAACAATGATTAACTGACTTTTCATGTTTGTTTTGAGTACAGGATTACGAGTAAGATAGAAAACATGCTTTGTTTCAATTAATTTGCACAAGGGTGTACAATGCCCACCACAACAGCCCTGCCAGATAGGGTCAGGCAGAGAGGCGGTGGCGGGCCCCCAAGGTTGCACCCAGTGGGCTTCGTGGACGTGTGGGGGCGGGATTTGAACCCTGGTCTCCCCAAATCCTGGAAGCCATTCAATGCCCACAACAGCCCTGCCAGGGAGGGTCAGGCTGAGAGGCAGCAACGGGCCCCCAAGGTCATCCCTTGGCTTAATGGCCAAGGGATTTGAACCCTGGTCTCCCCCAGGTCCTAGTTTGACACTCTAGCCCAGTGTTTCTCAAACATGGGTCCCCAGCTGCTGTTGGACTACAACCCCCAGCATCCCTCCCCACTGGTCCTGCAACCACTGGATGATGGGAGTTGTAGTCCAACAACAGCCAGGGCCCCCAAGTGAGACCCCCGCCTCAAGGAGTTTGCCTTCCGAGTCTTCCTGGGGAGGGAGGCCCCAGGGATGGCTGGCACATGAGGAGGTGCCTGGGCCCCAGCACTGCGTACCCCCAAAGAACTTGTGAAAACGGCAGCCTTTCAGGAAGAAGTTTGTCTCTAGAATTGTTTATTTCATAAAATGTATACGTGGCTTGATTGTAAGAAAAACACCTCAGGGTCGTTTGCGAAAAGATAAAAAAAATCAAGAAAAAATTACAATAGCTTAAAGCGTACAAGAAGCTGAAATACTGAGATGGGTTAAAATTCGCATCTGGGTAGGCTTGTCTAAAAAAGAATGATTTTAGCAGTGAAGGTGCCTGCTTGATATCAACAGGCAGGGAGTTCCAAAGTGCAGGTGCTGACACACTAGATGACTGAGTTCTTACAAGTACAGAATGGGTATTATGTGGCACTTGCAGTAGTGCTAATTCCACCAACTGATCTTCTAGGTCAACTAGTTCCCAGTTGCAAAGAGCTTTAAATACTAACAATAACACCTTGGACTCGGCCCAGTTGCAAATCTGCAATCCGTGCAAATCTAAAATAAGGCTTCCTGCCAGAGATTGAAAGATAGTTAGCATAATGACTGGGGCTGGTGGGAGTTGGGGGTGTCCAGCAACATCTGGAGGGCCAAAGGTTCCCCATTCTGACCTGCGGAATTCACTGTCACAGGATGGTTTTTTTTAATTTTTATAGTATTTTTATTAAATTTTCAGCAAAAATAAAAAGCAAGCAATAACAAACACAGAGAAACTTATACACAACAACAATATCAAATCCATAAAATGGGATTCTCTGAATCCCGCTATTTCCCCCCTTCCTTAAATTCCCTTTTCAACTGCATGCCATTTCTACTCCAAATTATTTTTTCTACCTCAAATTTCCTGTATTAATTGTAAAGTTACAGGTGTTCTTAAAATCCTACCAATGTATTAACCTGTTTACAATACTTTTGCAAACACATAATAAACATTTCCCATTCTTTTTAAAATTTCTTACCATCTTGATTTCTGAGCTTCCCAGTTAGTTTTGTCATTTCAGCATAGTCCATTAACTCACTGTCTCAAGATGTATTGGTGGCCACTGACTTGGATGCTTTCGAATGCGTTTAATACAATGTTATGCATTAACCATGATAAACAAGAGAAACCTTGATGCCACTCTGAATGTGCCACTGGTTTGCTGGGGGGAAGAAATTGGGGGTGCTGTTTCCTACAGTGCCCTCTTGTGGGGTTTCTGGTGGGACACCGGGAAACTGGAAAGAAGAAGAGAGATTTCTGCCTTAGTAAAGTCTTAAGGAGTAAAGCTTGAGGTTGAGTCTTGCTTATATGGGACCAGCTCCTTATATCAGAAGCTAGAGCCCATTTAAAGCCCTAAATGGCCTTGACCCAGTGTACCTGAAGGAGCTTCTCCACCCCCATCGTCCAGCCCAGACACGGAGGTCCAGCTCCAAAGGCCTTCTGGCGGTTCCCTCCATGCGAGAAGTGAGGTTACAGGGAACCAGGCAGAAGGCCTTCTTGGTGGTGGCGCCCGCCCTGTGGAACGCCCTCTCATCAGATGTCAAGGAAATAAGCAACTGCCTGACATTTAGAAGACATCTGAAGGCAGCCCTGTTTAGGGAAATTTTTAATGACTGATGTTTTAATGTATTTTTAATCTTTTGTTGGAAGCTGCCCAGAGTGGCTGGGGAAACCCAGCCAGATGGGCGGGTAGAAATAAATTATCCTCATCCTCATCATTGAGAAAGGGCCCTTCTTTGACCCTCTGCCAGCATTCCCTTTCTCTTGCAGGGTCTTGTGCTCTCGCAGAGCTGTGGGGCATGGAGGGGCCTCGGCACCTCAGCTGCCGTTCTGCAGAAGCCAGCCAAGGTAAGGCACCTCCTCTCCCTTGGGGCGTGCGGAAATGCTCTCCCTCCAGCTCCAGGCTTCTTCTGTTTATTGATGACGTCTCTATGTCACAATTCTGTGTTGCAACCAACACCTGAAGCAGTATATGAAATTATAAGAGAGCTGTGATTCATCTGCAAAAGGAGGCTAAAAATACTGCCATCCCTTACAGGGTTGTTGTAAGGGCTACCAATGTATGTGTAATGCTTTCTTTGTTCTTTTTTTTTTTAAAAAAAATCATGTTATAATGTATATAAAACTGAAAGAACAATTGTAATGAACAGATGGAAATGAAAAAATGAAAAGCAAATCTGTGAAATAGGCAAGTAGAATGAGTACAGTTGCGCATGGGTTAAAATGACAAAAACCAAGTTGGGACTATGTTATCTGCTTATCAAGTATAGTTCCAGATTTGTCAGGCTGGTTATGAGGGTTGTGTGGTGCTTGATATCCTTTGGGAAAGCTCAATTTAAGTTTAGTTATAATTTTCTCACTTCAAGGAAAGGACCTTAAATTAGAGAGAGAGAGAGAGAGAGAGAGAGAGAGAGAGACTCACTTGCTTTGAATACCCAGAAGGAGGAGGAGGAGGGACCATTTTTATCTCATTTATTAAGTCCAGGATAAGAACACCCTCCCAGCAGTGGAACATCTTTGAGGAGGGAAGGGTCTGGGAGAGCACCTGCTCTCATTGCACAAGGTCCTAAGTTCAGTCCCCGGTGTCTCCAGTGAGGAGGATCAGGAATCTGAAAATGATGGGAGACCCTCCTCTGCCCAAAGCCCTGTGTCAGAGGGCCTGGTATGGCTACTCTAGAGTAACGACTCCAGCATGGTCTTTTAAGGTTTTTATTAAGTGCTGATTATTTACAGTGTTCAGAGCAGTAAAAATACATCCTTAAGGTGAGGTGTCTGAACTCCCGAATGGCGATTGGCGCGTTTTCTTCCAGCACCACAGCTTTGGCAGACCCAACCTCTTCCCCCTACGTTTGCGTCGCAATTCGGGAGTTGGGGGAATTGGCCTCCCCCCTGTGCGTCCAACTTCCTGTCCCACCTGCGGCCTGGGCTCCACAACCTTGCCTGAGCCTCGGACACCACTTCCTGACTCTCCGCTGGAGGCAGAGCTCTCCTTACTCTCTCCCGCGCTTGGGGATGGGCTGGAACTTAAGATGGGAGGGACTTCCCTGTATCCCTCGTCCCTCACATCCATCCCCCTCCCAGGCTCCTCTCCCCCCCTTCCTAGTGGCTCTCCGCTTGCTGGGGACGAGTGAAACCCCAAGAAGTCTGTGGCATCCGAGCCTGTGGGTGTAAAAATTTCCCCCCAATCCTGCGATCTTTCTCCTTCCCCCTGAGAAGACGGGAATCCCAAGAAGTCAGTGGCGTCAGAGCTGGTGGGAGTAAAAATGTTCTGCCAGTCCTCTCCTGCCTCTGACGTCGTTGACCTCGGTGAAACCCACACCTCTTCTTCCGTGTCCTCAAATTCCGCTTCCCATCTCCATGGAGAGCTGCTGCCTGCTATCCCTTCCTCCTGCCTCTCCCCCTCTCCCTCCCTTTCCATGTGCCAGGGCTTGGGCCTGTGGGGGAACAGGGCGTGGAACTCTTCCACTAAAAATTCCTCAGGTACTTCTGTGGCCGGTATCCACTCATTGTGGGACGGCGGAGTGTCCTCCCATGCTATCAGGTACTCCAGTCCTCTCACCCCTCTCCTTGAGTCTAAAATCTCAGTTGCCTCATTGAGCTGTCGGGCGTCTCCCGTCTCTCCCCCTCCCTCTGGAGGTTGATCGCTGTCCCTGAACCTGGTACTTTCCCTGTACGGCGACAGCAGCGATCTATGAAACACTGGGTGCACTCTCATGTCCTCCGGCAGTGCTAGCCTGAAGGCTACCGGGTTGACCTGTTGCGTGACCGTGAAGGGGCCCAGCCTCCTGGGTGCTAACTTCTTGCATCGCCCCCTGGTGGGAAGACCTTCCGAGGATAACCAAACCTTGTCCCCCACCCTGATGACCTCTCCCGGTCGCCTGTGGCGATCTGCCCCCTTCTTGTACGCTTCCTTGGCCCTCTCCAAGTGTTCTCTGAGCTGCTGGTGCACCGTCTCCAGGTCCTCTGCCCAATCCTCTGCCTGTGGGCCCTCTTCCTCCTCCTCCCCCTCCCTCTCCGGGAAAGATCTGAGGTCGCGCCCGTAGTTGGCCTTAAAGGGCGACACCCCTGTGGAGACGTGCACCGCATTGTTGTAGGCAAATTCTGCCAGTGGTAGGCGATCCACCCAGTCCGTTTGCCTCTGGCTGACGTAACATCTCAGGTACTGCTGCAGAATGGCGTTGACCCGCTCCGCCTGTCCATTGGTTTGCGGGTGCCTAGCCGTCGACAAGCTGACCTCCACCTGCAGGAGGTTCATGAGCCGCCGCCAGAACCTGGAAACAAATTGGCGGCCACGATCCGAAATAACCCTTAAAGGCAATCCATGCAGTCTGAATACGTGGTCAACAAACAGTTTGGCCGTCTCTTCTGCCGAGACCGCCCTGGCACACGGTATAAAATGGCACATTTTGGACATGAGGTCCACCACCACCAACACTGCGGTCTTGCCCCTGGACGACGGCAGGTCTGTGATGAAGTCCATGGACACTACTTCCCACGGCCTGTGCGGTGTGGCTAAGGGCTCCAGCAAACCTGCTGGTGGCGCTCTGACCACCTTTGCTCGCTGGCAGGTGTCACATCCCCTTACATACTCCCGAACATCCTCCCGCACCCCTGGCCACCAGAAGTGTCTCATGACTAGGTGAGTGGTTTTGTCCCTTCCAAAATGACCCGCCGTTGGGTTGTCGTGCATCTGCTTGAGGGCCTTACCTCTCAGCTGTTTGGTTGGCAGGTACAGGGCTCCCTTGTAAAAAAGCAAACCCCTCCTTTCCTCAAAGTCTTTGGCCTGCTCCCCCCCCCTCTCAGTTCTCTGAAGATGCGGGTGGCAAATTCATCAGCTGCTGTCAGTGCTGTGAGTTCTGCCTCGCTCACCACTGCTGCTCCGCAGGACCATGCTGATGGGGGGAAAATATGCCTGGGTGCCGGTGGCAACTCCTCCTCCATGTACTCTGGCTTGCGGGAGAGGGCATCCGCCCTGACATTCTGCTCTGCCGGGATGTAGTGGATGGAGAAGTTGAAGTTCGAGAAGAACTCTGCCCACCGTATCTGCCGCTGGTTGAGCACCCTGGCAGTTCTCCAGAACTCCAGGTTCTTGTGGTCTGTGCACACCTGGATGGGGTGCTTGGCGCCCACCAGGAAGTGTCGCCAGTGCTGGAACGCAGCGTGGATCGCGAGAAGTTCCCTGTCAAACACTGTGTAGTTGCGTTCCGGCTGGGTCAGCTTCCTGGAGAAGAAGGCACAGGGTCTCCACTCTCTGTTGGCGTCCAGTTGCAACAGAATCGCTCCCAGAGCCTTGTCCGAAGCATCTGTTTCCAGGCGTAGGGGCGCATCCTGCACCACGTGGAACAGGTGCTGGTCTGAAGCGAATACCCTCTTGAGGCTTTCGAACGCTGCTTGCGCCTCTGGTGTCCACCGGAACTTCTGCTTGCCTCTCAGGCAGTCGGTGATAGGAGCCGTGACGCGAGAGAAGTTCTTGATGAACTTCCTGTAAAAGTTCGCGAAGCCTAGTAGGCGTTGGGCATCTTTGCGCGTCCTGGGGCTGTGCCAGTCCAGGATGGCCTGCACCTTGTCCTTGTCCATCGCCAGCCCCTTGTCTGACAGCTTGTAGCCTAGGAAGTCCACTTCTTTGGTGTGAAACTTGCACTTCTCCAGCTTCACATACAGGTGGTTGTCCTTCAGGCGCTGCAACACCTCCCTGACATCCTTCACATGCTGCACTGGGTCATTGGAGTAGATAAGGATGTCATCCAGAAAGACCAAGCAGTTCTTGAAGAGGAGGGACCCCAGGACGTGGTGCATGAAGGCCTGGAAGCATGCTGAGCCCCCTTGCAACCCGAAGGGCATCACCAGATATTCAAAAGAGCCCAGAGGCGTGAACATCGTGGTTTTCCATTCATCACCCTCCCGGATCCTAATCAAGTTGTACGCCCCTCTTAGGTCGAGCTTGGTGAAGATCTTGCCCCTGCGTGCCGCTGTCAGGAGATCATCCACTCTGGGCATGGGGAAAGCCACTGGCTCTGTCACCGAATTCAGCCGTCTAAAATCCACCACCAGACGGCGCTGTTGCGTGTCTTTCTTGTCCACCCAGAAGACCGGGCTGCCCCCTGCTGCCTTGCTTTCTCTGATGAACCCCCGCTTGAGGTTCTTGTCGATGAAAGCGCGCAGATCCTCCAGTTCCTGATCTGACATGGCGTACAGCTTGGCTGGGGGTATAGTTGCCCCTGGCACCAGGTTGATCTGGCAGTCAAAAGGCCTGTGTGGGGGTAGGTGGTCGGACTCCGCTTCGCTGAAGACCTCCTGCAGGTCCCAGTACGGCTTGGGTATTGCCTCACCCCCCTTGACGTGCATGGTGGCCACCGTGGCTATCGGAGGCCCCTCCCCTGGTTGGTGCTGCATGCAATGTTCCAGACAAAAGTCCGATCCAAAAGTGATGCATCTCTGGTGCCAACTTATGGAGGGGTCGTGGCGCGTCAGCCAGCTCATGCCCAAGACGATGGGGGGGTCTGAGATGGTTGTGACGTTGAAAGCCAGTGTCTCTGAGTGCCTTCCCACCGTCATTCTCATGGGGGGGGTTTGATGCGTGATGGCCCCTCCCAGCAGCTCTCTGCCGTCAATGGTGGCCACGTGCAGGGGAAAATCCAGCTGCAGAAGTTGGATCTGGTGCTCTTCCGCAAAGTTTCTCGAGAAGAAGTTGGCTGAGGCACCACTGTCAATTAAGGCGAGGACTGTCAGGGGATAGCCATTTGGGAGCGTGAGCGTGACTTCTAGAACCACTCCTGCTCTGGGAGGGGTGGGCTGGCTGTGCTCCTCTCTGTGCGGGTGGGCGGGCGGGGGCTGTTGTCTGCTGACTGTGCCTGGCCGCTCCCCCTTGTCTCCTGCAGCCAGGCTGTCTCGTTTCCCTGCTGTGGTGCTGCGTCAGCTGGGGAAGGTACAACCGTTCCCGCCTTTCCTTGCCACTCTCTGCGATGAGGGCAGTCTCTGACGCGATGCCGGGGGGAGTTGCAGAGAAAGCAATTCCCGCCTCTTCCCTCCTTGCGTCTTGGCGCCGCCGGGGTTTGAAAAGCCCGCGCGCGCGCTCCTCCGATCTCCATCGGTTCCGGCTCTGGGCTTGGCCTGGGCGGGTGTGGGGGCGGGCCCTGGGGTGGGGTTTGGTGATGTGGTCTGTCCTGGGAGCGTGGGAACCAAGGTTTTGCTGCGCGCGTCGCTTGTTTGTCATTCCATCTGGATTCCTGTCTCACCCCCACCGCTAGCGCCGCTTTGCTTAACTCATCCATAGTTCGCGGTTTGGGACCTCTTGCCAGCTCATCCTTAACGTCTGCGTGCAAACCCATGTAGAAGGCTGATTTCACTGGCTCACTTTGCAGATCCCACCCCAGTTTGTGCACCAGCATGGTGAATCTCGCCCAGTAGTCCCTAACTGTCGATTTTCCTTGTGTTAAGTTATGAAGCTCCTCTTTAGTGGCCTCCATTTCACTGTCACTAGCGTACATTATTTTTAAAGCTTCTAGAAATAATTTTGCGTTCTTCATGCAAGGATTTTTTTGCGCGATGAGCGGTCTTACCCATTCTCGGGCGGCCCCCGTCAAATGCTCTATGATAAAGGAGACTCTGTGCGCGTCATCTGGGAATTCTGCTGCATGCAATTCCAGCGCATAATTTATTTCTGTCTCGAATCCTAGGTACTCCCTAGGGTCGCCGCTAAACTTGGTGACTAGGCTCTGTCCCCTTCTCACTTGGACTAGCTGCGGCTGGGGCACCCCCCCACCTCTAGCGGCTTTCTCCTCTTCCAACTTTTTCTGTAGGTCCAAAACCATCACCCTTAGCTGTTTCTCAGTCTCCTCTTTTGTCCTCACCTGGTCCACCAGCTTGTTCAGCTCCTCCTGCGCCCCTCGCGCTTCCTCCTGAGCGGCATGCAATTGCTGCTGTGCGTGCGCTGTGAGGTTCTGCAGCTCTTGCTTCGCTGCTTCGGCCTCCAGCCTCCAATGCTCAGCCTCTTGAGCGCTCATCGCTGCACTCCAAAGTAGCCAAAAAAAAGATTCGGGAGTTGCTGTCAGAGGGCCTGGTATGGCTACTCTAGAGTAACGACTCCAGCATGGTCTTTTAAGGTTTTTATTAAGTGCTGATTATTTACAGTGTTCAGAGCAGTAAAAATACATCCTTAAGGTGAGGTGTCTGAACTCCCGAATGGCGATTGGCGCGTTTTCTTCCAGCACCACAGCTTTGGCAGACCCAACCTCTTCCCCCTACGTTTGCGTCGCAATTCGGGAGTTGGGGGAATTGGCCTCCCCCCTGTGCGTCCAACTTCCTGTCCCACCTGCGGCCTGGGCTCCACAACCTTGCCTGAGCCTCGGACACCACTTCCTGACTCTCCGCTGGAGGCAGAGCTCTCCTTACTCTCTCCCGCGCTTGGGGATGGGCTGGAACTTAAGATGGGAGGGACTTCCCTGTATCCCTCGTCCCTCACATCCTGGAATGTTGCTTCCTGGCCAGAGAGGCTGGCCTGCTGAGGCCGCTTCCTATATTTGCTTGGAAGTTGCTTACTATCTTTGTTTACACCCTTCCTAAAAGTCTCCCTCATTGGAGGTTTTTTTAACAGAGGTTAGATGGCCCCCTCTCAGGGATGCTGTAGTTGTGATTCCTACATTGGGGGGGGGGGCTGGACCAGATGACCCTTGGTGTGACAGTTTTATGACTTAAGTTTTTTAAAAAGAGAGATAAATCTGTGCCAGTCCTGCCAGGGTGCTCATTTAGCTGTAGATATGATTTGCATAATTTTCCCCAGCTTAGATGGTTGGTTTTTTTAACCCCTTCTAGAGGATGGGGAGTAAAAACCAGATCTGCTCTCCTTGCTATAAGGAAGAGGATGGGTGTGACTCTGCACTCTCTCTCCTAGGCGGAGAGCTTTACCTCAGAGGGGGTCTTCCCAGTCACCATGATCCCAGGGGATGGGGTGGGCCCCGAGCTCATGCACTCCGTCAAGGAAGTATTCAAGGTAAGAGCGCTTGCTTCGCTTGGTGATTTCTCAAGAGCTTGGCTTTGGGGATATCTCGCGTGGGCTGGGAGGAGGCAAAGGGCTGTCTGTCTGAAATGCTCCTAGTCTCTTGCGCTGAATGAAGCCATGGCAACTATGAGGCGGAGAGGGATGCCCCCGTACTACTTTCTTCTGCATGGGACGAAGTCAGAGATCTCCAGGGGCAGAAGGGGCCCACCCTGGCCATGTGACCCAGCAGGAGGGCACCCCACCTTCTCCTCTCCTGTGTGTTTCTGCAGGCAGCCGGTGTCCCTGTGCAGTTTGATGAGCACCACCTGAGTGAGGTGCAGAACATGGCTTCAGAAGAGATACTGGATCAGGTCCTTGGCTCCATGAACAAGAGCAAAGTGGCCCTCATTGGTACGGCGTGAGGGGAAGTTGATGGGCAAGGGCTTGGCCTGTTAGCTAGGGATGATGGGAATTGTAGTCCCAAACATCTGGAGGGCCAGGGTTTGCCCATGGCCGAGATTCTGGGCCATGCCTGATCTCCTCTTGCAAAGAGACGCTTTTCTCTGGGCTGCCCCTAGTGAGGTTTTGGAAACTCCCGGTTCACACCTTCAAGGGGGCTCCCATCCCCTTCTTACCTTGGGGTCTTTTCTCACTATCTCTCGCCATTGCAGGAAAGATCCACACCCCGATGGAATACAAAGGGGAACTGGCCTCTTACGACATGAGGCTCAGGTAGGTTTTGGCAGCCTCGTGCTGGGTAGACTAGATAAACTTCAAATGCCGCCACCATCCAGCTAAGGGCATCCAATTTGCTGTTGTCTGCAAGGATTGAAAGGTTGTGCTTACCTAAACGATGCTTTTACACAATGAGCTGTGCCCAAAACAGCAAACATTCAAAATATCAAAATGCAGAGCATGTCGGTAAATTAAAAAAAATGACAAAAATCAACAATTTAGCAAACAGAATAATATTACAAATTGCCAAAAAAACAACAACACAGCAACTGTCTAGCCTTAAATACATAAATACAAAGCGAAATGGGGGTTAATTAACAATAAAGTTTCTGGTACCAATCTTGCTGCACTCCAAGGAGTCTGGCTTAAATGCATTTCAGAGGGGAGAGGTATTGTAGATCGCGTAGAGGGAGCATACAGGCGAGGTGAAAGCCACGGCTCAGGTGCCTTTGCCTTATTCAAGGCAGCCCTGTATAGGGAAGTTTTTATTTAATGTGTGATGGTTTTAGATTTTGCTGGAAGCTGCCCAGAGTGGCTAGGGCAAGCCAGTCAGATAATGATAATAATAATAAATAATAATAATAATACAACAACAACAACAGCATTGGGCCAGCCCAGCATGGTGATTGAACAGACAGAGAATTGAATGAGCAGCCATGGGGGCGGGTTGAGTTGGAGGTGGTAGCTGGTCTCTGTAACTCTTGACTCCCTCTTCCAGGCGCAAGCTGGACCTCTTTGCCAACGTGGTCCGTGTGAACAGCCTGCCTGGCTACAAAACGCGGCACAACAACCTGGACTTGGTGATCATCCGTGAGCAGACGGAGGGAGAGTACAGCTCCCTGGAGCATGAGGTGAGTGCCACTAATAATAAAAATAAAAATATAATATATATGCCATCTTACTGGGTTACCCCAGCCACTCTGGGCAGCTCCCGACAAAAGATAGTAAGAACACAATACAACATCACACACTTAAAGCTTCCCTGAACAGGGCTGCCTTCAGGTGCCTTTTATAAAGCACATAGCTAATGTTTATCTGTTCCTGGCTGTGCTGGTCCTGCAGTTTGCCTAATGTTACGCAGTTGAGCAAGATGCAGAGAATGTGAGAGCCACTCTGTGAATGGGAAGGACATTTGTAACGTAACGTTTGGCGATGGGGTCGGGGGTGAAAGGCTGTGTACAGTGACAGCCCCCACAGTCAAATAGGGAGTGGGGAGGAGATGGAGCTTGTGTGACCCTTTGGGGTGGGGGGAGGGAGGGGAGTATGCAAAGTAGTTTTCTAGTAGACCAGGAGCCAGTATGCTTAACTGCACACCCCTCTGGCGTGGGGCTTCTTCCCTTGGCTCTGGAGGAGGCAGGCTCTGCTTGCCTCCAATTCATTCATTCATTCTAAGCAGGTTCATTTAGCTGTAAGGGCAGCTTGCCTAGGAACGCTGATGTACAAGACAACCCCCGTTTGCAGGCTTACATTCTGAAAGATGCAGCACAAAAGGAAATGGGGTGGGGTGGGGTGAGGAAAACAAGCAAACTCGCGCCCCAGTTCTTAAAGTTATAAAGTTTGAAAGGAAACAGTTCTTGGGCAGGAGGGGGCAGAGGAGGAGGAAGAGCCAGGGGGAGCCCAGGAGACCTGGTGTGCTTGAAAAGGGGGCCTTCCTTCACGTGGCTTGTGCTGCTTGTGCCCTCTCTGTGCTCAGAGCGCCAAGGGTGTCATCGAGTGCATGAAGATCATCACTCGGGCCAAGTCGCAGCGCATTGCCAAGTTTGCCTTTGACTTTGCCACCAAGAAAGGGCGCTCCAAGGTCACAGCTGTCCACAAAGCCAACATCATGTGAGTGAGGCGCATCAGGAGGGCGGGGGGGGGGCTGGCTGGGGGCTCCTTTTCCTTTTGCTGACCCCCAGTCCCCATCTCAACACCCAGGGGGTTCCAAAGTGTTTGTGCTGCCACACAAAGGGGTCAAGTCCTCACAAATGCTGGAAGGCTCTTCTGTGGCCCTTGTGACAGAGCCAATTCCATGGAGCAAAGTTGAAATGAATGGGCCTAACTTGGTCATGCTCCTTACTCTCAGTGGGTCAGCCTTAGTTGAATACCACCCTAGGCCTGTCTCCTGTTTCAACCTTACCCACTTGCCTTTGGACAGCGTCCATCATTTCAAACTGCCTTCTCTCTCTCTCAGGAAACTGGGCGATGGGCTTTTCCTGCGCTGCTGTAAAGAGGTGTCTGAGTTGTATCCCAAGATTAAATTTGACACCATGATCATAGACAACTGCTGCATGCAGGTAGGCCAGGCCAGGCCAGAGAGAAGACCCTTCAGCAGATGCATGGCATTCCCTTGGGGACCCTTGCCCCTCTGCCCAGGCCCGTTGTGGGTTGCCAGGCGAGTCTCCCAGCATTGGAGGTGTGCCCCTGCAAGGGTCGGTTGCAGGGCGGCCTCGCCCACTCCTGGCATGATGGGAGGGTGGTGCCTGCCGCGATTCCACGTGCGACGGGGTGCCGTGTCTTCCTTCCAGCTGGTGCAAAACCCTTACCAGTTTGACGTCTTGGTCATGCCCAACTTGTACGGCAACATCATCGACAACCTGGCAGCCGGCCTGGTGGGCGGAGCCGGCGTGGTTCCTGGAGAGAGCTACAGTGCTGAATATGCCGTCTTTGAGATGGTGAGGAGCTGAGTGGGGCCGGGTTCTCCCTCCGCCCGTCTCTCCGCCCCTGGGGCTTCAGGGGAAGCTGGGCGGCACAACAAGCCTGAGAGCGTTTCCCCCTTTCTTTCTTTCTTTCCTTCCTTCCTTCCAGGGCGCCCGTCACCCCTTTGCTCAGGCTGTGGGGAGAAACATCGCCAACCCCACTGCCATGCTGCTTTCCTCGGCCAACATGCTGCGACACCTCAAGTGAGTTCCCTGGGCTGAGTGGCAAGAGGGCGGGGAGCCTTCCAGCAGCCCCCCGGCTCAGCCCAGCTCCACAGGGTTATTACTCCTTGTGACGGCCTCCTCTTTCCTCCTCCCCTGGCTAGCTTGGAATACCACTCCACCATGATCTCAGACGCCGTGAGGAAGGTGATCAAAGTTGGCAAAGTGAGTCTTGAGCTGTCTGATTCCTGTCCTTTCCTTTCTGCTCTGTGCTGAGCCTGTCTCTGCTTCCCTCCTGTTGTGCCCAGTTCTGGCTGGCAGTTTCCTCCATTGGGGCAATGGGGGGGGGGAGTTCAGGCCAAGGAAAGCAGGGGGTGGGCTCACAATTTGCCAGGGCAGCTCACTCACTCCCCAGGAGGAGGAGGCTATTGGGGTTCGTTTGTACTAAAATCCATACCCCTCATCCATTCCGTACCCCTTCATCAAATGGTGCCAGGGTGGATTACAAAAACATCTTAATTAAAATTATTTTTAAAATATTATATTTATTTATATCCCACCTTTTCCTCGGCGCAGGACTTAAGGCAGCTTACACAAATTAAGGCAGCAAAGATAAAATACAGAAAGCTAAAAACATATAAAAGTTTAAAAGTGATCAAACTATAATACAGTGGCATCTCTGGTTCAGTACTTAATTCGTTCTGGAGGTCCGTTCTTAACCTGAAACTGTTCTTAACCTGAAGTACCACTTTAGCTAATGGGGCCTCCTGCTGCCGCTGCGCCGCCGGAACACGATTTCTGTTCTTAACCCAAGGTACAGTTTCTGGGTTAGCAGAGTCTGTAACCTGAAGTGTTTGTAACCTGAAGCGTCTGTAACTCGAGGTACCACTGTAGAATTAAAACGGCATCAAATCAAATCCATTAAAATACAGATAGTAAAAACAGAACAGCACAATTAAAAGCCCTTGCTTAGAAAACAGTTCCCCAAGGCCTGTTGGAATAAAACAGGCTTCATTTGCCAGCAGAAGGACAGCAAGGAAGGAGGCAGCCCAGCTCCTGAGAAGGCCCCCTCTTGTGTCTCCACCAAAAACGCCTAAAATAAACCCCCCCAAATGACAAGAGTAACAAAGCAGCATCACAGAGCAGCAGGAGGAGGGGGGAGCCACCACAAAGGAGGCTCTGCCATTCTCCCCCAAGAGAGGGAGGCCTACCCTGCTGGTCTCGACACCTGGGCACCCAAGTCGCTCCCCCCACTCCGTTTGCACATCACACACCCCCTCATTCACCAGCACAACTGCAGCTCAGTGGACGCAGACGCAGCTCTCAGAGAGACGGTTTCTCTGTGGAAGTGGGAATAAAGATCAGAGTCCTGTAGGCAACACAGATTCCCTTGGCAGGGAACAGACTATTGAGCACATCTCCTGCCCCATTGGAAGAGAGTCACTCACAACCCTCTTTCCCCAACCCACCTCAGACTGCTCCCGCCCTGGGGCCTGGCCACAAACAGGGCCGCCTCTCTCTCACGCAGAACCCGGCCGGAGTTCTCTTTCGGAATTGTGTGTGTGGTTGTTCCATCCCTGTGACGACTCCTTTCCCAGCCCAGCCTCTCTCCTCTCCGTAGCTGCAAACAGTCAGCCATGTGTACTTGCTGGTATCCAGCAGGAAATGGGGCTGGGGGTCCTGGGTCTTCTGTCAGGCCCTCCCTGCTCCCTTCTTCCAGGTCTTGCCCTTGTGCTGTCGTCTCCCCTCTCCAGAGCCTTCTGTGGACTGATGTGCCGTCTTGTGGTCTGTAGCCTTGGCGGGGTGAGAGTGTCTCTGTGTCTCCTTCTGCCTCTCACTTTCTCTGGGTGCAGCTGCTTGGCTTGGGACTGTCCCCTTCCCTGTTTTTTTGGGGGGGGGTGTTTTCCCCCTCCAACATCTCACTGCCACATGTCTGTCTCCCTCTCCCCCCCCTCCCTCCCTCCCTCTGTTGGATTGTAGGTGCGGACGCAGGACATGGGCGGTTACTCGACCACCTCTGACTTCGTCAAGTCTGTGATTGACCACTTGCACCCACACTACGGGGCCTAGGGCTGGCCTGGCCCTTGGCTGCTCCCCCCCCAGCCCCCCCCAGCACATGGGTGCCACAGACACCTCCTCCCTTGGGGATGCCTGTCTCGGAAGAGATATGGGCGTGCTCTCCCTTGCATCTCATATCTGAAGTTGGCCAGTTCCTACTGGGGAGGGGATGTTTTCTTCCTCCGCCTCCCCCTGTGCGTCCCACAGATGAACTGAGGAGACTCCTCGGTGCTTTGAGCCTTTGGGATCTGCTCCAGGCCTGGGGTCCCATGCAGGCCTCCCCCTGGAGCCCCCCCATAAAGACTTGCCCATAGCTATGAAAGCAAGCACCCCCCCACCAGGGGATTTGACCACCGGGGGGGGGGTTGTCTCATTTTGAGGAGTGGGACTGACTTTTGGGCAGAGAATCCCATGTGTGCTCAGCTGTCATCGTGCTCCGTATTAATTGTGAATAAAACTGTTGCGGATTTTCTGCACCAACCAGCTCTGCTCCCTCCTTGGGGCTGTGCGTGTCTGATTCCTGTAGACCCCAGAGGGAGACCACTGGGCCTGTGGACTCCAGACCAGGCCCCTGGAAAAGTCCCAGCCCTGGGTAACCTCTGCATTGTTAAGCGTTTGCTGAGCCCCAACTGGCCTGGCAGCCCTGGAGTGAGCAGGGTTGCAATGGGCAGGAACCAGAGGCTTTGCCTGGGCCTCCCTCCCTCCCTATTCTTGGCCCATCAAAGGCGCCCCAGGGATGCTCCCCTCTCCCTTTCCCTCTCCCTGTCAGACTTCCACTCCCCAGAAATAAGGTGACACTCCTTCTCCCTTCCTCCACATTCATTCACACAATGTCCATCCTGCCCCTTCAGCCTCATTGCAGGATCATACATCCCATTGCAAAGCAGCAGTCACTCAAATAGAAAGTCAGCATCACGCTTGCCATCAGCAATTCATTCAGGTACTTTTTCCGCAAGTTAGAACTATACACGTGAGTGGGTGGAGGGTGCCAGGCAGGCCTCCCTGGAGAGGGCAGAGGGCATTTCAATGGCAAAGGGCTCCAGTCACCCGGGGGGGGGGGGTGCCAGTAGAAGGCCTCCTTATGGTAAGCAGGAGGGGGTGCACCTTTGTGAAAAGTCTCCCCCTCTGAAATAAGGCAAGTGCTGGCAGCAGTGTCATTTAAGCTCCGGCTCCAAGGATTTTGCTGGCTGGCCTGCCTGTTCATTTAGCCTCTTCCCTGATGGGCCAATTGTACTTTTAAGGTGTGCTTTGTGAAGCACCTTAAGATTTATGGAAGGTGACGTATCAATATTTTTAAATAAATGGGGATGCAGGAAGCTCGACATCAGCTTAACCCCCTCTGTTCCTGACAAATGCTGGAGTTGCCCTTCTAAGCACCTCGGTGAGCAGCACTTGCTGAGGAAGGAGCAGCCTGGCTTCTACAAGGATTGGGAAGATGCAGCAGACCAGGATTTCCCAGCAGCATTTGCCCAGTGGCTGGACAAAAGCACCTGAGTGAACAGCTGCTGAAGAAACAGGAAGCGCAGAGGGGCAAATGGAGAGAAGTGAAAAGTAGAGTGCCCTGATCTGGAGTGGTGAAACTCATGGGAAACAAGAGGTGGCTCTGAAGAGCTCCAAAGGGCGCCCTCCCAGGCATGCGAGAGGCCACAAAATGGCAAAGAAGTACAGTGGTCCCTTGCTTCTCAAACTTAATCCATTCCGGAAGGCCTTTCCAAAACCAAAGTGTTCCAAAACCAAGAAAGTAATGCAAAATGGATTAATCCGTTCCAGACTTGTAAAAAACAACCACTAAAACACCAATTTAACATGAATTTTACTATCTAACGAGACCACTGATCCCTAAAATGAAAGCAATAAACAATGTACTGCAGTCACACAATCATTCAGTAGCTGAACTGGGTTCCACACAGTCACAAAAAATAAAAATGCAGACTAAATAGCAAAAACAGACAGACCCCCAGCGTAACACTCTAAAGCAGGCATCCCCAAACTGCGGCTCTCCAGATGTTTTGGCCTCCCTAGCTAACAGGACCAGTGGTCGGGGAAGATGGGAATTGTAGTCCAAAACATCTGGAGGGCCGAAGTTTGGGGATGCCTGCTCTAAAGGGATCATGTTCGGCTTCCGAAAAACATCCACAAACTGGAACACTTACATCCAGGTTTGCAGTGCTTGAGTTCTAAGTTGTTTGAGTACCAAGGCGTTTGAGAACCAAGGTACCAGTGTGAACAGTTTGCTGAAAGTAAGTAGATTTGCTGTGCGTGGGGTGGGCGGGAAAGGTCCCCCCCCTCCACATCTGTGCTTATGGGGTCTGAGCTAGTGGGGAAGCTGTTGTAGACTGCAAGTAGGAAATGTTGACTCCCTGTGTTGCAACAGTGAGAAAGGCAAAAAGAGCTATAGGGTGGCGAAGGACCTTTGAGGTCTTTTAGCGCACCCTGCTGCCTGCACATTGCCTCCAGTGAAGGACAACCCAGCACCTCCCAAGGAAGAGGGCCCCACTTTTGTGCAGCTCCTGTCTCTTAGGAAGCTGTTGGTCCTCCTGTCCTTTAGCCAAGATCTGCCGCTTTGTCCTTTCCTTGCTTCTCTGGGTCGATGACAAGTGAGTCCACTCTGGCTTCTGTGTGACTGACAGCCCTTCAGATACTTTGCTCCTCACCCAGAACCCACATGCTCCTGCTTGACCTAAGCTTAAACTTCCCCCAGTACGACTAACAGTCTTGTAGAAACATGGGGGAACTTTACTATAATTGCAAAATAAATCCACAGTACCAGGCAAGGCTTTATAGCGCCCGAGGCGTCTGCTTGAGAGGAAGCCGTTTTTCCCCTCACACAATTGGAGATTCACCTGCACTTGCTGTTTAAGTGGTAGTTGCCAAAGGAATTTATAGGGATTACCTGATCTCAGACAAACCCACCACAGAAAAGAGAGATCCTGGTTTTTTGGGGGGGGGGCAAAAATGGGAGATTCCAAAGACTACTCAGAAAGGACAGAAACTCTTTAGGACCCCAGGGATTCATACTTCATGGTGTCCAAACAACTTTCTACTCATTCACAGCTCTGACCACACGTTGGTTAAAAGCGCTGTCAGGTGAGAACCAAAATATTATTTCACAGACATGCTTAAAAAGGGTCCTTGCATGTTTTGCTTCATGGCTTTGTAGGAGGGCTAGACTTGCACACAAACACACATATAAAACAATGAGGGCCCTAGTGGGCAGCACATCGACAACTCCTCCTGCACTTAACACCATCGTGAGAATAGTAGTAGTTTATCACATAATGCCAGAAACCCTATCAAATGGATTACTAGTAAACTAAGGACTGGCCACAAAAATGATTTCCACAAGACTTTGTAATGTCTGCCAACTCCAGACAGCTTTAGAGAAGTCGTCTGAAGTCACTGAAAAAGAACCAGATCTTTGCTGAAGAATTTTGTGGGAGGAGGGGGGGGGAATAGCAAATTTTGGTAGAAATGGAGAATATGCAATAGTTGGTTAGCACTCTTTACACGTCAAAAGTCACTTTGTTCCTTTAGGAATAACGTGTTATGTGTAACTTGGTTTGCCATTAAATTATGTTTGATATATTAAAAGTTCAGTTTGTGTTCAAACAATAATTACAAATTTACTGTGCATTTTGAAATGTTTCCAGTCTTTGTTACAAGATTGTAAACTGCAAGCTGCTGAACTGTAAGGAGCCTCTTTGACCATACCAGTTTATGAGCAGGCAAAAGCAATCAAATGGGAGGACTCAGCAGCATTATAGTTTAAAAAAGAGGAAATTATTGTTCAAAACTCCCACTGTTCTAGTTGCATTTTGCGACAGGAAATTTCATTAGTGCAAGCAGTTTCTGAGCTCTGGGTGCAGTACTGCACCTAAGATTTCAGATTAAAACTGCAGAGCGGAAGGAAAGGAGGGCCTTTTTCTGCCTCCCCACTTCCAGCTACTCTCTGGAGAAGAGACCTTCTTAAAAATATTAGGAGGGGTGGGCAGGGGAAGGGCTAGACTATGTGAAGAATGAACATGTTTTAGCCGCAGTTGATTCATTTTCCTGTTATATAAAAAAGCATGCTCATCCATGGCTCCTCTTCATCCTAGAGAGAAGTGACTAGTGGGGTGCCACAGGGCTCTGTCTTGGGCCCAGTCTTATTCAACATCTTTATCAATGACTTGGATGATGGGCTTGAGGGCATCCTGAGCAAGTGTTAGGGTGCCAGCAAGTAGGCACACTGAAGAGCAGCAGATAGGGTTGGATAAGCCAAGGTCAACAGTCCAGTCAGAGCCAGTTGAAGTCAGACAGTTACGTGGGAGTCAAGAGTAGCCAAGGTCAGTTAAGCCAGAAGTCCAAAAGCCGGGGTCAGGGAAGCCAGAAGTCCAAAAGCCGGGGTCAGGGAAGCCAGAAGTCCAAAAGCCGGGGTCAGGGAAGCCAGAAGTCTTACGTGGAGTCAAGAGTAGCCAAAGTCAGTTCAAGCCAGAAGTCTGAAAGCCGGGGTCAGGAAGCCAGATCAAGATAACAGGAACCAAGGACAAGATGAGCAAGGCAACTAGGCACTTCAGTACGACGTTGCAGACGCTGAGGAGTGGCCAGCTGACCTCTCTTAAGTAGCAGGTTCCCTCCCCCGCTTTTTATGAGCTGCAGCTGTTTCTAATTCCAGCCGGCGTTTTTCAGCTCTGTGTTCCTTTGCAGAGAAGGGGGGGAGGGGCCATCTGATAGCCTGCCTGCCTGGGGCCTGGTTCTGGATCGACTTGTTGCTGCAGTTCTGATCCTCCCTCCTCCCTGTCAGACTGCTCTTCTTCTGAGTGCTGCCACCAGTCTTCCCCAGGTGTGAATTCCTCAAATTCCTCTGTGGGGGCTTGCCTCTGCGGGCGCTTGTCAGGGGGAGCTAGCCACCCACTCCCTCGTCTGTCTCAACCCTGACATCACCCTCCTCTCCAGTGCTGCTTCCCTCCTCCCAATCTGGTGGTTTGGGCCGGGTTGGGTGCTGTTCGTGGAAGGTTTTCTGCAGTGCTGGGGCATGGACAAACTGCATCTTCCCAGGAGTTTGCCTCCGGCCCGTACCCCTTCCAAGCAATAAGATATTGCAGCTTCCGTCGCCGCCACCGCGAGTCTAGGATCTGTTCCACTTCATACTCCGCCTCCCCATCCACCGTGATGGGCGGTGGTGCCTCCCTGACAGGTTGATAGCGGTGTGCCGGGACTGCCGGTGATAACAGCGAACGGTGGAACACCAGATGAATTCGCATTGTAGCCAGCAGACGGAGCCGGAAGGCCACAGGGTTAATCTGTTGCACTCGAAGGATCCCACCCTCTGTGGAGCTAGCTTCTTGCAGCGACCTTTCTGTGGCAGGTCTCGTGTAGATAGCCATACCTTATCCCCCACCTTGAGGTCTGGACCAGGTTGGTGGTGTGCATCTGCTGTTTTCTTATAGTCTTCTTTGGCCCGTTCTAGCTGATCGCGTAGAAGCCCTTGTATGGCTGATAATTCTTCCACAAATTCATCAGCGGCTGGAAGTGGCAGCAAGGTACCCGGAGACGGGAAGGCTCGTGGGTGGAACCCATAGTTGGCAAAGAACGGGGACTGTTGTGAGGAGACATGCAAGGCGTTGTTATACGCAAACTCCGCCAAGGGGAGTAGACTCACCCAGTCGTCCTGCCGATAGTTCACATAGCAGCGCAAGTATTGTTGCAGCGTGGCGTTGGTCCTTTCTGCCTCGCCATTGCTCTCAGGGTGCCGCGCGGACTTCAAGCACACCTCCACCTTTAGCAACTGCATGACCTTCCTCCAGAACTGGGAGGTGAACTGGGCTCCTCTATCCGACACGATTTGACGGGGCAGTCCATGCAGTCGGAAAACATGATTGATGAACAGCCGGGCTGTTTCTTGTGCGGTTGGCAGCGCCGTACAGGGTACGAAGTGGGCCATTTTGGTGAGAAGGTCTACAACCACCCAGATCACTGTCTGTTGTTGCGAGGCAGGGAGGTCTGTAATGAAATCCATAGCTATCGTTTCTCATGGTCCCTCGGGGGTGGATAGTGGTTGTAGCAGCCCCACCGGCGCTTCTCGGGGTCGCTTGGCATGCTGGCAAACATCGCAGGCCCTCACTCCCAGACATCCGTCCGCATTCGCGGCCACCAAAACTGACGCGTTACATGATACAGTGTCTTGTATCTTCCAAAGTGACCAGCTGTCGGACAGTCATGACACTGGTGTAGCACCCTGGCCCGTAGTTCTCCATCTGGCACAGTGCGTCTCTGCGATAGAGTAGCCCATTCTTCTCTTAAAACAGTTCCATCCCGGGATTGCCGTCCCTTAGTGCTGCTAGTTTGTCCCTGGCGAACGGGTCTGCGGCTGTGTGGCATTGGAACTCAGGGACAGCCACGACTGAGCCCGTGGCTAACTGCAGCTGGTGGGGTTGTAACACATGCCTCAGAACCGGGTCTTGGCCGACATCCCCATACTCGGGCTTTCGGGATAACGCGTCAGCTCCTTTATTCTGTTCGCTCGGCACATATACTACCTTCAAATGGAACCTGGAAAAGAACTGAGACCACTGGATTTGTCTCTGATTGAGGTGACGGGCCGTCTGCCAGTATTCTAGGTTGCGATGGTCGGTGCGGACCTCTACCAGGTGCTGTGCGCCCTCTAGGAAGTGTCTCCAGGCTGCGAAGGCATCTTTGATGGCCAACAACTCTTTCTCCCAGATTGTATAGTTCCTTTCAGAATCGCTCAGTTTCCGGGAATGGAAGGCGCAAGGTCGCAAGAGTCCTTCCTTGTCGGCTTGCAGCAACACTGCTCCAATGGCTCTGTCAGAGGCATCGGTCTCCACTATGAAAGGCCGTTGGGGGTCTGCGTGGGCCAGGTACGCCTCGGCTGAGAACAAGGCCTTGAGACGGACAAAGGCTTGTGCCTCTTCAGTCCACCTGAACGGTTTCTTACCCATCAAGCAGTCAGTGAGGGGTGTTGTGAGCGAGGAGTACTTGGGCAGGAACTTCCTATAATAATTGGAGAATCCTAAGAACCGTTGTAGGTCTTTCTTTGTTCGTGGGGCTTGCCAAGAACGCACACTCTCTACCTTGGCAGGGTCCATTTTTAGTCCCTCTGGGGTCAGACGATAACCCAAGAAGTCTACTGAGGAGACGTGAAACTGGCACTTTTCTAATTTCGCATACAAGCGATGTTCTCTCAGCCTTTGCAGCACGGTACGTACGTGTTGCACATGCTGTGACAGGTTCTTTGAATAGATTATAATATCGTCCAAATAAACCACCACGAACCTGTCCACCAGGCCCGCCAACACATGGTTTATGAAAGCCTGGAATGTCGCCGTTCCAGACTGTATCCCGAAGGGCATCAGCAGGTGCTCAAAGCTACCGTACCGGGTAATGAAAGTGGTTTTCCACTCATCCCCTTCTCATATGCGGATTAGATTGTAGGCACCTCGCAAGTCCAATTTTGTATACAATTGTGCATCACGCAACCTTTCTAACAACTCACCAATGAGTGGCAATGGGTAACGGACTGGGGCAATGATGCGGTTCAACTTCCTGTAGTCCATGCAAGGCCTCGGCTCCGAGGAGCCCTTTTTCTTTGCAAACAGGACAGGCGCACCCCCTGGTGCCTTTGAGGGCCTAATGAACCCTCGTGCCAGATTCTTGTCCAAGAATTCGCGCAATGCTGCCAGTTCTGTTTCAGACATTGGGTAAAGGAGACTCGTAGGGAGTTGTGAGCCTGGGAGGAGGTCAATTTTGCAATCATATGGCCGATGGGGTGGTAACTGGTCTGCCTCCTTTTCACAAAACACATCTTGGAAGGCGTGGTACTCCGCCGGCAACTGACTCTCCATTCCCGTGAGGGTGCCTTCTTGAGCCCCCTGTGCTGCTGTTTCCCTCCCAACATTCCGCCTTTCCAGGCAGTGGTGTCGGCAGTACGCTGAAGCAAACACAAGTGAACGTTGCCCCCACGCGATGACCGGGTCATGTTGCGTCAGCCATGGCATTCCCAGCACCAGTGGAGCTGCAGACATCTTGGCTAGATACAGCACTATCTGTTCCCGGTGTCCCGGTAGCTCCATCATCAAGGGTGCCGTGGCATGGGTAACAGCACCGGAGAGCAAGGGGCGGCCGTCGATAGTGTGAACAGTCAACGGTACCTCCAGCTTCCGTGTCTCTAGCCCTAACTGCTGGGCTAGGCCCTCATCTAGAAAGTTATTGGAGGCGCCTGAGTCCACCAGGGCCAACACTTGCAATGGGTGCCCATCCGGGAATCGTAGCAGTGCGTTCAAAACCAGGCTTGGAATGGCTAACGGGGGAGGTGAAGGAGTAGGCCCTTGAGGATCAGAGATCCAAGTTCTTCCCAGTCCTGCGGCCTCTACCAGAGCTGGGAGTTGATGTTTCCCTGTGGCTGGGGATCAGTACCAGGTCCTTCCCTTGTACTGGCTACTGGGCAAGGCCTGGCAATGCCCTTTGCCGGACAATTGCGAGCAAAGTACCCCCCCTGCCACAGTACAAGCAAAGTCGCTCCTGGCGTCGCTGCTCCTTCTCAGTTCAGGTTAGCGGCCCCCGCACTCCCCCAAGCTGCATGGGCTCCTCCGCTGGCTGGTCGAGAGGACTTGCTCTCGCAGGGTGGGTAGAAATGAGTGGAAGAGGTTCCCCCTTCTCTGTTTGTCTGCGTGCCACCCACCTTTCCCACCTCCTTCCCTGCAGGCGTTCATCGATTTGGGCACTGAGCTGAATGGCGGCATCCAGAGAACTAGGGGGTCCGACCCTGGCCATCTCTCCTCCTCGTCTGTCTCAACCCTGACAGCAAGTTTGCAGATGACACCAAATTGGGATGGGTGGCTAATACCCCAGAGGGCAGGATCATACTTCAAAATGACCTGAACAGATTAGACAACTGGGCCAAAGCAAACAAGATGAACTTTAACAAGGAGAAATGTAGAGTGCTACACTTGGGCAAAAAAAATGAAAGGCACAAATACAGGATGGGGGGCACCTGGCTTGAGAGCAGTACATGTGAAAAGGATCTAGGAGTCTTGGTTGACCACAAACTTGACATGAGTCAACAGTGTGATGCAGCAGCTCAAAAAGCCAATGCAATTATGGGCTGCATCAATAGGAGTATAGCATCTAGATCAAGGGAAGTAATAGTACCACTGTATTCTGCTCTGGTCAGGCCTCTCCTGGAGTACTGTGTCCAGTTCTGGGCACCACAGTTCAAGAAGGATACTGACAAGCTGGAACGTGTCCAGAAGAGGGCAACCAAAATGGTCAAAGGCCCGGAAACGATGCCTTATGAGGAACAGCTTAGGGAGCTGGGTATGTTTAGCCTGGGGAAGAGAAGGTTAAGGGGTGATATGATACCGTGTTTCTTCAAAAATGAGACAGCGTCTTATATTTATGTTTTCTCAAAAACAAACAAACATGGTGGCTTATTTTCAGGGGATGTCTTATTCTCGGGGTATGGCTTATTTTCGGAGAAACACGGTAGCCATGTTCAAATATATAAAAGGATGTCATATAGAGGAGGGAGAAAGGTTGTTTTCTGCTGCTCCAGAGAAGCGGACACGGAGCAATGGATTCAAACTTCAAGAAAGAAGATTCCACCTCAACATTAGGAAGAACTTCCTGACAGTAAGAGCTGTTTGGCAGTGGAATTTGCTACCAAGGAGTGTGGTGGAGTCTCCTTCTTTAAGGGGGAGGTCTTTAAGCGGAGGCTTGACAGGCATATGTCAAGAATGCTTTGATGGTGTTTCCTGCTTGGCAGGGGGTTGGACTGGATGGCCCTTGTGGTCTCTTCCAACTCTATGATTCTATGATTCCGTTGTTGCGCCCATAACCTTGGTTTAACTTAAGGTGTCATTTAGCTCCTAGCTTTCCTATCTCTGTTTCTAAGAATGTCCACCATTGTGATGCAGTCACTTATTTCCATAAGAGCTGAGCAAAGCAAGATGGGAGAGAACCAAGACAAAATAAACACCAGATGAAATGTCACCAGTCTATTACTATCCGTCTCTGTTGCTTCTGATCATTCATATTTATCTTTAACTTCTTTGATGGTGTTCAACTTCTTCAACAACTTTGATGGTGTTTCCTGCTTGGCAGGGGGTTGGACTGGATGGCCCTTGTGGTCTCTTCCAACTCTGTTGTTGTTGTTTAGTCGTTTCCGACTCTTCGTGACCCCATGGACCATAGCACACCAGGCACTCCTGTCTACCACTGCCTCCCGCAGTTTGGTCAAACTCATGTTCGCAGCTTCGAGAACACTGTCCAACCATCTCATCCTCTGTCGCCCCCTTCTCCTAGTGCCCTCAATCTTTCCCAACATCAGGGTCTTTTCCAAGGATTCTTCTCTTCTCATGAGGTGGCCAAAGTATTGGAGCCTCAGCTTCACGATCTGTCCTTCCAGGGTGCACTCAGGGCTGATTTCCTTAAGAATGGATAGGTTTGATCTTCTTGCAGTCCATGGGACTGCCAAGAGTCTCATCCAGCACCATAATTCAAAAGCATTAATTCTTCGGCGATCAGCCTTCTTTATGGTCCAGCTCTATGATTCTAAAAACTGAAGTTTTGCCTAGATTGGAAAGAGCCTTTAACAACCCTTTGCACCACAGGCCAAAATAATTGGAGGCGAAGCAAGAGTTTGGAAAACCAAAAAGGGAGGGTGACTAGACAGCTTGAAAGGCTTGAAAGGCAGCAGTGGCCTCAAGAGGAAGGAGACCTCTGTGCTCTGCTCTTTCCTGCAGTGGTAATGCAGCAGATTCGTTGCCATTAGTGATCATTGGGCCCAGCTCTTGCTTTGGTTCCCTGCCTGCACAGCATTCCACTGAACTTCTATATAATAATAATGGGATCTGCAACAGAAATGAGGGCATGTGGCTTCAGGTCCCTTCTTAATACCCGCCCCCCCTTTGTTGCATTATCTTTTAAATTTGAAAAGCACATGGCAATCCTGAACAAGTCACTCCCCACTTCTAAGTCTGTTGGAAGATTTTTGCAGCAGCTCTTCCCTCTTGGCTTAGGATCCAGGGAAAACAAACCACGTTTTGCTAGGATTCTAATGTGATAAAGCAATTTTAAAATCTTTGAAGTTCTTTGCAATTATGTATTATGTGTAATCCACTGTTTTGGAAGTTAGCAGTAATTGCATAATTAACATTGGTACTGTTTGGCATATTCCTTTCCCTCGGAGTTTGCTTTTCACAATTCCACCCCGGGATAACACATAATCCATGTAACGCCGGGAACTGTAGCCCATAAAAGTTCCCACCATAATACAGTGGCTCCCAGTTGGTGGGTCACCCAGGGGACCTGTGGCACCAGTCACATAACAAAAACCACCAAGAATATCAAAATTGGGGTCCATGGCTTGGCTTTTTTTAAAAAAGGGGTCCACCACTGCCATAATAAATACGGAGGTTTTTAAATTCCTAGACACCAACACACATTGCTCCCTCCATGAATATATATTGTTCCTTTTGACTTTGTTTTGGAAGCGGTGTATCATTGATATTCTTGCACAAAGGGCTATTCTGGGGAAAGAAATGGCCTTTTTGCTAACCTCCCCATCTCTCTTCACAGGTGCGGACACCAGACATGGGTGGCTACTCCACATCCCATGACTTCACACGTGCCATTATCACAGCTCTGAGCGAGTAGGGCTTGCCAAGAAACGCATGGGAGAGGAATTCAGAGATTGTGACATTGCTTTCTGCTTCTGCCAATTAACTTATTGTGATCTTAACGCTGCTTTCTGCTTCTGCCAATTAAGTTATTGCGATCTTAGCTTAGTGTTGTACAAATAAAGTGAATGTAGCCACTCCCATGAGTTGTATGCATGAAATACTCCTAGCGGACCTTGGAGGACACTTCGGGGAAAGTGAGAAGCAGCTATAAGCAAGGAATTGAAGTCTGCAAATCTTGCAGTCAAGTCAGCGGAGCACGAGGGATGCAGTGTTTGCTACCTCAGTCTTAGGTGCAGGACCCCTGCTGTTACGAGAAGTCAGCCTAAAGTAAGAGAACAGGAAGCCAAGTCACGCTTCAGGAACAAGGTGTAAGGAAGACCTGCCTCCTTGAATGTGGAGTCTCGGCTTAGAAGCTGTCAGTAAAACCCACCAGCTGTCCATATACCTCCCTCATCAAACATCTTTATTCAAGCTGCATCTGCAATGGCTGCAAACCTTTATACACAACAGACATGGAATAAACAGAATGTGCCACACTACTTGGAAGGGCAAGCCTCATTTTGTTGTGCTCCACCACTTCCTGGGTCTCACCTAACAGAATACCCAGAGGAAAAGCTGCTATAAAAAGATTTTATTGTTAGCTGGTTAAGTACATGAAATGTCCAGGTGGAACTTGCTGAATGGACGTCTCCCGAGAGGGCCCTCGGCTGCAAGCCACAGGACACCCTCCCCTCCTCCCCCTTGCAGGAGAAGCCAGCCTGGCTCTCTCTCTTTCCTTCCCATTCAGAGCTCTAAGCCCTTGTGCCGCCAAGAAAAGGACAGGAAACGAATCCTGGGGCTGCCATTCTGCCCAAGGGAGGTCCAACTGTGGCTACATTCAGTTGTCACAAAAGTAGAGAGAGCAAAGAGTCCAGAAGCCAGTTTTTAAAGAAACCTTCGGTTGGCCATGTTGGACGGGATTTTGCCACTTCTCCTGCCCATTAGTCCTCCTCCTCGTCCTCTTCCATTCTGGCCTTTTTCTTCTTTGTCTTTTTCCCCTTCGGGTGGGGCGTCTCCACAAGGCCCAGCTTCTTCTTCTTTTTGGGGGAGGCCTCTTCCTCCTCCAGGCCGTTCTCAGACGGCTCCACATCCTCCTCTTCCTGGTGCTTTCGCTTTTTCTTTTTCTTGGGCGTGACATCGTTTTCCTGAGATTTATAGCGGAGGGGGAAGAGAGAAGAGAATGGAGGCTGCACATAGCTGTGTCTATCGCAGACCCTCAGCTCCAGCCATACCCAATCCCACAGCCAACCGCTGACTCCCCAAAGGGGCTTCTCACCTCTGCCGTCGTCTCGAGCGCAGAGTTCTCCATTTCCTCTGCAGCCTCCAGGGCTTCCAGCCGCTTCTTCTCTCGCTTCTTTTTCTTCTTCTCTTTCTTCTCCAGCTTCTTCTTCATTTCGGCAGCCACCTCTGTGGCCTGTGAATGTGGAGAGAGAGAATGTGGTGAGCACCAGCCCACCCTGTTCGCAGCAGCAGCAGCAGCACCAGCAACAGGCCGGATCAGACTCATTAAATCAGTTTTTGCCTCCACCAGTGGATAGGTCAGGCTCAGGTCATATCATCACATCCAGCACCTGCTGAGGGGCAGCCCCTCTGCCCCGCCCTGGCTGAACAGCCCATTGCCCACCTCCTTCATGACGTCAAGGTTCTTGCGTGGAGGCTCCCCTGTCTCATAGAAGGCCAGACGCTCCTCCACCTGCTCTCGAAGCTTGTCTCCAAAGATGCAGGTTGGGGTCTCTGCAAAAAAACAGACAGGAATGTGTGAGTCGGAGGACACCTGCTCTAAAAGGCCAGAACCCAGAGATGGGTGGCAGCACGCTCCCTACTCTCCCCTCCACCCCACGGCCACACGCAGCAAGCTTTGCTCAGCCTTGATGTATCACCATTCACTGGGTGAAATGCTGTTGACGAAAAATTTAACCATCATAGCAAAGCTGCTCAGCGGCTTGTCCAGCTCCCTACAGAGATTGGCCAGGCCCGGACTCCTCACCTGAGAAGCAGTCAATGCGGGATGCAATTGTGCACTTGTTGGCCAGGTAGCGGGAGATCCGGCCCTTGTTCTTGGCAGCTGCTCGGCCAATGAAAGTGGAGTGGAAGATCAAGCCGTATTTGGGGGTGTTTCCCCGAGTCTTCAAGGCCCTGCGGGAAGAGGGGGCAAGGTTCACCAAGACAATGCTTTCTGGCAGATAGGTAGCTGTGTTGGTCTGCTGTAGTCAAAACAACAAAAAACCCTCCCAGTAGCACCTTAGAGACCAACTAAGTCTGATGCAGTGTGCATGCACACAAAAGCTCATACCAATGACAAACTTAGTTGGTCTCTAAGGTGCTACTGGAAGGAATTTTTTTATTTTCTTTCTGGCAGAAGAAGAGAGCCACGCCGAGACCCACAAATTAAGCCCCCTACCACCACCACACCAAGCGTGGCTTCTCTCCCTCCTCCCAGCTGTGTCCCACCATCCCAGGCCAAGCCTGAAATAGCTAACCTACCAGATGGAGGGGAAAGGGAACGGGCCAGGTGACCACTCAGAGGCTGGGGGCCGGCCCATCACACATGCGGCCAACGGGACTTGACCAGCACATCAAGCCCAGCGCCCCAGGAGCCTGCCATCACTGCGGCCGCCCTGCAGCTGTACCTGAAGAGAGCCTTCTCTGCACCCAGGATCTGCACTGTGGAAGCTGGATACTTGGCCAGGTTGGTCAGGCTGCCAGCGTGGGAGATGAGGCGGGCGCCCACCTGCGGGGAAAGGAGGCAGGCAAAGCAATCATGCAACACAGCCGCCTCAGAGAGCAGCAGCCAGGCCCACAATTGTGCCCAGGAGACAAATTGCTTCCCAGACTTGCTCAGCAGCAGGCTAGAATTGCATATACGAAATGTTATGGTGCTTAAAGCTCCACTCTACAGATGGCTTCTGCACCCCCCCCTTTCCTCCGGCACAGATCAGCAGTGAGAGGGTGTCAGCACAAGACCTCAGTGGATTGACAGATTCACATTGTACATCATATCTGTAGCCATTGAGAATTGGGGGGGGCAGGGGGCTCCCCTCTACACACGCGCCAGCCACTTACCACTTCTCCAATCAGAGCTGAGAGGCTGGGAGCCACCTGGCTCATCTTGGAGCGGAGATACTCCTGCAGGCCTTTGCGGTACTCGGAGAGAGAGATGACGCGGCTGGAGAAGCTCTCAATGTTGATGAGGTCAATGGGAGAGATATCCATCCCTGCAGGGAGGAGAGGCACGTCAGGACACAGAGGCAAAAAGGTGAACCTGGCCACACACCTAACCCCCCTCCCCAGTGCAGCTTCTCTTAATAACTGTCACAAATTGTTGCATGATAAATCAATGGAACTGAAAACAGACATTAGCACCAGGCAGAGACAAACCAAGTAGATGAGCTGCTTGAAATCCAAGAACTGTGCAACAGCCGCGGTTCAGCACCTGTGCTCACCTGGCATACCCAAGGCCCCACCCTGCCCCTTCCCCACATTACTACTGACCCATGGATGAGCGGGAGGCCTCCAGGATAGCCTGAGCCTTGGCACTGTCCATGACGATTTCTTCCAAGACCTCCAGGCTCTCCTCACTCAGCTCCTTGCGGTTCCCAATGAGCTTGGTGAGGCGGCAGTATGTGTAGTTGTCACTGACGATTTTGATCAGCTCAGGGAAATGATATCCGTACCACTCTCTGTGAGGGGGAAGAGGAGGCACAGTCAGGACAGAGCACCCACAGCCTCTCCGAGTTTAGAAAAGGCTCAAGGAACACAAGGATCTTGTGTGTGTGTGTGTGTGTGTGTGTGTGTGTGTGTGTGTGTGTGTTTTGTACCCATACTAACAATACAGCTCAGGGGAAAGTTGGCCTGGCTGTGGTGTATACGCAGGGCTCTCAATTCTCTATCTCCCATTTCTATACAGTCAGCATCCGTGGTAAAGCTGCCTGTGGTAAGCATAGGGAGACTGGAAGGAAGAATCCACTTTGGCCAGAATGTCTCTCCAAAGCACCAGAGACCCACTCACCTGACCCGCATGGAGAAGGTATTAATGTCCTTGTCTAGCTGATCCAAGAGGCTGATGGACTGGATGATCATGTTATCCACCCTGTTCACGTTGAACTTCACTTTGGCCCGAGAGTAGCTATGCCCAAGTCCCAGCTGAGCCTTGGAGGCAGACTGTGCTGACAGACCTTTGATCAAACTGTGAAAATGCAACCGGATACCTGGGCGGGAGGAAGGGGGGAGAGAAAGTAGGTTCAGCCCTGTCAAGTGTTGGCAGAAAAACACTCATACTACAAAAAACAATTCTTCCCACTCCAGTTGCCCTTTTCACAGACTTACCTCGGGTGATCTCAGCCACAATGCCTCCAGCCTGGCACTGAAAGCCCAGCTCTTCCTGGATGGCAGCCCCAATTTTAGCATCACTGACCCCCACAATGACCTTCTTCTTTTTGGCTGGCAAGTTCGTCTCAAGGAGAAGACGGAGATCCTCATGGAGGATCCCTGGACCAGGCAAGAGAAAGAGAAGACTCTGTTGTAAACAAAACCTGCCCTTATTCCCATAGGGCATATACAAGAGCCCTTATAGAGTCCTTTGTAGGTTCTCCATCGGTAGGAGAAAATAACAGAGGCCAACCAGAGAATATTAAGAAGCTAAGCAGCTGGTAAGCCTGATCTTTATTGAACTGTTGCAACAAGGTGCTCCCCCCTCCCAGGCAGGAGAAAGGAGGAGGACAAAGAACAAAGGTGTGCCCGCCCTTATATAGACATTTTGAAATTCCCTGCCCTGGATCTCAAGACCACCCCTCCATACATCATACACAGAAGGGGTGTAGCCCAAGACCACCTTTGTTACTCACCTTCTGAGATAGCATTGATGTTTTCCAAGGCACTCTGGGCAGACTTGAACGGGGAAAAGGCTACGAGTTTGACCACGGTGAGGAATTTTCCTAGATTCAGGACGCTCTCCTCCACCTGCAGAACCGCCAACAGCACATGTCCCGATTTCGCTTAGAGTGTTTTGCCCTACACTAAATCAATCTACAATGCCTCCTCCCCCCAGAAGACCAAGATGGCGGGAGCAACCACATGCTTTGAGATGGTGGAATTTTGTTGTTGGGGGCGAGATCGCTCTAATCTCCTTCTGCACAAATCTATGCAAAACCCTACCGAATATTCCTCTTTACTGGCGCAACGAACCAAAAGGGGCCATGCACGCAGGTCGCATCTAACAAAGCGATATCGGGGGGAAAACGTATTGAAACCCACAGCCGCGTGGCCCTCCCTTTGATCCCAACGGGCCTGCTGGGGCCCTGGCGAGGCGCACGTGGTCCGGGCGCAGCACGTGTCTTTCCCCCGGGGAGGGCGCTCAGAATCCACACGTGGCATCATCCGAGTCAGAGGATTGACAGATTCCGACGAGGATCATCAGGGCGCCCAAGGGGATGCGGGCCAGCGAGGGCCCAGCCTGGCCCCCCGTGCGCCCCGCCCCCAGAAGGGGCAGAGTCCTTCCCTCCCCGCAGCGCCCTCGCCCCCTCGCCGCTCACCTGGGGCAGCAGCAGGGCCACCTCCTCCACCTGCCGGAGGGCGAAGAGCGCGTAGCCGGCCGCGTGCTCGAAGAGGACGTGAAGGAGGACCTGCGCGGGGGGGGGGGAGAGAGAAAGGAAGGGGGCGCGCGGTTAGCCAGCCAGCCAGGCCTTCCGCCCCGAGGGACCCCCTCGCCCCGAGGGACCCCCTCGCCCCTCGCCCCTCCCTCGCCTCACCATGGCGGCGGCGGCGGCGCCTCTACTCCTCGCGCCTCGCTCGCTCTCTCCCGACTGGGCCCTGCAGGCCTCGCGCTCAGGAAGGCCGTCGAGGGCGAACCGGAAGCGGTCCCCGCCCCCACGTCGCTCAGCCAACGGCAGGGAAGGATTCCGGCCCCGCCCCTTCCGCTTCTCCCCGCGAGGCCCGCGCTCACGGCGCCTCGCCAATGGGAAGGCGAGGCGGCGGCCGTTGTCGTACTCTCGGCCAATGGGAGGCGGTGGCAGCGGCAGCTCCCGCCCCTTCCTCTCAAGGGCGGCCTCCTTGACTTCCATCATTCCGAGCGGGGGGGGGGGAGGAGGTTTGGAATCGGCGCAGGCGCGACAGAGGCTCCGACCGCAGGGCAGTCTGGGGGCGGGGCTTCGGCCTCCTGGGAGGCAACGTGGAAGGGTCCCCCAAAGGTCATCTAGCCCAACCCCCTCCCAAGGTGTGGGTCGCCCCGAAGCACGCGAAGGATCCCTCGATCCGGCGCCCCCTCCTCTCGCAGCCGGAGCCAAGGAAGCCGCCCAGCTGGCAGGCGGACTCGGCGCCCTTGCACGCCAAGCAGCCGGGAACGGCTCCCGAAGCCCAGGCGGACTCAGCGAAGCCTAGTCTCTCCTGTCCATGGGGCTGGATCGCCTTTGCCCCGGGAGCAGGGGCTCGGGCGGGAGGGGCCTGATCCCGGGGGCTCCTCCGAGGGACGCTCGTCCAGAGACGCATCATGCTTCGTGCCTGCAGTTAGTTGCCATCGCCGCCACCCTTTTCCATTAGCAAAGTCCTTGTTCTTTGCTGGGGCTCAGGTGCTTTGAAACGACATTCCTGTCCTAGGAGGGTTAATAGCCGGGCAACCCTCGTGCCCTTAGGGTGGCTAAGAGACGTCCGCTTGGAGCCTCTCACTGCCTTGGCTGCACCTGAAGCCATTTCATGCGGATACCTCTTTGGGCATCCGGGAGATTTATATCAATTACATGTTCAATGTAATATCTGTGCACCAATGGCCACTGGGTGGTTTACTGTTATTTAGTGCTATTTGTACATTATTATTACTCTTCTTTCCCCCTTTAATGTTATTTCCCCGTTTTTCATTGTTAAATTTGGAAATAAAGAAGTTATTTTTAAAGGCCCCTCTAACTCATGTGAGAAACAATGTCACACAGTGCAAGCTTGGTTTAAGAGTTCAGTTTATTTATCTCAAGAGCTCCAAGGAGTCAACGTGCAAGAAGGTTTCTGCCTCAAAGTGCTTGTGGATCTCCAGGCTCCAAATGGCTCCTCACCCCCAGTATCCCAACACCACAGAAGCCCCCACCTTGGAGGTCAGCAGAGGAAGAGAAGAGCACTTAGGGGCTGTGGCCAGAGGGGTGGAGCTGCAAGATGAAGTGCGCAGAGAGAGACCTCCGCCACCCTTAACCAAGTGCCCCAGAAAGGCCAGGGGAAGAGACACCCCCTGCCATGCTTGGGCCGTCTGGGGCTGCCTCCAAGCCAGAGACAGCAGGAAGGAAGCTGAAGGTGATGATGAAACAGGTAAAGGGCATGGATCTGGCGACAGCATTCCCTCCATCTTCCCCACCTGGCAGGTGGCAAGCAAGGTGCCTCCCCTTCTCCCTTGCTGGCAGGGGGGGGGGAGCTGCTTGGGAGGGAAAAACCACAGCACACAGAGAAGCTCTTGGGGCAGAACGGACTGTATCTGAAATGGGAGGAAAGCCTGGCCTGAACCGTGAATGGGCAGGTGCCAGTGGAGTGGGTGAGAGCTGGGAAGGAGGACAGTGGTCATTGCGGGCAGAGCTGCCTGCCCAGTTTGAGGAGGGAGGCACACAGAACAAACACAGGCCGTTCAGAGAGTCAGCAGTGCCAGGAGGGCCTTGCACAAACAAGAGTCTGCATATTTCGTGTGTATCTTGTAGGAGGAGAGGCAGCTGCAGAAGGGGGCAGGGTGGGGGAAAGACCCTCTTAGGAGATGAGGCGGGTGTGGAGTTTGTGCAGCTGCTCGGGTGTGAGGACCAGTTTGTGGACCTGGCCGTGGCCCGGCTGGCAAGGGAAGGTCACTTTGCCAATGTAGACGGTGTCGTCCTTCTGCTCCTCTTTGGCCTGGAGGGGAAAGCAGAGCAGGCGGGAGAGTCAGGGGTGTGGCAGCGGCAGCAGCAGCAGCCTCCATTGTGGCCAAGCCCGTCCCCGGAGGCGTGGCCCAAAAAGATGCCCTCCTGCTTCCCTGCCCAGGCCCAAGCGCTCACCTTGAGGAAGGGGGCTGATGGGAAGATGCCAAAGTCGGTCAGGACGTTGGCTCCGGGCTGCTGGAGGACTGTCTCCTTCATGACTTCGTCCTGTAAGAGGAGAAGCACAGTCAGGGCTGTCCAGCCAGAGCCCCCCTGTATTCCCATCCCAGGAGAGGAAGCCACACAGCCCTGGAACAGCTCTCATGTCCCCTCTCCCCTCTCGGAGCAACCTCTGTGGCCCCTTTCTTCCAGGGAACAGGGCCCAGATCAGCTTATTGCTGGCGAGAGAGACAGAGCCTGCTCTTGGGCACGTTGTCAATGGGCAGAGTCTCTGGTTTGGGGGCCCCGGTGCCACTCCCACCCCCTCCACCGTGAAGGGCTCTTGCCCAGGACAGGAGACGGCCAGAGGCCTAGCTTACCTTCAGTTTGTCGATGGTTTCGCTCAGTGATTTCAGGCGGGCCGTTTGCTCCAGGAGCTGGGCTGCTGGGCTGGTTGCTGCAGGGAGGAGAGAGAGACAGAAAAGGCATTGCTATTGCTGCCCCCTCCCCACACTCCAAGGGCATGCTCTGCAGGGATGGAGAGCCTGAGCTGTCCCGCTGCCCCCTCCTCCCAGCCCCTGCCAAGCGCACCTGTCCTCTGCCGCGTGATGTCCACCACCTTGGTGTTGGCGCTCATCTGGTGAAGGGTCTCCAGCAGCTGGCTGGTCTTGCGGTACAGGGAGCTGGAGACCACCTCCTCCCCTTGCCTATCCTTGGCGAGAGAGAGCTTGGGCACCCGCAGCGGGGTCAGCAAGGCCAGCTCCCGCCTCATCTGGGCTCCCTGAAGAGGGGAGGAGAAGAAGGAACAGCAGGGCTCAAGCCAGACACTTTACCACACACAAAAAATCAAACAAAAAGGGGCACAAGCAACCTCCAGCCACACTGGAGCACCCCCTACTCCAAAAAAGCAGTTGCTCTGGACAGCTTATTGTATTGATTATTGCATGTATTTATATCCTGCCTTTTTCCCAGCCCAGAACTCAAGGTGGCTTACACATAAAATAAAACAAGCTAAAAACACAGAAAATACATTCATTAAAATAGAACTAAAACACTGACAGAATTAAAATATTATTAAAAGATCCTTTAAAAACAAAGACAATAATAAAAATCTCATTGGATCTCCAGGAACAGTCAGAAAGAGTCCGTTCCTTGCACCCATGGCCCCCAAACCAGCCCAGGCATTCCTCGCATTCCCTCCACAACAAAGGAGGACAGAACCAGAGATGTGGCAGGTCAAGTTGTGCATGGAGGGGTCATGAAGCAACGTGTGTGTGGAATGGGAGCTAGGAAGGAAGGAAGGAAGGAAGGAAGGAAGGAAGGAAGGAAGGAAGGAAGGAAGGAAGGAAGGAAGGAAGGAAGGAAGGAAGGAAGGAAGTCTCCCTTTGACAAGCCTTGCTTGGTGCCTGGGATTCCTGCCTGCCATGACATGGGGGTGTTTTGTTTTTATACTGTATTTTGTGTTTCTATCTTGTATTTTTATGCTGCGAAGTGCCCAGAGCTCTACAGAGGAAGAGCGGTATACTAATAAACGACGACAACAACAACAATATAATGACCACAAAGGTGAGGATGGCTCAGGTGCCACAGCCTGCGGAGAGCAAGGAGTGTGGGGCAATGGGGCTCCATCCCAGAGCCTGCTGATTCTTCTGTCCATTTCAAAGCAGGCATCCGCCTTAGAGAACCACCTCCCTCCCTCCCTCCCTCCCCCTGCCTGCCTGCAGGGCTCCTTCCCTCCGACCAGGGAATGCTGGGCTGGAGCTGCAAGCAGGAAAGCCGCCTCCCCTGCTCACCTTGAGGCGGTTGTTCTCGTTCTTGAGGTGCTTGATGGACAGCTGCATAGCATCGATCTGCTGGAGGAGGAGAGGGGAGTCCTTCACCTGCACAGGGCCTGAGCCTGCCATCATCACCTGGCCAGCACCCACACCTGCAAAGAAAAGAGAAGAAGAGATTTCCAGAAGATGCTCCTGTGCTTCCCCCCTGCATTCTGGCACAGGAGGGAAAGGCAGGATGTGCCCACATCAGGGCACCACAAGGTGGAGAAGACTTTAGCTGAGTCCAGGAGGAGACAAGAGCTGAAGGCCCAGGAAAACACACGGGAACATGCAGCCAGGGGCAGAAAACGCCCCGGGGAGCAGTTTTGTACAAATAGATGCAACGGCATGCCAAACACTCTCCAGAAAGAGCCCCCACCTCATGCATGTGGGGGATCCAAGACAGGTCTCCAGCCTCACTGAGACATTTGCCCATGCTTTGCACCCTGACATGTGACCTTGCTGTATCCCTCCCCCCACCTTCCTTGGCACACAAAAAACCCACCTCATGCTGGGAATAGGGGGCAACAACTCTAGCAGCTGTCGCAGATTCCCCTCTGCCCCCAAAGGCAGCCTCAGGGTCTCCCTTGTGTCCTTGGGAGATTCCTGGCCCCAGGTGACCCCAGCAGCCCCATGGGGGACATGCCACTGTACCTCTCTGCTGTTCCTCTGCAGTGGAAGCATGGAAGAGACAAGGAGGAGCAGAAATTAGGAGAGGCGTCAGAGAGAAGGCAGGAAAGGCAGCAGCAGCAGCAGCTCCCCTCTGGGTTTGCTTTTCTAGACTACGAGACAAACCTGCTTTTGTGAGCCATGATGGGCCACCCAGGAGGGTGGGTGCCTCTTCTAAAGGGCACTGGGACACCATCTACCCAGAGCCCTGGCCCACGCATGCCAGGGGGGCTCCCTTGCTCTGCAACCCTTTAGGAAAAAACAATAGCCCCCCGGGCATGTGGGAGAAAAAAAGACCCAGAAGCAGCTAGTGTGAATCACTGAACAAAAAGAGGGCAGCACCAGCACGAGGCAAGCCCAGCACAGTTTGAGCAGATCAGCCCTCTTTGAATGGGTACAGATCTCTGAAAGGCAGTGCAGTATGTGAATGTGAGTCTGGTGGCCTCAGCTCAAAGCAAACCCTCCCTAGGACAGCCACTCCAGCCTGGAACATCCCCTGCAGCAGACTCAGAACTCTGAGATGCACGGTCTAAAGAACCCTGTTGGTCTCAATGAGTTTGGATTTGAGATTCATCATCCAAAAGTGCAGAATTTTGCAGCTCTGGGCAAAGGTGGCGAACGGATCCTCTGGGCATCACCTCTGCAGCACTCCAAGCAGGAGTCACGGCGGCTGTGAGCGCGCCAGCACTCAGCAGTGCAAGGCATAAGCCGAGAGCCTCCCTCTCCAAATCCCTGGCTCTTTTGGATCAGCAAGGGAAGGGAGAAAGAGGAGGGTGGGGAGATTCTCACTTGGAAATGGAGAAAATAAAGGGGGAGCAGGAACCAACTTAGCATTCTCTCAAGCAGGGCAGCCCCTGCACCCATCGCCCTGGCTGGAGCCTCAGCAACCTGCCCTGCCCAAGGAAGGAATAACAGGCAGGCAGGGAGTCCAGGAGGTTCCTCCAGCCCCTTCTCTGGAGCTGCTGGCCCTCCAGCACCCCAAGATTCTTGGAGCATCTCTTCCCTGCAGCCTCCCTGCCCCAAAGCATGCACACACACACACACACACAATCCAGAGGGCTCACCTCCGGTGATGCCAGAGATGACGGAAGTGACTCCCGAAGGACCGACTCCGCGCAGGCCCTCAATGGTGCGCTTGGACTGGTTGCTGAGCCGCTGCTTCAGCTCCTGCTTCTCGGACTCCAGCTGGTCAATGTCCGCTTGGAGGGCATCCATCGTCTCCTCAAACTCCCTGCGGAGGTTAGGAGGGAGAAAGAGACAGAGGAACTCAAGCGGGGGCTTCAAGGGCATGCAGCAGCCCCCCGCCCAGTTTCAAGACCCTTCTTCATCTTGGTTGACCTCCTCCCCTGCACATGTTCCAGCTTGTCAATGTCCTTCTTAAATTGTGGTGCCCAGAACTAATAATTTTGAAACTAATTTTATTGTTTATACGCCACCTATCTGACTGGGTTGCCATTCTGGGTGGCTTTCAGCAACTAGACACAGCATTCCAGGCGGGGCCTGACTAGAGCAGAAGAGAGTGGAGCTCTTCCCTTGATCTGGACACTAGGCCCCTGTTGATGCAGCCTAGAAGAGCATGAGCTTATTTTGCTGCTGCTGCATCACACTGTGGTCTCATGTGAAGACCCTGAGATCCTTTTCACATGCACTGCTTTCAGGTGTCCCCCATGCATCTGATTATTCCTGCCTAAGCCCCAAACCTGACATTTGTGCCAACTGAAATTCATTTTGTTAGTTTTGGCCCAGTTCTCCAACCTGCTATGCTCCTGTTGAATCCTGTTTCTGCCTTCTGAGGTATTAGCTACCCCTCCCACTTTGGTGCCCCCTGCATCCCCTCCCTCCCTCCCTTCATCATTTCCTTTGCCATTTATAAAAGCATACAAAACTGCCTTATACTGGTCCAGCTGAGCATCACTACACTGACTGGCAGCTGCTCTCTGGGATTTCAGACAGTTCTCTCCCACCTGCCCTGCCTGGAGATGCCACTGGGGACTGAGGCTCCACCACTGAGCTATGGGACCCTCCCCACTCCTTGCCAGGAAACAACGCAAATCTGTCCCAAACATCTCTGGGTGTGAGCACACAGCCCTGTGTATCTCAAGGCCAGAGCTGAGCCAGCTGGGCCAGAAAGCAAACAGCCCCTGTTGACCTTTGGGCAAAAGAGCAGAGCGAAGGGAGCAGAGGACAAGAAGGGGATGGGGAAGCTGTCTGAAACCAAGCTCCACCATCACAAGGGATACAGAAAGCGATGGCCAAGGTCTCCAGGATGCCAGATGCTGTGCCAGGGAGCAGATCCAGTCTTGGGCTTGAAACACCCGGGCACACCGAACCCACAGAGCCCTGGCTATGCCTGTCAAGACCCAATGTGTGTAGGCCACATCAGAGGACACGAGAGGATGTGAGTTTGGCACAGAAGATGCCAGCCAGCGCCTCCTACAACTGTCAATCCTCAGAGGACACCCTTCTCCCTCCTCCTCCTCCTCCAGCCCCCGCCCCCCGCTTACTTCTCCTTCTTCTTCAGCAGAGCCTGGGTCTCGTCCAGCTTGGTCTGGATCTTCTCCACCCGGTCATCTGCATCCTTGGAGGAGCTGTCCAGTTTCTTCTCCAGGAGGCTCAGGCGCACATTCGCCTCGCTCAGCTCCTCGCCCTAGGCAGCGGGAGGAAGAGCACTTGTGGGAAGGAGGACGGCCAGGCCTCTGGTGACTGAGCCCCCGCAGGAGGACCCCAAGAGCCGGCTAGAGCTCTTCTCTGCTGATGCTCCATCTCCTCTGGAGCCCAGCAGCAGGAGCGTGGCCACCCCCCCTCTGGAGCAGCCCCTGGAAGACTGGGCCTTCCCAGCCCAACCTGCTCATGGGGAGAAGCAGCTCCTTAACCTGTTGGGGTGGGGGACTCACCTTGATTTTGAGGGACTTCTTCAGCTCCTTGATGACCGTCTCTCGGTCCTCCAGCTTCAGCCCCAGACCTTCAGCATCCGTGATCTCCGCCCGCAAGGCGGCTGCCCGCAGATCCACTGGAGGAGGAGACTGCAAGAGGAGTCCAAGTTGGCTTGCTGAGACATTGACCAGGTTCTGGGAGGCGTCTCGAGATACAGAGCATGCAACGAACCCCTCCCAAGCCCAGGGGAAGGCCCCACACCTTCATTCCTCAAATGATTCAACTGCAAGGAAGGCAGTCCGAGGAAGAGCCCTGAAGCAGCAACCAGACCAGACCAAGGGTGTCCCAGCACCCAGGCCAGTAGCTGCCCCCCCCTGCCTCTGAGGCTCCTGCAAGCAGAACCTGAATGCACAGCAGCACCCTCCCCCCACCTGAGAGCCCACCCAACAATTTAAAATGGGGCTGAAAAAGGAGTGGATTTCATTGGGGCACAGACACCCTCCCCCAACCAATAGGCTGGCCCCGTTAGCCAAGCACCAGCCAGGGGGATCTGCCCACAAGTGCCTGGCTTGTTGCTGGTGGGTGAGGCCAGCTCCTGCCCTCTCTCCGGAGGCTCACCTTGGCCTGCGGCTTGTCTGCATCGTACTCGCCCTCCTGCATGGCCGTGGCCATCTTGTTCATGGTGGCAATGAGGATGTTGCAAGACTGTCGCAGGCACTCGTGGGGGTTGATGCCTTGCGTGCCGTAGATCTGGAAAAGAATTGGACAGGTCCAGAGGATGCCAACGCACGTCCCTCGGCAGCGCTGATCCCAGACTGAGGTCTGCAGAGAGCTCTCCAGCCCTCCAGCCCTAATTAGCAGCGATGGAAGAGGAAGGTGCCAGCCTCCCCAGTTGGGAGAGCAGGAGAAGCTTCCAAGATCTCTGTACTGAGGAGGCGGAGAGGGAGGTTCCTGAGCCTAACAGGCACCTGGTCACTGGTGCAACCCTCAGCCCCTGTAGTGCTGTCCAATTATATTATTATTATTATTATTATTATTATTAATTGAATTTACATATCACCCTATACCTGGAGGTCTCAGGGCAGTTCAGAGGACAAAATCAAAATATGAAACCACAAAATACATAATCAAAATAAAAACAATAACCCAATAACACACACACACCCCCAAAAAATAACACCACATTTTAAAAGACACCGGATGTCAATCAAATCAATCAAAGGCCTGGTAGAAGAGGAACGTTTTTGCCTGGTGCCTAAAGGTGTTTAATGAAGGTGCCAGACGAACTTCCCTGGGGAGAGCATTCCACAAGCGGGGAGCTATCTGCAGAAAAGGCCTGTTCTCGTGTTGCCACCCTTCGGACCTGTCGAGGAGGCACATGAAGAAGGGCCTGAGAAGATGATCTCAGGGTTCGGATAGGTTCATATGGGAAGAGGTGGTCCTTGAGGTATTGTGGTCCTGAGCAGTTTAAGGCTTCAGAGGTCAAAACCAGCACTTTGAATTGGGAAACTAATCGGTAGCCAGTGCAGTCGGACCAGGATCACTGTAAGATGCTCAAACTGTCTTGCTCCGGTGAGCAACCTGGCCGCTGAATTCTGCACCAGCTGAAGTTTCCGAACCATCTTCAGGGGCAGCCCTACATAGAACTCATTGCAGTAATCTAACCATAAAGTTACCAGAGCATAGACGGCAGTAGTTAGGCTGTCCCTGTCCATATAGGAGCGTAGCTGGGCCACCAGCCGAAGCTGATGGAAGGCACTCCAGGCCACTGAGGTCACCTGAGCCTCCAGCAACAGCAAAGGATCCAGGAGGACCCCCAAGCTACAAACCTGCTCCTTCAGAGGAAGTGTAACCCCATCAAGAACAAGTGACCTCTCAGCCATCCGGTCTAGGGAACCCCCCACTAACAAACCTCCGTCTTGAGACTTCCAGTCCACCGCCATTGCTGACTGGTGGGAAAATCTCGAGCTCCGAGATTCTCTAGCACTGTGAGGGAAGGGGGAGCCGTGAGAGCGCCGCGGACCCCCGAAAGAGCTCCAGATCGAGCGTTCTGGAGACGTGGGGACTCAGCTGCACCTTTTTCTGTCTCCTCCGCCGCCCGGTAGCCCTATTACGGGAGCCAAGAGTGAGCGGAGTGGAGACGTGGTGCCTTGAGTCAATCTGCTACCCTCGCAACATGAAGCTCTGAGCCAGCAGCCTGTGGAGCGGTGGATTTTTCCAGATTTAAAGGATTTGAAAACATTGGACACCGTGAGTAAAGGAAAAGGATTTTAAAATTTTTAATTGGACACGGAATTTGTTTACCTCTTTGAGGCTGAAAGCTGTCAACATTGAAGAGAGTATAAAATACAAGGTTGTAAATAAGAAGTTTGACAGCTGCTTTTTTCATAAATGGATATATGAGTTTTAAGATATGAAGAATTAAAAATGAGAGTTTGACACCAGATCGGGCATAATTTTTCTTTCTGAAATTTGGAAATACGAGCTGCGTCATTTCCTGCTGTAATCTGTGCTGTTCCCACAAAATTGGAGACGACCAGGATGTCAGTAGACACAACATCATCTGACTTTATTGACTTTGAAAAGGAACTTTTGGAATTGCTTTTGGATTTTAGGGATGAACTGCGTCAGAATGCTATACAGATTTAAAAAAATAAGACAGAACTGTGCGGAAAGTGAGAAAGGACTAATCTCAACAAAGTATGAAGAGAAGCAAGATGAACAATCATCAGCCATGGACAATGTAATTGAATTTAAAGATGATGAAGAAGCTGCATGGAACATTGTTCCCTCAGTGAGAGGGGGGAAACAGGACTCATGCTTGATTCAAAGAGCCTTCAAAGAAGAACCAGCATGTAATAATGCCCTCCCATGCTGGGGCCAGAACTTAAGGGGAACCAAAATTGAGACAGGGCTGAAAAGTGGAAATGTAGTTGGATGGTATTGTGCAACAGCTAGGAAATTGGGGAGGCAGCAGGGGACGAAGAAGGGAGAGTGGTAGATAGGTGGTGAAAGAGCAGGAGTGGGGTGAGAGAGTAATAATGGATGTTATTTTCTGACTGATCAAGATGGCCCGAAACTGGAACGACCTATGGAACTGGCTGATTCATCTGGGAGACCCTGAGTCCGGGGGGGGGGGGCGCTGAATTAGATTTAAGTGTTTAAATGTTATTATGATAAAATAAATACTGTAATATTTGAATGTATGGAAAATTTTTGGGTATAAATATGAGGCTAAGGGGAGAAATAGAGGATGGGAAAATAAATTTAGATTTGGATTAAGATAAATTACGGGTGGAAGATAGTCGATACATTGAAGAATAGAAACAGTTGTGAGATAATGAAAAAATGTGTTAGAATGATTTAAGATAACAAATGAAAATTGCTTAATTTGGAGTTAAAAATGGACCCAGTGCGAGGGGAATCGAGGAAGTCTACAATGTTGATCAAAATGTTAGATGTGATGTTTTTTTTTATATTTTTATTCCTGTTTTTTTGTGTGTGAATTTTTTATAATTTGGAATGTTAGAAAATCAATAAATATTATGGGGGGGGGGAACAGTGCCTCCGTCTTATCTGGATTGAGTTTCAGTTTGTTGGCTCTCATCCAGTCCACTACTGAGGCAACTGCTCAAGGGAACCAAGCAGCAATACTTTGGAGCTCTTACAAGAGCCAGTGGGGGTGAGCCTCCTGCTAGGGAGGCCAGCGAGCAAATCCCCGCTCAGCTAGGAAGCTCCCTGGGTGACTTCAGGCCAGTCACACACTCCCTCGGCCTACCTCACAGGATCCTTGTGGGGTGCAACAATCAATCAATCAATCAATCAGTAGCTGTGTGAGAGCCAGGATTTAACCCTGCCAACCCGCAGCAGCAGCCCCCCCCCCCCGTGATGCTGCAGGGGATCCTGCTTTGCCCACTGATAGACGCAGCCAAATGCAGCGGAGGCCCCTTACCTGCTCGCTGGCCTTGAAGGCCAGGTCTTCCAGCTTCACAGCCTGGAGACCCTCGTTCTCCGTCAGAGGGGCAATCATCTGAGCCCCTGCAGCCGCCACCTCCTGCAGCACAGCCACCACCCACGTCAGGTGCTTGCGGCAATCCATCAGCGTGTCTGCCACCTGGGAGATCAGAGAGGATGCAGGGCAGGATCAAGAGGCAGCCATGCACTCAGCTTCTGAGAAAGGGACATGCTACCCCTGCAAGGGGGCTGGAGGCCCAGCTCTCCGTCCCGGGCCAGGCCACCCACCTGTTGCCCAAAGCCGAGCGCTGCAGGGATGCCAGGGGCGTCGGTGCCAGGCATGCGGCGCCGGATCTTCTTGCAGAACTGCCGGATGTCGCTACAGGAGGTCTCCAGGTCCTTCAGGAGGATGGCCAAGTCGGACACCTCCTGCCCGGTCTGAAAGCAGGAAGAAGGGCAACATCAGGACCCATGGCTGGTACAAGCAGCCTCGCCAAGGAGACCCACACCTGGCTGCCACCTCAGGGGGTGGATGGGCTTACCTGCAGGAAGGACCGCAGCCTGCCCACCTCCACGCTCATGCAGTCCAAGGCACTCTGGGTGAACTGCAAGCAAGCAAAGGCACTGTTACCTGGGCCTGTGCAGGACAGCCTGTTCCTGCTGCAGGCAAAGGCTGGGAAGGTGCTTTGGATGTGGCTCATGATGTCAAGCTCCCTGGGGAGGGGAGACTGATTTTGGGGGGCTCTGAAGACAGCAGGGTTTCACTCCATATTTTTTTTTGTGTGTGTGTTTGTTCTGAAACACACACACACACACACATTATGGGGAGGCCGGAATGATTAAAATTCACACAGGAGAACGAATATATGTGAAATCTCTTTTGATGCTTATCTCAGCAGCTGTGGAAAAAATTGAATGAAAGAAGAAAACATCTGAGTGACTGTAGGGGAAAGATCGGGATTATTACGGACTTTGAGTGACGATTTGGACATTAGAATAAAGACGGCAGTGTGGACAGTTGTTAGGAATCCCCAAATTTTAAAGCATGGGAACTCAATTTTTTTTTTTTATGATTTGGCATAACATTCGGTTTAATTGATTTGTATAATTTGAAATAATGGATGTGATATAATTGTGTTTTAATTGGAAAATTAATAAAAATAGATTATATATAAAAAAAGAAACACACACACACACACACAGGGAGAGAGAGTACTTTTTTCTGGGGGAACGCAAGGGAACGCATACCCCAAAACATTTTGTGAATTTAAGTTTGGCCTCATTGAGGGGCAGTATTTCAATGAGTAGGAAAATGAGAGTATCCCTAAATATTTTTAAAGAAAAAAGCAGTGTGTGTGTGTGTGTGTGTGTGTGTGTGAGAGAGAGAGAGAGAGAGAGAGAGAGACCTGGGAGAGACCAGGGTTCGAATCCCCCCACTCAGCCGTGAAGCTCACTGACGACCTTGGGGGCCAGTTGCTGCCTCTTTCAGCCTATGAAGCGATGGGGAGAGCCACGAATACCACATGCTCACCTTGATGTGGTCAGCCAGCTGCATAGTGCAGTCCTCCGCCTGGTCAGCCAGGTGGATGCTGTACAGGTGCTGGAAGGGAGAGAAGAAGAAGAGTTTGGATTTGATATCCCGCTTTATCACTACCCGAAGGAGTCTCAACGCGGCTAACATTCTCCCCCACAACAGACACCCTGTGAGGTGGGTGGGGCTGAGAGACTTCAGAGAAGTGTGACTAGCCCAAGGTCACCCAGCAGCTGCATGTGGAGGAGCGGAGACGCGAACCCGGTTCCCCAGATTACGAGTCTACCGCTCTTAACCACTACACCACACTGGCAGTGAGGGGGGCAGCTCCAGCTGGCTTTCAATCCACCTCAGCCAAAGCCACCAGCCAAGGCAGTGCCAGAGGGCCGTGCCCCCCCCCCAACATGCCAGCCTTGCCCTCTGTTGATCTTGCCACCACCAGGAGAGCTGCAGAAAACACAAGGGTGTCCACCCTTGAAAGAAACCAGAGCAGCAGCATGGCAGGACCGGATTCTGCAGACAACCTCCTGGGAACCAGGCCTGGAGACCCTGGGCTCGTAAGAGAGCCCCAGCCGCTCCATACTCGCAGTCTTTTCCTGGCACTGGGGGGAGGCGGAGCCAGGGCTTTAATTAGGGGAATGGGGAAGATCCCCCTTAGCTTTTGCGGGGAGTGCCTGGTCAAAATTGAGAGAGGGCAGCCAGGAGATGGGGCTAGAGGATTTCATGAAATCCTTTCCCTCCCCTTGCTGTGGTCCTGGGGGGCAGGGCCCCTCACCTGATAGTACTTGATGGCTTTGGTCAAGGGCTCGACGTTGACGGTCTCATCCAGCTGATCCTTGTGCAGCAGCTCAATCAGGAAGTCCAGGGACCTCTCATGCACACTCATTTCGGGATACAGGGTCCCCACTTTCTTGTAGATCTCCACGCTGCACTTGGTTAAGGCCCTGAGCAAGGGGGTGGGGTCAAGAGAGGCAGAGGCAGAAGCCATCAGGCTCAGCCAGGAGGAGGCACAGAAGCCACCCACTCAGGGGGCCCTGAGCCGTTTCAAGGGGACTCCTGGGACCCCCGGGCGGGAGGACTTACTGCTCATATTTGTGCAGAGTGGCTTGCAGGAGGCTGAGGGAATACACCAGCCCGGCAGCAAAGCTCAGCTGCTCCCCTGGCGCCCCCCGGAGGCCAGCGCGCTCGGCACAGTTCTCGTTCAGCTCAAATTTCTCCTGGGCCTGCTTGCTGATCAGCTCAGCCTGTTCCAGAGAGAGAGGGAGGGGAGATGTCAGAGATTCAGCGTGACCCACCCCATCCCACTGCATTGCTCCAGAATTATCCCGGGTAAAGGAAAACCCCTTTTCACACAGTGCAGACTTAAAACTGCAGAGCTCCCTCTCGCAGGAGGCAGTGATGGCCAACAACTTAGGAGAGGAGACCAAGCCTATTTTGATGTTAGATGATGTGGTAGGTAGTATTATTTTGCTTTGTAAAATCTATTGGGTTGCGGGGGGGTGGGTAGGAATAGAAATGCTAATTTATCTTTTCATAGCCCCGAGTTGTAACTTAGGGGGGGGGGAGTGAGCATCTGGTTGCTGAGAATTTGGGATGTGGTATGTATGGTAAAATTAATTCACCTATAAGGGAAGGAGGAGAATTAAATAATAATGTTCTTCTTAGCAAAACTGGTGTTGAAGTAAGTTTTATTCTGAATAGACCCTGGTCCTAACTTAAGTCATATTTACTAATTTCAGCAGGTCTATTCTGAGTAAAACTTAGTTTGAATACCACTTGATATATATATTTTTAATCTATTGTAATATGAAGGTTAAAGGTTTTCTTCAACCATATATATTACTGGGTAGTGTTTGAGGAATTTATAAAGTATAATAATGATTCAGGTTCAGGTTAGAAATTTCAGACAACATAGTTTTTTTCTGTAGGAAACATATTAGCAGAAACTTAATTATTTACTGACCTAAATCATTTGTGGTTGGCATGTTTCTGTTGAAAAGGAAGACATGGTCCCCCCCCCCTACCTTGCAGATGAGCCGTGGGATGAGCAGGAGCACCAGGACGCAGTCGTGGTCCCCGCCATGGCGCAGGAAGCTGTCTGGCATGAAGGAGGTGAGGAGAGAGACGTGCCGGTTGGCCTGCTGCACCTCCATCTGGCGCAGCTCCATCTCAATGGCCTGGAAGACGACGGGGGGGGGGGGAGAGAAGTCCATTGAACACCCCCGTTCTCTGGCTCTCAGGGCTGCAAGCGACACTTTGGGGGCAGCACCAGGAACACCTCCAGGCCCCCCGTGTGACCAGGCACAGGAGAGCTGGAACCCCACAAAACCCCACGACTCTCCAAGATGTCTCCCGCTGCTGCTGCTGCTGCTGCTCTACCGCTTGTGCCCCGTGGGGCTTTGCTCTTGATTCCACAAACCCGTATGGGATGAGCCTGAAGGTGTCCCAGGAGCCCTGACAGACTATCCTGAACCTGTATTTATTTGTTTTACTGATATCCTGCTGCAACCTAGTAAACTATTCTCGAAAATACAAGCATAATTCAAGGTTATTATTCTAATCAGAAACTAGTTTCTAAAAAATCACCTCTGAACTTTCAGGTTCACAGACTTCAGAAAGCAGGTCTGTCAGAACTGAAACTA